>NC_088857.1:42434988-42794988 GCF_963853765.1 Magallana gigas | reverse complement strand
CCCTTTTTGAGGCACGTTGCATCGGAAGGGGGCATAGTTTTAAAAACAGACATTAATTACATCAACGTAAAGAAAATTAAATGTTTTAAGACTTCCAGATTTAGTACTTATAAATATAAAGGCGTGTTAGAATTTCGGGTAGGTCAGCCCTTGGCGCCCCCACCCCATACTTTATAAAAAGTGCTACGAGTATATATTTCTAATATGCCTAGAAAAAAATCACTATAATAAAAGTTATAGGTCCCACACCTTCTCTCTCCAACGGCTAGGAGTTTCAAGTTTACAGATGAAAAACTTTCTTTTAATATTTGTGCATTCGGTCATCACTTTCCACGATTCATACCTTCTCCTTATGGATTAAAAGTTTGAAGATTAGGGGATTTGGCGGGTTTTTTTTTTATAGAAATTACTAAGGGCAAGTCTGTGTTAGTCCCCTCCCTAAACTCAAAAACGAAGATGCGTGTCTATATTTCTTATATGCAGAGTAAAAGAAATATCGTTACGTATAATTCAGCATATCATGAATGAAAAGGACCTCACCTTGACTTCTCGTGATGTTTCTTGCACGCTCCCTACAAAAACGTATGAAGTATTCTACAAGGAACAAATTTTCGGGGTTATCAGCAAATTAACTGCAAGATACATCATCAATTATCAGTACTTATAACTATAATAAGTGTAATAAAAAAACATTACCAACTGCTTTGTGGTTACGGAAGGTCCGTAATGATTGGATAACCTAGAGTCTCCTTTTCCTAAAATATTCTACAAAAAGGAAAATATAAGTATTTATTACGATAAGAATATAACATAAACTCACATGAATCTACATTGATTATCCTGTTATATTTTTCCGTTTTCCAGATGTTGATCACGTTGCATTTTCAATTTTGATTATCCGATCTACAAAAAGTAGCAATATTTGGCCAGCTATATTTTAATAACTTTTTACTAATATCATACATCTCTGATATGCTTTAATGATTTTATTTATTACATTAAGTCAATCTATCGAATGAAATAAAAGGAAACGTTTTTTTCATGACCTTTTACATCAAAAGGTTTAAATTTCTATCAAGACTTAAGGCCACTGAACATCGCAATATTTTAGAGGATAAAGTGTATCTATAGCTGATAGTAATTTACATAATGAACCGACAAGTACGAAATCTATAAAAAGTGAATTGAATGCAAAAAACATCGGAATGGTTGTCAAACCATTCATCTCTAATAGAATATCCGTATTAGAATGGACATATATTATATTGTGATAAGCGAAAAGAAAATCACATAAATTATTGTAATGATGATTTTAAAATATTTTGAAAACATGCCCTCCTTTTTAACATAACATGTTTGTAAAGCAGCTATTAAAAGTATAAATGCCATGTTCGTACAAGTTTTTTTTATAATTATGATAACATAAATAACTTAAAGAATTATGTATATAGGTAAAAAGTATAAAATATTAAGATGAAAACCTACCCATGCATTATCATACTGTAACCGCCTTTTTTCTGTATCAGAATGCGACTGCAACATTTAAAAAAAATCATAACATTTTTATTTTTTTAAATCAGCTGACCATGACAACAAATATAGCATATAAAAATTTGAT
Source organism: Magallana gigas (assembly GCF_963853765.1). Lineage (NCBI taxonomy): Eukaryota > Metazoa > Mollusca > Bivalvia > Ostreida > Ostreidae > Magallana > Magallana gigas. The sequence continues at coordinate 42,793,370 of NC_088857.1, read as the reverse complement.
CACCTTTGAATCATAATCAACATACTCGAGCTCGATTCTTTATTATCAAGCAGTTATTGTGTTTAAAGACTGTAACATTTAGAAAATTTCATATTATGTCAAATATTTGATGCATAAAAAACACAACAACGAAACTGTTATGATATACGTACTTCCACCCTGATTTAATTCAGATTACTTACCAAAATATTTTTTTGTATTTGAGATAAAGATAATGAAGGTGTAACCTACGAACAGAAAATAATCAAACATTCAGTTTGCAAACTGATAAAATAATTTGATGATATCGACAGTTTTCGATATTTGAACAATAAAAAAATATTCGCTTCATATCAGATTTATTTATAACATATCATACACTTCAAAGTAAAAGCTTGAATATACTTACTGGTTGTGGAAGAAAGGTACTGCTGTGCTACAATGTAAAATGACATTAAGAAATGCACGAATGAAGTTAAGAAATTAAAAGAGGAATTACTTTGTAAATAGTTTTTTGTTAAATTAAAGTTAAAATTGAATTATATTTTTGTTAAAATGGAATCTTGCCAATCGATTTTCACGAGGGACAAAACAGCTTGGCTGTCCTATAGATTCTTTAAGCTATAGTTTTTGAGAAATATTGTAAATCGTTTCTAAATCTTAAATTAAAGGTTTAATTTTTAAAAACTGCATTTAATCAAAAATTAAATTGTATAAATCGTTTATGGAATGGTTTCCAAACCAAATATTGATATAAAAGAGATTTTGTCTTTAAACAAGTTGATATACTGCCCATGTAATTGATTCCAATGTGTTTTTGGTTGAAATAAATAATTTTTCTAAATAATACGTTAACAAGGTAAATTCTTGTATCAAAATTCAAAAAAATTAATGTGGCTTAAAATTTTAAGCCTTATATGAACGCCACTGCCTTGCATTTTCTAAACATTACCATACCAAGAACCCTACTGCAATAAAAAGCATATGCATATAACAAAAAAGTCGTTCAATAAAAGATGGAAATATTCTGAACTGCCAAAGTGAATTTTTAGAAATGTTTTGCTATAAAGTACCGATTTCTGCACTCGGTCAGAATTTCCAGGGTTGTCACATTCATTAGAATTCTGAGAAACACCGGTGATCGTTCCTTGTGTATTCTGTCAACATGAAAGCAAACACCATTGTTAATACCTTAAGGATAATATTACACGTTGGCCTTATATTGAATTGAGTTTGTGAGTACTCTGGTTCGTCTGCACCAGTTACAAAGTGTATATAGGTCTCCATAACAATATTATTAGTTACATGGTTTATAGTTGACCTAATATAGTTTATACATGGTCAGTAAATTCCATGTGGAATTTACTGACCATGCATTAACCATATTAGGTCAACTTCAAACCATCTAACGATTATATCTTACCGACTATCTTCTTTAATGATAAAAAGTAAATAAAACAATGGGAATCAAGCTTTAATAATGATATTACAAGTTTCAATTTGAGTACAAAACCTGACGTCATAATGCTCCAAAATGACGTCATAATGCTCGAAGGGGTTAATATTTTCTACTGACTATGTATGGAATATATATAGTCTCCACGTGACAGTCGTTAGCCAATGATTTTCTTTCAATTTAGCAGGAGGTAAGATATATTATTATGCACCTGTCAAATTGAATCAATGGCTAAACGTGTGAAGATCTCCAAAGTTCTTTCTTACACTGAGCTTTGCATTATAAAAAGAAAACAAAACATCTTTTAGACAATGCTTTAAGCTAGTCCAAAGATTCTTCTCAATAAACGTAAAACAAAAGAAACGACGGAAAAAATAAACTGTTGTTTCAGCCTGCCTAGTGGGTCAAGCATGGGGTCTCATTTTGGATTTCGTGCGACTGTGATGTTGGTGATAACATTGAAAAGCAATATATCAAAACGATACACTTTGTTTGAAATCTTTTAAGAGAGAATATTCGACATATTGAAATGAACATTCAGGTACGTCAAACACGAACGATGGTTCTATATCAAGATTTTTTGGCTTGAAGCGTAAATTTCTATATTTACTTTTTCTAGTGTCTTTGTCTGTGATAACACAACGTATTGTTTTTGTACTATATAACCCATAACTTCAAATGACGCCAAATTGAGGCGCCAGCGGGGTTTGCTTAATTATTTTTTAAAAATTTAATCGTACGATAGCTTGAAATTATTTAAATATAAGTAATAAGGAATCATTCTTTGAATATTATGAAGTGATAATATTTAATTTCGGTCGGGGCGTAATCAAATCTTTTTTTTTGTTTAATCATGCCCCGACCAAAATTATCACCTCATTATACTCAAAGAATGAATTCTTATTTTCTTCAATATTTGCCTTAACTACTGATTTTGTCTGTAATAAATATACATGTCAAATTTTGTTTTCATATTTAAATGAATTTTCGATGGAATATTCATCAAAAAAACGTTATAGTCATGCTGTTAACACTGAAAAAAATTGATGTGTCTTATGACGTACATTGTCCGGGCACAATCCGTGTTTGCATGATAAAAATAATGTACATTGTAATAACATTATAACAATAACAATTTCATTTATTGTAATGTTGATATAAGCAATGCAATGTTTAATCTTTTATGGGTGACATTACATTCGATATGTGAATATATCATAAAGTCTTTGGGGTTTTATAGGATATTGATATCTCTCTGACCGTCATGATCACCTTATAAAAGTCAAAGAAATCCTTATATGAAGCATTTGTTATTCATGAAAAGAAGTTGGAATACATACTCCTACACTTTGTTTTTCACATTTTTGCTACATACGTAGCTTCCCTACCAACTCTAACAAATTGAAGATCAAAGAAACGAGAAATATCTCACAATAAAATGAAATTAATTTATCCATTACGAATTTCCATACAATTTATTAGTTTTTTTAGATTTATAATCGATTCTTCAGTGAAGTTTATTTCAAAATTTTTGGTAAGATAAGGTTTATAAACACTTACCCGGAATGCAACATAAAGCAGAATTTAACAGTAAAGCAATGTTTTTCTTACATACAATCAACAACCTTAAAAGCAGCCGATTGTGATTAACCCAATGTTAAGAAAATACAAAAGTCTTACCATGTTGCAGGATTTCCTTAAAGTGTGTCGATTTTTTCGACTAGACATTTAAATACATCTTGAGAGTTATTTTTAGCTGCTTATTTTTTGTATCATAACTAGGTTTGGTGTGTCTTAAGATTAACCTTAAAAATTTGACATAATTACCGTATGGATTAAAATCACTCAGTGTGCATCAATCTAATTCATTATGTCTGTCTGTCTGTCCGTCTGTCTGTCCGTCTGTCCGTGTGTCTGTCTGTCTGTCTGTCTGTCTGTCTGTCTTTCTGTCCCCTGACCGCCTGTTTGTCTGTCTGTGGACATAATTCAGTTCAAAATGTAAATTCAAAATGTATATTTCAATCAATTGGAAATAAAGCAATCTCAGATATAACTGTTCGATTTGAGAATTATTCTGACATTTTTATTTACATTATTTATTATATTTCTTCATTGACTAAAAGGGGGAAAATAGAAATTACTTAAAATAGCTTTAAATTACTGCAATTAAAGGGGGCGGTGTTTTTTTTCTCTATTAGAACCCAGTAACTTTGTTGTCACTAAAGGGGAAACTGATTTGCTCCTGGTAGATTCAAACAGGAAATCCCCTAAAGCCACAACTTCAGAGAATTGCAAATAATACTGACTAAACAAGATCCTTTTTTCATCCATTTTCTAACGATGGTGGGACAAATCTATCAACACATTCAAAAGCTTTTATTTTGGTGACACATTTAAGGATTGAATTTCGTCGACACATTAAAATGTTATTGTCGACTGACTTTTAAATAAATACCGATATTGTTGACGGAATAAGGAGTTCAAGCTAAATAGCGTAATGTATCAGTGCTATTATGTTGGATTTCTCGAGCAGAAAAAAATGCAGCTCAAGATACATAGATAGAAAAGGTAACTAGCTATATATCCAAATTAGAAAAAATGAAAAGCACTTATTAGTTCTTTCAATAACTACGCATTATAAAAATCAAGATCAAAGACAATTTATTACACGTTTCAACATTTTGAAAGGTCATAATATTGTAATGCGATATGTCATTCAATCAAATACGTAAGTCCATAGATTCTAAATGAAAAGAAACTATATATCTTATTCTTGAACCTGTACTTCATACTGTACTGGTAAAATTTCGGACTCAAAACTGTGCTTAAACATATTTTATTGAAATGTCCAACCAATTCAAAATTGCATCTTTTTTTAAGTGTTTGCTTTCAGTACGCTTTACAAGAAACAGGTTATTCCATATGTTATAAATAAATTGAATCAATGTATTTATAGACGCCAAATTTTTATAATGAGAACTCTCTTATTTTAGAAATTGACAAATTTTGCCTTCCTTGTTTTGATAAAGAACTAGGTCTGAGTTAAAATAAAATTGTTGTTTAAATAGAGATGAACTTTGTCATATTATTTCATTTGAAAAGTGAAACACATTCTTCAGGTCTATTCCCTTTTAATTTCACAAGTTACGTAAAATTGGTGGTAAACAGAAAAATTTCTTTGTAAAAGTTAAGTAAGTATATCGGAGATACATTGGATATGAAATTAAAAATCATTTGACTCCTTTTAAAGTACATAAATTTGAATATTTTCTTACAAAAAAAATAAAAGTCAAGTCTGATAGGATATATCTTAGAGAGTTATCATAAGCTAAATTACCGATGGATTTGTGCTGTCGGAGCCCCCGGATATGTTGGATGAACGAAAACCTCTTATTCTAGGTACATTCTGTTGATATTTAAAGGATTTAAATATAAGCTTTTATGCTATTGTCTTTAATAAAATTGTTGCAAGTCAAGTTTTTAATATTTTTACAGCTTTACTGTTTTCGTTTTTTGTTTGTTTTTGTTTTTTTTGGGGGGGTGGGGGGGGGTTGATATTAAAAAGGGGAGGTTGGCGTGTAATTATTACAAAATTATGTCGGATTTTTAACTTAAAACTCTCGAGGAGCAACATAATTGTGGTAACTCCTACCCATGCATTGTCATAAAAGGCACATGGCCTCTTCTATCGTACTGTGACTGCAAATCAAGGGAAACTTTTATATTTCTTTACATCTCAATATAATAACACTTCATGTAGTGTGTAAAAAATGCTACATTTTATAAGCTTCTGGTGAATATACAAATCGTCGTAATGCGGTTACGTAAAACTGTGCTTCATATTAATCATTTATATACTTTCGGTGAATATTTACACACAAAAATGGTACATGAGCTCCGTTTAAAATCTGATTACTTACCATAACTCCACCGGTCCCTCTAACATTTTGCTGTTGTTGATCTAGGGGCGATAATGGTGGTATCTAAAATTAGTTTTGATATTTACTTACAGTTGAAAGATTATGTTAAATGGACCATTTTACATTAAATCCAAGATGTTAATCTCTAATCGCAATAAGGACTTGTGTTGTAATGAGTTTTATTGGCGTTTTTTTTAATGTGTATTTATAATTATCTTTAAGATTTACTCTAATTTTGCTTTAAAGGTTTCATTAAATGTAACCTAGATAATACTTACCGGTTGTTCTCGAAAGGTTCTGTGGTTCTATAATATATAATTGTGCATATGAATATGTGGTCAATATTTGCTGAATTGAATTTCAATTTATTAAAAAAACGTTCCAGGTTTTTTGATTGCAAAAAGATGCTTTTAATACAACAGTTAACCTACAAAGCGATATCCTCGGGGAATGTAACAGTCTGTGGATTGATGAATTCCAGGTACCTTAAACAAACAAGAAGAGGTACTTTATCAAAACAATAAAAAAAATTGACTTATAACTTATACGATAGTTTTAATAATATTTTAGAATTGGGGAGAGTTATCGTATTTTTTTTTCTCTTGCTTGTTTATCAATGATGTGACAACAATAAATCAAAGTCTAAAGTACCATATCTTTTAGCATTACCTCATTCTCTTTTGTATCGTCTTTATAATCTATTTCAGGTTCTTGCACACCCTGAAAACTGCTGTATGCTGAACCCTACCGCAAGGAAAATAAGTTTTAAAAGTTAATTCAAAATTTAAAATGAATATAAATTTAACTATTATACAATTGATAAAAATAAAGAAGAGGGGACTTAATCGAATTGTACAATTAAATTACAGCGGTAAAGATCTAAATTAAAGATATTTATGAAGAAAAAAATCATTTGTACTGCTTTATTCATAATTTTTAAGTAAATATTACAATGACTGTCCTCTACTCCGGCATGTTTATTCACTTATTTACGACCCCTACCCTGGGGTCTGGAATTCACAATTCTGTTTTATGTTATCTTTGTATATGCAACAAGTTTCAATTCAGTTTCAGTAAAAGCAAAGAAGAAAATATATGCATTAACAATATATTACTATTTTGTCTCGCCCTACAGCCAAAACCCCTACCCCGCTGGTAATAAAATTTACCGCTTTGATGGAAATGTTCTTTTTAATATGCAGTCAGTTTTAATTCAGTATCAGCACAAGTAAAGAAATAAACATACAGTAATATACATTAACACAATATGACCACTTTAGCCCTGCCCTAGGCTCAACACACCTACCCTGGGGGTCATGAAATTAACAATTTTGGCAGAGAGATTCATTGTTTTAAAAAGTATACAGTCGGCTTTGATTTTATTTGAGTAGAAGTACAGAAAAAAAATTTATACACATTAACAGTATATGGCCATTTTGGCCAGCCCTAGAATCAAAACCCCTATCCGAGGAGACGTGAAATTTTAGTATAGGGCTTACGAATATTTCAAATGTACTTTAAGCGATCTGATATGAAATTATATTCAAAAATTACCCTATAAATCCGTTCTCTTCTTTCATTAGATCGTGGCTGAAAAGTAAAAAAAGATTGTTGGAATAATGATAAAAAATGGTAGAAATATATATATGATTCTCATATTTCTTTCTATAAATTACAGAATCTTGATACAGTCAGATTTAAACTTTGGTTTGGCATCACATTAATTGTCTTATATTGCTTCTCAATAAGACATGTCTCTTTTTAAAAAACAAATTATCTATAAATTTGAAATAAAACAATCAAAAGATGGGTTTTTTCAAAAATATTTTTTTCATTTAAAAAGTAAAACGTGTTATTGACTCAAATGGACATGATTTATCAAATACTAATGTCAAAATTTATTCACACTAAATTTCAAATTCTAGAGTATGTTACTTGCTGTCAAAACATATTTTCCCCATTATCAAAAAAAAAAATTTTAAACAAAAAAATTGTATTTGGTATTTGTCCTCCTTTAAACAACGATATCGCGTTTTAGAAATGATACTAACGATCCATAAAATAAAATATTGATGTTGCATTCCATCTTAAAAGAATAATATACTCATTTTATAATGCATATTGAATAGAACATTGTACGTTTTAAGATGAACGCAGTGATTGTTAATCTTTGTGATGTTTTACTTCAAATACGTTAAATGTATTTAATATTTAAGAAATGAATTTAATATTTTTTTTTTATTGATCGACGTATCAAAGGAAAAATTGACCGGAAAACTTCATCATTGCGCCTAGTGCATTAATGAAAAAAATAATTTCTTATCATTTAATAAAATATTTTCAAATTATAAAATGTAAAGTTCCATTGATCAAAAATGTAAATAATTTAACAAAGCGGGCGTATGAATACAAACCAACAGCAACAATATTCAAAATGGATGTGCCCTCATCTGATGCAGAGCTTTTGAGCTGAATTCAATGGATGAAACACAAGTAGAGAGTTAATATCTGAACCGACTGAATCGAAAACGAAAGGGAAAAACATGCGATTGCGTGTTATGTTATTAACTATGCAGCAAGATTCGTTAAAACTGGTTTTAATGCGAGTTTGATCGCTGGAATGCACCTGGGCATAACCATGCAAGGAGACGTGATCGTGTACGAAAAAAGTTGGATATGTCGACAAATAATAGTATGTTTGTGCGACTTTTATAAATGTTGTGGTAACTAGATAGTCAGTGCGGTACTGATTATCTGCCGCTTTGAATACGCCGAAAGAGTTGATGCACTACTCATAGCTTTGCTTTACGATGCTGATAACCAATTATGTACGTGTGTTAATTTAAAACTCATCGTTACCAAATTTGAACAGTGGTGTTACCGTGAAAGTTTATGTGCCTATATTTCGTTATGAATAATTCCTGGAATTGGAATAGCCAGCCTCTCTGTAATTGTTGATCGTTGATCTCAAGCAGACGAAATTGTGAGAAGACACTTTATTTTCTATTTAGTGATTTAAATAATGTGTATTGTTTATTTTTGAAGGTAAAACTTTCAATTTTTTATATTCATAAAGTTGTATTTTGTTTGCTTACAATTAAACAGACACAACTTTACATTTTGTTGTCAGCGTTTATCTTGGAAATTCCAGTTTTAAAAATAGTGTTAAATCAGAACAGATGAAAAAAGTAGATCCGGCAAATTTTAGTGATGCAGGTATCAAAACAGACTCGCGGTTTATCCAAAGTGCACTCATTGCTAAGAACTGTTGCCTCCATTAGTAAAACATGAAATTCTGATCTAAAGAAGTGAAATATTTTGAAACACAAGGGCCGGAGATAGAAAAACTCATCTGTCGAAAGGTCAAAAATGGATAAATTACTTGTTCTTCAAAGAGTTAAGCATGAAAACTATCAACTATTTCCTGTTTAAAGCTGCATGGTCCGATTTTTTTCGCTCTTATAGTATCAAATTATGTTCTATACAAACCAATTATTTTAGAAAGTTATAGACTTTCGCATTTTTACATCAACAGAATCAGTCTCCTTTAAAAGTTATGAATATTCGAGTAAATAAATAATTTCTTTATGGGCATATAAAAAAAAAACCGAACTGCATCATGTGAATGTTTAGAAAGGGGAACCGTTTGGTTTCGTTCCCCAAATAATTGGGTTTATTCAACCCGCATGTTTTGTATCGACGGTAATCAAAGTACTCTTTAGAAATATTAGTGAACAAAATGAACACAGGTTTATTTCTGATTTGCCAAAACATTATATCCTTTATATATAGCGATGCTTTAGCCGTGGCTGCCTCGACATCGGTGGCAAATTTTGTTATGAGGCAAAATAACGCAGTACCTCTTTATGTCCTTTGTTTTGTTAACAAATTTTTGTAGATCATTTTATTCAATAAAATATAGTTTAATTGACTGGCAAAACTACATGAATAGCTTTTATTATGCACATACACGGCATAAACATCGTTTAAAAGCGTTCACAAAATTTGATATAATATCGGACCAAGCAGCTTTAATCAAACCTTTATGTAGTCAAATGATTCCACAGGAAGAAACATTATTCAGTAAATGACGAATTAATTAACAGTTACTTCGTACTGAATAAGTAAAATTTCTGAATAATTTATAAAAACGGCCAACTAATTCAACATTACGGTTTATGTTTACGTCTTTGCTTTAAGCACGGTGTACAGGAAGTAGAATATTCCATATGCAATAAATACATTGAAGGAAATTAGTCAAAGTCTTCATACACGTCAGATTCTCATAATGAATGCTGTACTATTTTTATAATTGACTGACTTTATTATTAACTTCCTGGTTTATATTTAAAAAAAATAATGTCTGAGTCACAATAAAAAACCGTTCTTATTAGAGATGAATGGGATATGTAAATGGTGTAACAAATATAAGGTTCATTCCTTTTGAAATGCACCATTAAAGTCTTCCCTTTGTCTTAACAATTTTAGAATTTCAGGTGCAAACCAAGGATTAACGCCTTCGTTCATTTCTCATAAAATTTATATGACATTGGAAAACCCATTCTATAGTTCAAGCAGCTGTATCAAACTTTAGGATGAAACATCATCCTACCTAATTGTTGTCAGTCTTTAGGAGTCGAAAGGAAGACCCCATCTTCAAAGGAAATAGCTTTAATCTTATAACAAACCGGAAAAATGACTCCAGAATGGAATTTCCCAACAGAAATCTCATTCATAAGTCAGCTTTCCGAGGGGGACTCGGCGACTTTTTAGTCAGTTGAAATCCATCAATATAACACTGGTACCGATAATATCAAACATACAAAGTGAAACGACCTGAACGGACCTGAAAATAATTCAGGGGGGGGGGGAGAAAAATATTTAGGTCATAGATTCTTAAAGAATTTTAAAGTACTAGGATACTTCCTCTTTTGGGGCCAGATTAGAAATGTTGGAACGTGATCGATTCTGCAAAAGTCCTTGAAATAGGGGGATAACATTTGACGACCTTGAAATTGCTTGAATCATATTATCAAGACTCTTAGGATTTTTTCTATTTCTATGAACAAAAAAGTAATTTAAATATATATAACAAAACAAATTACACATGAATCTCAGTGTCTTGATTTTATAAAATGACTTGAAGTGTATTCAAGTAATCCTTTTTTAAGATATATAAAAATTTCACTTGAAAATATATTAGTGAACACAGTCTTACCCCCTCCCCTCCCCTCCCCCCCCCCTTAATCCATCTTTCAAATTAAAAAAAAAAGAATATTGTTATTTTTACTTAGAAAACTTTCCTCTTACCATGTTGTCTAAATGTTCCCCATGAAATGAGGCCATCGCTTTGCGAAGACATTTAAATATCTATTGAGGAGGCCCATATGTTTGGTTAGTTGTTCCATGCATAACTGAATATGTTTGGTCTTTTGGAAAATCCTTTAAAAATGATATATATTTATTTTTTGCATTCAGTCATTTTAATTTATACATGTAACATATGATCAAATATTCCTGTTTATGTTTGAAAATTAAATCAGAACAAAAAAAAATATTTATTTACATGTTCTTAATAAGTGATCTAAGACAATCAAACATTTTTTATACTAAATACTTTTCTGCAGCATTCATTATTTTTTAAATCAAAATAAGATAATTGTAATAAATAATGGATAAAAAAACTAAAAAAAAAAACCCTAAAGTATTGCTCTAAGTTTTCAGTGAATAGAGCAATAAAGAAATATCAAAAAAGCCTATTTTAATAAGCGCCCCTAATCCATTTTTTGACAGTATATTCATATGGCAAAAATTAGATAGCTAAAAAAATACTGTTTTTGCAATTGTAGGGTATTTTTTTTTAATTGAGCTTATGAGTAATACATATTTCGTTTACGTAGACGATACTGCAAATATGTTAATATTTGCTATCATACAAATCATATACTTTATTCAAGAATTTTAAATATATAAGAAACATTTTGTTTTTATATAAAATATAAACAACCAAGGCCGTCTGTTTTAAGTTTGCAGTAGAACTATTCTAATAGAAAAGGGAATTTTGTGACGTAATAAAATAACAAAAGTTTGATAAAAAAAAATCTGTGTCGGAGATAAAAGAACGGCTATAAAGGAAATCAGATATCACAATTATGCATTTAAATAGCGATTAAGAGGTTTTTCGTTTCGAGGTGGTTTGGGTTTGTTTTTTTCCTGGTACTTCTTCATCCAGAATGTCTTTTCAACTGCAATTTTTAAAAGAAAAATTTCGTCGATCCTCATGCAATTTTAAAGATTTTTTCTTTTCTATTTTCTCACTAAGATTTCACTTGAAAAAACAATCAATTCATCGTATATCATCTGACAGTCAAATATGTTCGACTGCGTCCTAAATTTGTATTTCATTTGACAATTTATATTTACTTAAAAAATCAAGAAGACAATTATGCTGAGTATAAAAATTACTTAAAACTTGAATATCAGCACACAGAATGAAGATCTGATGAGAGTTCGTTCACTTAGCAAGTATTTACATATACATTGAAGTAATAACACTGTTGCAGATAATAATGCTAGTGCCAAGGTGGCATTTTTGCATCTGCTTAAGATGCAGTTTCGTAATTATCCATTCATACCAAATGATGGACCGTTGTCTAGATAGTATATAACCACTTTTGTTTTAGTATGCATTACAGACGAGATATTTACCTTTAAGAATTAATACCCTGTAGGAAAATAATAATTTCCATTCGAGAAATAATTTTCCTACATTAAATATTGAGAATCGTATAGGAATTATATTTTCTATTGGAAAAAAGTATTTCCTGTCAGCATGTGATTCAGACAGGTAGTTTTCCTGTAGGATATCAAGGAGTTTTGTTCAAATCCTATCGGAATTTAAATCCCCCTCTCTCTGTATGAAATCTGTGTTCCTTTTAAATTTTAATTTAAAATGCTTCAGTAAGAAATAGAGTCTACCAAAATTTGAGTGTCAGTCGTCAAGTGATAGAAAGATACAGAGCTCACATTTCTTTGTTAAAACAGTATGTCAACAAAACCAAGGCCATTGGTTTGTTTTTACATTTTCAACATTGACAAGAAAGTTTCAGGTTTAGACCTAAAATCAATGTGACAAGTAGTAGATGTAGTCTTCAATATAGCTTTAACAAACACTTCTGTCATATTTTTGTATGGTAGATCGTCAGCATAATATGTTGGTAATATTATATCAAAAGCTATTAAATCTTTATGGGCCTTGTATAAATTTATTATAACAAAAAGGTTGGATAGATCCAGACCCCCCCCCCCCTCCCTAACGTCCTGGCCCCTCAAGTTTCCCCGGGAAACTCAAATTGACTCATTCACAGTAAAATAAAATAGTAAAATTTCCGAAAAAATAGTTTTCTATTACACATTGCAGTTAAATACCCCCCCCCCTTCCCCGAAAAATCTTTATGGATCCGCGCATGGACTTTTACAGGTAAAACCTGCGCTTGGTGAATTGAAGGAAGAAATTAGACTCTCACTTCTAACATTTTTAAATGAAATTAAGCTTCTTCTATTACCACTGATGATAATGTTGGATTGAGAACTAAATTAAATAAGACACAATAATATATTACATTTTTATAAGAATTAATCTTTTAAATCGTATATTGAGTGTTTTTTCTGCATAAGTTTTTTTTTATAAAGTAAACCAAATGTATTTCTATTTCATTCAATTTTTTCAGCTATTATTATACATTTTTATTTTCAGCAGCAGTATGTGAAAACAGGCTTCTGAAGTTATCGACGATGTCAAAACAGAACTATAATTGAACTAAATAGTGACCAAACGCATAGCCTATATAGTGATTCCTTATTCATCTGATCAGAGACATTATGTCTCTGATCTGACTCGGAAGATGGATGAAAATAGGAGAAAAGCAAACAATTGAAGAAGATTCAAAGGATACAGAGGTATATAGATCGACATTTGAAAATTTAATATTATTATTTAAGTGTGCATTTTATAAAAGGTCGTGAATATTTAAGTTACCGGTATATTGATTACTGTTAATCTTTGTGAGATTCTTTAATAAGGACAAAGTTTGAAGAATATTGGTTGGATTAAATCATTGGCCAGACATTGGGCCCACATTAAAACTACAAAACTACTGACAATGGGCCAACATCACATCAATGTGTTGGTGCAATGTTGCGCCGATGATCAAAATAACATTAGCCCGATGGTATTTTCAGACATTGGATCAACGCTGGGCCAATATAAGCTTGCTATCTGGGAGAGGACTACCACATCAGGAAGGAAACGTGGTATTCAGTGTACTCCCAGTGAGATACATGACAAAAAACTCACCATGCAACATCATCAGAAGGAATGTGACTTAAAATAAACAAATCAAGACCATTGCCCAATAACCAGTAACAATTGGTGGTAGGTTCATCAGAGAAGTTAAATCCTTCGTCTCCCTGGGGTGTGGTGGACAGACCGTGATGTGAAGTCAATAAACGGCAGGAAAACACCTTGATAAAATCTGAGCATCTAAGATTGTCTTAATTACTTTTAAATCTCTCTTACTGTATGAAGCAATAACATTGAAAACGACCATAGTTACCCTGGAGAAGATTAAGACAATTTACAACACCTGTCTCTTTCAAGCGCATCTGCAACATCCGATGGCCTGAAATAGAGCATGGCAACCATCACTACACATGAAACTCAATCGGAGGAAGTAGGTTAGATTAAATCACCTTAAGAAAGCCAACATCCAGCACCACACACAAAGTCCAGACTAGAACACGCACAGAGAGAGAGAGAGAGAGAGAGAGAGAGAGAGAGAGAGAGAGAGAGAGAGAGAGAGATGGGGCGTCGGCAGGATACAGTGGTAAAATTAAAGGCACGACATGACCTTGTACGACACTGCAAAAGCAGCCCAGAACCTTGTGTGCTGAAGGTCTGTCATTGATGGCCTATGTGCCGAACGGAACAACAGGCCTAAGTAATTTTTACTGATATTAGAATAAATGATATGCTTTTTATCTACCGGTATTTATATCATTTTATATCCGTGACGAAAAAGCGGGAATAGCCTTAAATCATATCAGAAACACTTGTTTAAAAATCCTATTGCAGGCGTAACTTATCATAGAATTTTGTCAAACAAAAGAGCTACATATAATTACAGATAATGTGTTCTCAAAACTCTTTAATTCAAAATTTATGAAAAGAAACAGTTTTACGTTTTGCAAGTTAGGACAGAGGAAAAACATTTTGGCTTGAACGGCAAGAACTAATCGCCCACTGCTTTGGATTTAAAACTAAAACCATGCCATGTTAAATACAAGGGGATTTTTTCAAACGATTCCAAATATCTGATTTCATTATTTAATACATGTAAGTTCGAATGAAGCTAGGTGGTTTGGTCGACCTTTACCTCATTTAGTCAGTTATTTCAAAATCTTTCTAATCGATAGTCTATTCATTATCTATCTATCAGTCTATCTATCTGGTCTTTTTTCATTGTACATTGTAGTAATTTTCTCATATTTTTAAAAAGATAGTAAATGAGTTTACCAATATAAACCTCTGAATATAAGCATTATTTAGGTGTAAATGCAAAAAACAAAATGATAAGGTAAGTGATTTGTTTTAAATTTAATATAATATATCAAAAGCAATTAAAAACTCCTTTAACAAAAAAAGTGAAAGTATAATTCTTAAATTTGTGTTCAGTTTCACGAACTGATATAAATAATGCAAAACAAAATTCAAATAAACTACTTGAAATTTAAACACACTAAATCAAAGACGAGTATTCAGATTCGATTTAGATCTGTTGCTGTTTAATGTGATAGGGTGCAGGTATTGTTAAAGAAAATTCTATAAACATAATACCTCGATGCATGAAAATGGATCACAAATACTAGTAAATCAAACCTTTGAAAAAATGCATACAATTACATTCTCGTAAATAAAGAAAAACCCATGACGCTTAACAAAACATTAAATTATTTAAAAAGACACGTCCAGGGGTCATAAGCAATCTTTGTATGAAGTTAAAATTTTTAATATTTCTCCATAAGAAAGATATAGACCGGCTTTTTTCTCTCTTGTGACCTTCAACTTGCAAAAATGACCATGGATCAAAATAATGACTCACCTTCAGATCATAAGCAATCTCTTTGTGAATAAGAGCTTCCAATGTTTCTTCATAAGAAAGATATAGACTGGACGCAAATTTTGCACTTTTCCTTCCAATGACCTTGAACCTGTCAAATGAATTTGGATCAAAATCATGACACACCATAAGGTCATAAGCTTTCTTTGTGTGAAGTAAAAAACTACCAATGATTCTCCATAAGAATGATACAAATACGAACTAATTGGGCTTAAGTATACTTTTGACTGACATCTTTAAAAACAAATTCGTAATGAAAAAATCACATAATAAAACATTTCTCATTTTTTAAACCTCCTCATTTGAAAGAATTAGGTACATATACACTCTGGGGATAGCTGGGGATAGCTTTTCCTTTTAAAATTACTATGGTTACAAACAAGCCAACAAAGACAGAAAAGAACAGAAAAGCGGTTGGGTCTGGCAATATACCAGTGGAAGCTATCAAAACTGAACAGAGACAGCTGTTCACATTTTGCACCTCTTCAAGAAGATACGAGAGGAAGAAAACATTCCGGAGGAATGAAAAGAAGGCTTCCTTATTAAATTGTCAAAGAAGCATAATAATAAAGTTTTTTTAATATATCTAAACAATTATGCATCTATTTCTGTGTTCAAAAAATCCAAATTTTAAAAAAAAAACGTAAGGAGACCTGATGGACTTCAGTTCCTACTGGGGAATAGTGCTCTTGTACTGTCAGTGCTTGACAAGGTCCTCAACAGGATCTTTTTCATGAGGATGAAAGAGGCATTGGGTCCAGAGCTCTGGAGCTCAGAGGTTTTAAACGCAAAAATCAAGTGCTGACCAGATAGCCAGTCTGTGTTTCATCATTGAACAATCACTTGAGTTGAAGCCCCCCTCCCCCTTTTATATCTACTTCAATGACTACTAAACCGCATTTAACAACATTGCGTGACTGTTGAAGAAACTGAGGCACTATGGAGTTTCCTAGAAGCTCGTCTCCCCTATTCGTTATACATACCCAGGCAATACATGTAGGGTTCCCTTGCTAGTCAGACATCCGAGAGTTTTGAGGTCAAGATAAGAATTTGTCAAGGGTGTTTACTGTCACCAATCCTCTCTCTCTCTCTCTCTCTCTCTCTCTCTCTCTCTCTCTCTCTCTCTCTCTCTCTCTCTTGGTTATTGACAGGATTATGAAGACTACCAAGGAACAATGGTATACAGTGGACACTACTGACACAACTCGGCAATATCGATTTTACAAATGACCTTACTCTCTTTTCCCAAAACCCCAGTCAGATGCAGGAAAAATGAAAAAATTTCACCTTGCAACCACATCAGCAGGAATGGAATTTAAACAAAAACAGCGTACACCACTGTCAAATAACCAGTCACAATTGGTTGAGAGTCCATCAAAGAATTGGAATCCTTTATTTACCTCGAGAGTGTGGTGGACAGAGAGGGTGGCACAGAACGTAACGTGAAATCAAGAAACGGCAAGGCAACAGCTGCGTTTACCATACTATAGAACATCTGGGCATCAAAGGACATCCTAATTACTATTAAGTCCGCCTTGCTGTATGGAGCAAATACATTGAAAAGGACCAAAATAATCCTACAAAAGATCAAGATATTTTTCAACACCATCTCAAGCGCATCTGCAATATCCGATGGCCTGGAAAGATCACAAATCAGGAACTATGGATTAGTGCAGGGCAGTAATCACCACACATTAAAGTCAATCAGAAGCAATGGGCGTGATTTGAATCTTTCTAAGGCAGCCAACATCTAGCACCACACGCCCAGCCCTGTCCTGGAACAAGCAGGGCAAGAGAGAGAGGGGGATGTCCAAGAACCACCTGTAGACGGGGGATACTGAGTAGAACTAAAGGCGCAAGACATGACCTGGCAAGACGCTGCAAACCTTGTTTGGTGGAGGATTGTCGTTGATAGCCTATGTTTCTTATGGAACGACACGTCCAAGTTATCAAGTAATTTGACCGATATTGGAGTGAATAAAAATGCCTTGGTTTTTACTATCAAATAACAAACTTGTCATTCCTTCTAAAGACTAAAACTTAAGATTTTATATATGTGAAGAAATGAGTGAATAGCCTATATTGACATTCCATAGACATTAGTTTGAAAATCCTAGTTTGAGGCAAAACTTAGGATAGAATTGTAAAACAAAAGAGCTACATATAATTAAAGACATATACTTAATTCTCAAATGGTTTTGAAAATGAAATCTTTCAAAATTTATGAAAAGAGATAACAAGAGAGATTTTTGAGAGTTCAAGTTATGATAAGCGGAAAAACTTTATCGCTTAAATGACAAGAATTTACCGCCCTGCTTTGAGTATAAAAATAAAACCATGTCATGGGTTTGTAAACATGTAATTACATGGGGATTTTTCTCACTATTCCAAATAATGTTTATGACATCATTCTTTACTGAAGTTACAAATGCAGATGGTTTGATCGACCTTCACCTCATTATATTATCAGTTCTCTTAAAATCTTTACGATCAATTTTCTATCACTGATCTATCGGTCTATGTATCTGGATTTATAATTGTAGTTATTTTTTATATTTTTAAAGTGGGGGTCAAAACCGATAGAAAATCGGTTTACAAAATATACAATTTTATACATGTGACATTCAGGTGTAGGCGAAACAGGACTAAAAACAAAATTATGGTGAGGTTGGTGAATTGTTTTAAATTCAATATACATGTATATCATTTCATTTACAACATTTTTAACCAAACTGATATTCTGCATAATTCTTAACTTTTTATTCAATTTCACAAATTGATAAAGTAAATAATGCAAAACAAAATTCAAATAAACTGCTTGAAATTTAAACAAACTAAATCAACGACATAGATTTAGATATGCAGTTGGTAATATGATCGGGTGAAGGTATTGTTAAGAAAAATCCCAAAAACATATTAGTTAAAACACCTCACTGCATGATAATGAATCACTTATACTAGTAGATTAAATCACGTTTGTTTGAAAATATATGTATACAATGACATTCTAGTTAATAAAGAAAGCCCACGATACACCCAAAAGTATTAATTTCCCTGTCAGATCTCTATCTTTCAAGCATTTGAACGACGCTTGCGTTTTTGTTTTTGGTTTTTTGGGGGATTTTGGGGTTGTTTTATTTACATTTAAAGTGCTGTATTTAAAGAATTTTTTTTTTGTTTAAACTGTGTTATAATAAAAATAATAATTTTTATTTTTACTAAATAAGATCCTCATTAATGTTGTTAAAGCAAATCTAATTCTTTATCAGAAAATAATAATTTCTGCACTAAGGAATACAATTGTAAAGCAAACGAATGTTTGTACAAGACGACAACAACTAAATGTATCTTGAAACTGAACCTCAAAACAGCGTGTTTCACTAACATATAACTAAAGGGGACGGGAAACAATAAATAATGGTCGTGGGAAATCACAATTTTACAATCAAAAATATTTCTGAAATGAAAGATGCCAGCTCACATTGAATTATTGATTCCGTCAACGAAGTCTTTTTTTTCTTAGAAACAACATTTTTATATCTGGATTAAATTATGTATTCTAACGGGTTTTCCCCCTGCAGATTCAGTTTCCATAGGATTCAGTCTCAGTGTATTTAAATCATCACTACTGTGAATTCATTATAAATTCATTATAATTTGTGGGTTGCGATATCACATCTTCATTTATAAAATATAATTGACAAATTTTATTGAAAGATAAATACTTCGTAATCCACAACGCGCGGGATTGAGGGGAGGGAGGTTTATCGAAATAACTCAACTATGAAGCATATCAATCTAATTAAAATTAGACGTAGAAGTCTAATTTTAATTAGATAGGAAGCAAATGGGAACAAACGAGAAAATACGCCGAATACTCAAATGAAACAGAACAAAATCCTAGTTTAAAAAAGCCATCAACTGATTGAATGTTAACAACATCCAAAAATTGTAGTCGAACGCAACATCGATACTAACTACTGGTCCCATCATAGACGAAAGTAAGTACATGTAGTTGAATTGCTGACCTTTATATATACCGGTATATAAGATTACAAAATAAGAGTTATTTTTATTATTATTACTTAATTTCTAGCTCTCTGATATCATATCTAACTATCAACAAAAAAATTAGAACTCTAATATATCTACCTACATGTGACCTAGAAGGTCAATATAATTATATCATTTGATGTTTCCTACATTGGACTAAAAATAGATCATCCAATGTAATGTCGCGTTTTTCAATTTGTTCTTTATAGTTATTTTAAGGTACCTGGAATAAGAAATAATGGATACAACAATCATACCGATCTGTCTTGTTTGGTCAGGGTACGCGTATGTGTTTCAGTACTGCCAGACCTATCTGAATTAGAATTGCAGGCATGTGTGAAGAGTGAAAGGTTGTCTTTTCAAAGGTTTAAAATCCCCGAAGAAAAGAGCATGCTATTGTACCTAGTCATTTTAGTTTTCCGAACCACTCCTGTTTTGTTTTGTATATACAATGTATGCATGTTATATAAGTCTCTGGTTTTCCCCATTACTCATGTAGAGGCAAATGATTAACCATCAAGTCACATTGTATGTTTATCATTGCAACTATATCTCCCAATAGAAAAGTATCACATAAAATGAAATATATTCTTCATATTAAAACAGAATTTTGTTTGGGAGGGGGATAATTAATGAAAGCTCCGTCTCACGTTCTTGTATGAGAGTATCATCTTACTCCGTTCTCTATCAAAAAAAGTTTCATGTTACACATCGAAGCCGCTTCGTTTGGGGGGCCCCCAGTTGAGAAAATGCTGAACGAAAATGGATAAATACATGATCTCGAATAATTCAAAGCGTTACAGTAGCTCGTTTTCTTTGATCAGCGCTGTTTAGTTTGGTTCATCGTTTCAAGCCACGGTCCTGAGTCCCCACACTTATCTCATACCACGGCAAGATGGGAGAAATCGTACTTATTGGCCGTGGTTGTGAGTTTAATTTCGCTTCACGGGAAAATTAGTAGCTAGAGATTTCGCCTTTAACTTTTCTGAAATCAGATTAATTTTGTTGTAAAGATTGTTGGTCATCCAGCCTCCTAAGTATCTGTTTGTAAAATCGAGTTCAATTGCTAAAAATGAGAAATATAAACCCCGTCAAAAACAACAAATGCTTTGGAATAAAAACCGCCTTAAAATTATTTTTGTGGCCTTGACGAGATTTACCGACACTGTGACAGTTCATTGACTGCAACGTATCATTAAAAGTCGAATTTTTGGTAAAATGTTGCCATATGCTAATCGACCGTATTCACATTAACTCAACTCTTCCAGCACCAAAAGCTTGCCGATAATCACTTCTACATGAAAGTTCAGTCTTAAAAGTAAAATCTAGTGTATTTATTCCATCATAATATTACATGTACATGGTGGTATAGGTCATTTAAGTCATTCACTAAATGACTACTTTAACCCGGAGCAGAGAGAAGCAATTAAAAAAGATAAAACGTATTTAGTGACTACTGCAAGTCCAAGATCTCTTTATTACAAACCGATCTACTATTTATCAATTTCTGTGAGAATAAAAAAATAATACAATGTATTTACAACACATTTATTTCAAAACTATATCAAACACATGGCAAAATTTCCCGTTGCACATTCTTCTATATTCCATCCACTGACAATCTTCAATTTCCTGTCTGTATTATCCACTTCTTTCGAACACTTTCCATCGGTGAGTGCGCTCTCGATGATAACTTTGGAGTCTCCGGCAATAATCCAGTGAACAAATTAATATAACATGATACATACTGACGCAATTACAACGACGTCCTTGCTACTAGTAGAATTTACATAAAAAGGTGA
Organism: Magallana gigas; assembly: GCF_963853765.1. NCBI lineage: Eukaryota > Metazoa > Mollusca > Bivalvia > Ostreida > Ostreidae > Magallana > Magallana gigas. The sequence goes on along the minus strand of NC_088857.1, from coordinate 42,771,982 downwards.
GGCGTGAAACATCTTGACATAAACCTACAAAGAGAAGACGGAAAGAAAGATAACGTGACACCTAGCAATACAAACTTAGCCTTCAAATATGCACCAAAAGATTTTGATTGCGCGGTATTCAACTGAAACACTTGCATCGATTGTGTAAACGTGATAAAGTTAAAAAAAAAATTTCGGCTGGCAATGGGTTTTTCCGTTTTAAAGTTTCATTTCTTTTCAAATGGTGCATATTTGTTTAGATATTAATAGAAAATACAGCGCATAAAATGACAGAATACAAAATCAAAACAAAATTAAAAATAGCACGACTATGAATTGATGTGCTTCAGTTTTACATAAAAAGCAATCTGAATAAAACTGAAGCACCAATCAAACTAACAGAGTATGCTCTAGGAATCAGAATACCAACAATACAGAGCAATTGTAGTTATGCATTAAACAACGCCAGGACAATCTAAACTCTTCAGTCTTGCATTTAAAATCATTTTTGTAGTGACTCATACGTTGTTATATTGACTCGCACGTGCTCTTTCATTCATTCATTCTGCAACCCGAATTACAATAGTAAGCAAATTAATTTCCAACCAAATCGATGAATACAATTTTTAACAGTTTAGAAAAGCAATCCACTTACAAAGTTCACCCCTTCTCTCTCTCTCTCTCTCTCTCTCTCTCCTTTCTCTCTCTCTCTCTCTCTCTCTCTCTCTCTCTCTCTCTCTCATTTTTTCAAGATACAAATTACTCCCTCTCTAATACCTCTCACTTATTACTATCAATTTATAGAAATGCATGGGTTTTTTCACATTCATTCATATTTGTTACTGCTCTCAAACATTAGATTCAGAGACAATTTTGCCATTTCACATAGATGCACGTGGTCTTTTAAACGGATACTAAAGACAAAATAAAATTACAACAAAAAATTCCTCACAAGAGAATGAAAATTTAAAATCTAAATAATCCTCATCATTGAAAATCTTATTTCGTAGGCACCAAGCAAAAGTATGAGATACAAATTGTGTAAATTGCAATTTAAAAAAAAAGACCTATAATATTATTTATAAACAATGAACTGTCATTATATTCATTTTGCTATAACCAAATAACTTTCAATTTATATGACATTTACAAAGTTGTAATGATTTGTCATTGAACCAGTCTAGTTAAAATTAAATGTTGGATCTGCTTGTTTCTAAGGCCAGCATTAATAATTTATATGTTTGTTGTACTCCGACCCAAAATTTTCATAGTAAATAGCTTTTTTTTTTTAATTTTTTTGATAATCTGATAATCAAAATATTTTTTCATATACTGAGAAAGATAAACAAATTCCATATTATTGATACAAAAACACAATCTAAATGAGTTTTTAATATGATATGTACAATCAATTTTTTTTAAAAATCAAACTCAAAATGCTGAAAAATTATTGGGTACAGGCGATGGGTCAAACAAATCAATTTTTAATTTTGACCTATCTATCCAACATCTTATTTTACTTGGATAGGTCAATGAACTTCCAGCATCCTATATATCATGCATTGGAGGTAGATATATTAAATCACATAGTGCCATTTCTTCCAAACCTTACGCTTTACATATTCTTTCATGTTCGTATCACTCATCCTCACTTTCTAGTAAACTGTTTCATATAAATTTTAAATAACTTTCCCCCTTTAAAATAATTTGGAAGGGTTGATTTAGGATGACAGAATACATGTATTGTATTTCTAAACATAATTTTATTTCTAATTTATAATCTGAAAAAAAATTCTCTATTAATAAGCTTTTTCTTTCTTTCTTTCTTTTATAGATTTATATATTAAGTTATAAACATATGAAGTTGTGGTACAAATGTGACTCTAATGATATGAATAGTTATAATAAATATTAGACATAAACATATTCAAAAACAAAGCAGAATATACTACAAAGTATTGCATAGCATTACAACTTTTCAGAAATGAACCTAAAGAAGACAGGTATACTTGGAGAGGTAACATTTGGGATAACCCCTTTTTTTCTCTACAGGCGAAACACAATTCATTTATTAGGCTATCAAACAAAATAAAGTATTTAAAGCAGTTACAAATTAAAACCCCATTCATTTAATGTATATGATCAAACTTTTTAAGTAAATATTACAGATATGAAAAAAGTGGGAACTAAATATGAGTAAAAACAATGCATCGTTTTCTAATTAAATAAAGTAATTGTTAATAGTGATTTCAATTCCTGCATTTAACACTGTAAAACCCAGTGTATTTAACTAGTTCATGAAACATTTTTGTTCATAGGAAACAGGGAAACCCAATACATTTGAAATGTTATTTTGGTTAATTCATGGAGTACTACTTTTGATACTCAGTTTCTCTAATCTAAAGTATTTTTATCATTCTTAAGGCATTTTATGTGCATCACTCCATGTACAATCATAATCGCTTTTACCAATTTTTTTATCTGAGAAAAATACTTTTTTTTCCAAATGAATCAAAACTACATGTATATATTACTTAGCATGGTACATCGTAAATAGAAATGAAGATGATAGGCATAACACATGTATTTGATATATCTTGCAACAGAACAGTGCAATGTAAATCAACCACTCATGAAAACCATGTATCTGTACAATTAAAAAACAAAATAGTCATTAGTTACTTATAACTACTAGTAAGTAAACTCCTCGGAGGATGAAGCAGACATCACTGAAATCTACATAACAAATCTTAATCAAAAGTGTGTCTTTGCTGAAATGAAATGTAATAAAATGAAAAATCTACCTTAAAATATACAACACAGAATTTACACCAATAAAAATGGAAGAAATTTTTAAAAATTAAAATGGATATTGATATTAGAACCTTTAATGAACATTTTTATTGGTGCATTATATCAGCTGACAGTTTGCGCATTCATGTTGAGTTAATACATGTTGTAACTTGTCAGTATTGGTAATATGTCCCATAGAGGACCTTACAACATTGCATGCACAATATGTTTTACATAGTCACCTTATTGACATGTAACTGGACATGAACACACTGTTTATGAGTTTTAACTATCTAAACATCAATTAATTCAATAACAAATGATTACAATTGAATACAAGCTTAAAACCTGCAAAAAATATATTCAAGTAAATATCAAATCTTAATCAAAGTTTACTGAGTTAAATCTGTGCTTCATATAAATAGATTTTTACCTCTTATTTTCTTACACTTACCTTTCCACTTACCTTTGTAACTGTACGGTAACTTGACATACACTGCACATGTATGTTTTTTGATATACATGGCACAGGTATGTCTTTCAAATGCACACATCCACGCAAACACACATACAATACATATTTATACACTGATATGATTCGGAGGCTATGCATCAAAAGTTTTACAATCAGAAAGTACATGTATGGGCTGATGAAAGCGAAACATGGATGTCAAATGATAAATACAGCAAGTTTTCCACGATCATTTTTACATAGTTAATTAAAATGAATCAAGGTCTATGGCAGACGATTAAAGAGTCAGGCTTGGTAATGCACAAGTTCATATAATTTGTTTCATCTTGGTTTCAGACTATAAGACAATCTTTCAGCAAATTCACAGAGATAGAGAGTCATAGAGGGGTTTTTTTTACCATCAAATCAATGTAATTGGGATTCTAAATCTCAAAGTTATAAATGAATGAGTACAACTCACAATACAATCAAATATGAGGCAGTATACAAAATTTCTCTAATTCTGAAATAATATATAGCTTTGATCTGTTTGTATTCCTAAATTTGACAACTGATGTTATTCAAGATAACGTTCTTAAATCAGTTTCTTATACAAAACATGCACAGTTGATGTAAAGTGGACAAATTGCCTAAAAAAGGCCAAAAAAGTTTGAATTTTGTAAAATTACAAAGGGGCCTGGGTATATGACTGGTATACCCTTCAAATATAAATAAAGCAAAGGGTAAAAATAAATAAATGGAAAAAATAAACTTGTGAAATTTCTTTGGCACATATTGGGAAAAAAAGCCATAAAATCTAACATCAAAACAAAAAAAAGTCTGGATGTAGAGAGTCCAGAATAATTCCAATGTAAGAAAATACACAAAGATGAATGACTAGAAAGGATTATCAGGCCACTTTTATAACTCAGTTCACAAAGCCTGTCAAAATATATCTGCAGATGTTCAAGAGTTTTTATATATCTCTTATTACAGTCATATCTAAAAAAAAAAAAAAAAAAAAAAATTCGAATGTCATTAAAAACATCAGTATTCAACCACCCTTTTACCTCAGTATTTGCATTCTTAAGGCAATATATGCTTTACTAACAAGATAGATTTTAAAATTTTGATGAAATAATAAAAAAAAATCATTAAGCAAAAACATGAAAAGAAAAAGCTTGAGAATCTACAGATCACTTGTCAGGTACAGTGCCTAATACAAAACAAGGTAGTCCTCATTCTAAATAGATCTCTTATACAAAACAAAACGGTGTGTTAATATGGGCCAGACTATCCACATTTAACTGATTTACAATGACATATTTTGCAACTTCCTCATTTTTAAGTGCAATATAGATGGAATGACTTAATTTTTCCAGTGAATATAATTTTAGTTCTAAGTTTTAAAACTCATTAAAAGCATTCATGAATTTGATTTTAAGGCATTCCATCTTTTAACAAATTTCTAATTCAAGCTAGAGTATATGGCTTTAAATGGACAACTTACACATCTTTAAAATTGACAGGTAGTTTTTGCTTAGTTTTTTTTTTATTTTTTACAATATGGGCAGATAGACCTATCAATAATCACATTTTATGGGTATTTCCAGAATTATGGGACAAAATGCACCATCGGTGAGGAAAAGAGTAGCCTCTATTTCTACATCTGTAAAAAGAAAGGTAACGATTTTTACAACTTAAGTAAAAAAATCCTACATAACATAGCTTAAAAATGGCACTTACCTTTATTATTACTGGAAATGACTTATGTGGAACTGATACTGACAGAATGGCAATCATTTACACAGAAACAGTAAGTGAACAGAGGCATGCAACAATTTTGAGGCATATTCTTATACAATCAGCATCACTATTTCATCACCTGTATTAGGCAAGCTGCCCATGGAGTAATCCCTGAAAGTCAAGCTGTTAGTCAACAAATGAATCCTTATTTTGTTCTTACCAAATAAAAAGCAAAATTAATGTCGTCGGCTGCTGTATTCACGTTCCCTGTCCCTGTCTCTTTCTCTGTCTCTATCTCGGTGAGACCGAGATGAAGAGGAACTGGACTCGGCCTCATAATGGCGATCTCGTTCTCGACTTCTCTCTCGGTACTCTCTTTCCCTGTCGCGACTTCGTGATCTGTGACTGCGACTTCTTTCCTTGCGCTCTCTGTCCCTCTCTCTGGACCTCGACCTTCTGCTGCTGCTCCTAAACAATTGGTAAAATAATTTTAAGAGACCCTCTACCATCTGAATAATCTTATTTTCTTGGATAATCAATAGAACAGTTAGGAGGTAAGTATTTCAACGAAAATAGAAAGGCAGTCATACAAGTTCAAACTAGAACTGTCCTAATGGGACTAATACCTCCGCTAGGCTAATTTCAAATGGGACAAATAATTGAATTAAATAATAAAGGTTTGGAACACAAACAAAAAAAAATTTCTAGAATTAATTGTTTCAAATTTTCCTCACTTTCTCCTATGGCACAATGGAACTCCATATCAGAAAATTGATCCCATAGGACTATGATTTTCTTTGATGAACTTGTTAAATTTAATAAACTCCCAAAACATTACCATAATTACCATACTATGTAAAAATATGTAAAAAAAAAAAAAAAAAAGAAAATTTAATATTATAAACAATTTTAAAACTGCCAAAACACTACAATCATATCAGTAATTTTGAATTTTGAATTTCATTTAAATTAATGCCCAATAGGGTCACTTCATCAATTTACTTGACAAATAAATTTAAACAACCTCTAAAAATAGTTTAACTTCTTTATTAATAATTATATTATTTATTTCCTTATAATGATAGAACTTTTGGTTTGCATGAAACAGTTTTAAAATAGCCCCAAAACCATCACCCACTTTACAGATTATCAATTTCCCCTAAACACATGCTCCATCTGAACCATGGCTCAGATAATGGCTCCCTTGGGACAAATGAATTCAGCCACACTTGTCTTTGATGTTCTTATTAGCTCCTAAGAATTTATCATTGACAAACAAAAACTTTGCATTGTCAGTTGATAGAATACTTATAAAAAATAATTTTTTTTATTAATTAAGACATAAAGACAAAAAACTCCATCTGGATGTATTTATATAAATATATTTTAGAGTGTTTTCTATTACTTAATTAATAAAATCTGTAAGGATTACCTCCCTTACTTTTCAACATAAGTGTACAATATATAGAATAAGGAAAATGAAAACTGTCATAAAATCATTAAATCTTGTCTGATCTTAAAAAAAATTGCAGGTGCACATCTTCAGATGGTGTTCAACATATGTACAAATTTTCAAACTGTTCCATGCAGTAATAAAAAATTCTATAGGGGGGACAAAGTTGCGTCTACAGACAGACGGACGGACAGACAGACGGACAGACGGACAGGGTGAAACCAATATACCCCCCTAAACTTCGTTTGCGGGGGTATAATAAACTTCGTTTGCGGGGGTATAATGATTCTGAAACAAGTCTAAATTCATAAATGTAGTTTAAGGTTGTTTTTTGTTGGTTTTTTTCTTTTTGGGGGGGGGGGTTTAGTTCTGTGCTGATATCAGCTAACAAATCCTTTTTAAACAATTAAAAACTCTTGGATCAACAAATACATTACAGACACAGACAGTATCTCTTACTTGGATCCATAAGACTTTTCCTCAATTCCATGAAGTGTATCCTGCAAGGAGCTGATCAGGATCTTACAGCGATCATCACTGGCAATCTTAGACTGCTTGATCAGAGAGATGGCCGTCACCAAAGTCTCTATTGCACTGGCAAATTCACCTGCAAGATACAAATGAAGATAAATATGATATTAATTTCCACAAGTTACACACATCTCATAGATTGATTACTGTTTGTTTGAACCACCACTGTAAGATTTACAGACCTGCACTAGCATCTTGAACTGCTCTTGAAATAGCACTGCTAGACACTGTTTTGTTTCTCTGAAATATCTCTTCAAACTCTTGTTCACTGAGTGCTGGGGACTGTGGCTCAGGTCTACAAGACAACAGAAAGGATTGAATAAAATGACATGGTAGGTGTTATGTAGCATTCTATGTGGTGTAATTCTTATGCTGCTGTAACACTCTTATTTACTTATTTACAGTTATATATCTAATTGGTTAACAATATCAATTCTACATTCAATTCTACATTCAATTTATTTCACTACGAACATTAAGCTTCTATTCATAATGCCTTATTCTAGAGCATTTCTCAATTCTTACAAAATTCAATGAGGATCAAGTTAAGCTAACAAAAGAGAGATAACTCCTTCACTAATACAGTAAAACTCGGTTATAGCCAAGTCCTAGGGACCAGTGGATATACTTCGTTATATCCGTAATTCATTATATCCGTAAAACGAATTCGTAATAATAACTATAGCAAATTCACTATAATTGTTGCCAATTGAGGCTTAAAATAAAAATACATAGCTTTGTTACCTCTAATAATCAGATTGTGAATTGAAAAATTTATATGAAAATTCATTCATTCAAACTGTTAGTGTTATGTTGAATGGTAGTGCAAACTTTTTAAACTGTAATGAAATTCGTTATTAAAGTGTAAATTTTCGTTATTATTCACTTCTACGGGACTCAAAATCAGTTCGCTATATCCGTAAATTCGGATATATTCAAAATTGTTCAATATCCCTTCATTATACATTGAATACCTTAAAATCTTGTCTACTGTGGTTTAGCAGTATTACATTGGAATCCTTCCACAATATTCAAAGATACAATAAACATAGGTAATCACAGATTACAAAGCTCACCGAGACGAGACATCACCCTTATGAGACTTCACCTTTATGAGACCACCTTTATCATATTAAATGAAAATCATACTTTATGATCTTGGATATTCATGGATTCTGTTTTTACACAATATCGTATATCATCTGTTAAAAAATTGAATGATAATCAAATGTTCATATGTAAATCAATACAATAATATAAATATTGCATCCTATCATATTTACAACATGTATCATATAATACAATAAAATACCATAATTAACAATGATGAGATATGATATTGTAAAGTATGGTATGACATTGTATTGTGTTATACGTTATTGTATTTGATCACATAATACAATATCATAATATATAAAACAACATAGTATTATATTACAATATCATATTACATAATACATCATAACATTGAAACATATGATATTATATTGTATAATATAGTATGATATTGTATGATACTGTATCATTTTTGAAACATAATATGATATTGTATCATATGATATTGTATCATATGATACAATATAATTTGATACAACATTGTATCATTACAAATGATACAATATTATGTGATAAAGTAAAATATATAATACAACATCATATTATACATATTGTATCATATGATACAATAATATATTTTACAATATCATACAATACAATTTCATGTGATGTGATAATATATCATATTATAAACCAATATCATATTATACAATATCGTATGATACGATATTATATAATATTACAGTATCATATTATACAATTTCATGTGATATAATTCTATATTACAGAAACTAATATCATATTATACAATATCGTATGATACAATATTAAAGAATATACAATATTGTATCATAGGATACAATATTATATTTTGCAATATCTTATGTGATAATACCATGTGATAAAATAATAAATTAATAATACAATATAATATTATACAATATTGTATCATAATATACAATACTATACATAATGATATCATGTTACAATATCATAACATAAAATATAAAAAAAATTGATTCAATATCATATCATATCATTTCACTTTTTATTATATTACATATGATATTATACTGTATCATATTTAACAATATTGTTTCATACCATACAATACTATATCACAGGAATCATGTTAAATCATTTATCAACAAACACATCTATCTATAGAGCAGGTTTGAGTGAGGTGGGAGATTTCTTTAGCATCCTTGATAATGGAAATCAGGCTCTGCATCTGAAGCAACCTCTGCGTTTCATTTATAATATAGTTAAATCAACTATGCAAGCTATCATCTATAAAACATGTGACCTGTTCCAAAAAAACTAAACCTCATCCAGCATCCGAAACTTATGGCTCAGATTCAGCATTCAAGCCTGTCAGGTGCATCAGTATACATAAGACGCATCTCCATGCAAGTTTGGTGAAGTTCAGACCAGTAATAACTAAGATATTATCATCAGAGGGCACTAGCAATTAAAACCTTAACCTGCTCCAGCATCCGCAACCTAATATGGCTAAGATTCAACATCCATGCCTGTCAGGTGCATCTGTATCATAAGAAACACCATCCTTTCAAGTTTGGTGAAGTTAGGACCAGTAATAACTAAGATATATTTTTTAGCATCCTTGATAATGGAGATCAAGCTCTGCATCTGAAGCTTCCTCTGTGATTCATTCATATTACAGTTTAATCAACTATGCAAGTTTGAAATAGTACTATTATCTATTAAACATGTGACCTGTTCCAAAAAACTAAACCATATCCAGCATCTGAAACCTATGGCTCAGACTCAGCATTCAAGCCCGTCAGGTGCATCAGTATAATAAAACGCACCATCCATGGAAGTCTGGTGTAGTTAGGACAAGTAATAATTAAGATATGATCATCAGAGGGCACCTGTTTCAAAAACTTTAACCAGCTCTAAAAACCATAACCTCCCCAGCAACCGAAACCTATGGCTCAGATTCAGCACCCAAGCCTGTCTGGTGCATCAGTATCATAATACGCACCATCCATGGAAGTCTGGTGAAGTTAGGACAAGTAGTAACTAAGATATAATCATCAGAGGGCACCTGCAACAAAAAATTTAACCAGCTCTAAAAACCTTAACCTCCTTCAGCATCTGTAACCTATAGCTCAGATTCAGCACCCAAGCCTGTCTGGTGCATCAGTATCATAAGACACACCATCAATGCAAGTTTGGTGAAGTACGGACCAGCAGTAACTTAGAAATTGCTATCAAAGGGCACCTGCAACAAAAACTTTAACCTGCTCCAAAAACCTTAACCTCCTCCAGCATCCGAAACCTATAGCTCAGATTCAGCACTCAAGCCTGTCTGGTGCATCAGTATCATAAGACACACCATCCATGCAAGTTTGGTGAAGTACGGACCTGCAGTAACTTAGATATTGCTATCAAAGGGCACCTGCAACAAAAACTTTAACCTGGTCCAACAACCTTAACCTCCTCCAGCATCTGAAATTTAGGACTCAGATTCAGCATCCAAGTCTTTCAAGTCCATAAGTAGGTCCAGATGCATCATCCATGCAAGTTTGGTGAAGATAGGACAAGTAATAGCTTAGATACAGGACCTGCAACAAAAACTTTAACCAGGTCCGGACGCCGACGCCGACGCCGACGCCGACGCCGAGGGTATAGCATAAGCTCCCCCTGACTTCGTCTCGGTGAGCTAAAAATTTGCTGTAAATTTAATGTTGGTTTTCAATGCACTAATAAATCTATCCACCTTTCTTTGCCTTATAAGAATTGTAAGTTTACATAGAAATATCTAACAGTTACATCATAATAGCGATATGTGATATCAATGTGAATGTCAGAAATATCTAACAGTTACATCATAATAGTGATGTGTTATCAATATGAATGTCACCTTTCTGTTGGAGGTCTGGCATAATGATCACTTGGATATGACACAGGGGGTGGAGCTCTGTATGGGTCGTGATGTCCAGGCGCTGCATGCGGCTGAAACAAGTAAATGAAGTGCAAATATAAAACATTCAATAATCAATTAAAAAAAATTTCTTTAAATAGCAAAAAGAATGAATGAATTTATGTTATAAAATTCTCATATGTTCATTTGATTCTTACCATAGTTGGGGGTGGTCCACCATGTTGAGGTGGGAAGAAGGCTGGGTTGACATGAGGGGCCGGGGCTGGGGGATGTCCAGGAGGGGGGATAGAAATCGGGGGCTGCTGGTGAGGCATTCCTGTGAATAGAAGAAACCAACATGTACTCATCATACCTACAAAGGATCTCAGCTATACCTATAACTAAATGGGATCTCACAGCCTGGGACCTCCTTTTTGCATCAGCTATTAAACAAACACATTTTATATAATTAGTAGAAACAATCACTCATCTATGTGCTTCTCAAAGGAGAATTCTTCCTGTACCTGGTGTGTTTGGGTTATATACAGTAAAACAGGGGTTAAATCATGAACAATGCTACAACTGTCTGAAGAGAATTAGTAAGAAATTGAGAGAAGTGCCCTACCAGGTCCTGGGGGTCGGGCTCCCGGAGGTGGGACCGGCTGAGGTCCTGGTGGAGGGCCAAGTGGAGGGTAAGGTGCTGAAAGGAACAGAAACATTACAGAAACTAATACACGGTACAGTTTGTGATTAATGGTGGCTAATATTTGGTTAATACATGTACTTCCATGGCAAGAGTGTGAGCAAATATTTAGTGTGCAGAAAAAAAAATTTTGTTTAAAATAAAAATTACTATAAATAACCAAATAATCAGCCTCCACAAATGAGAATGAATATCTCCAACAGTGCTAGAACTAAATGTTAATAATAATTGTTAAGTTTTTATTATAAATACATAAAGTAATCTGAGACTATGATCCTGAAAGTTCTATAAGGTCTGTTGAAGTGGATATTCTTGAAGACTAGCATTTAATTTCTTATTGATTTTGCAAAAGGGAAAACTTGCAAACAAGAAGACAATTTTGTCAAAGAATAGTTCTGAACTTACACAATTCAAAGTCATAAACAAAAATATCATGATGTATAAGAAAGCCTTCGCTGGAATATAAACTTGGTGCTTATAATCACCTATTTTCCTGCAAACCTTTGAAACAAAACCTCACCTTGGCATCAGCAACATTCACATCACCCATTATCCACATTTACCATACGTTGCCAACTTTCCATCATGCAATATCTACACATGCTTCCCCTTTAATGCCTTTTCCCCAACACCACAGAATTCATACCAGTTTATTTCTTTAATAAATTTCAGTTATGTGTTTCAGGTAATGGGCAATATGCTTTTAATCTGTCTTCTATATACCATTTCAGTGTGGATATTACCATTTCTTAGGTTGAATTGACAAGAAATAGCCCTTATTGAAAAACAGAGACTGCTTTTAAGAAGGCACAACTTACTGCCTGGAGGTGGAGGTTGAGTAAAGACATCTATAAATAGTAACACAACATTAAACACTCCAAACACCTCTCAAAATAAAGATAGAAGCCTTCAACTCTGTATTAGCAACCACTAAAATGTCATGTAATGAATGGAAAATCAAAACAAAAGAAATCAAGATATTCAAACAAGGTATTAACCTTCACATTTAACAACATTGGTTAATAGTGTTTAACTCCTGTATAAATTTTCATAAATTTAAATATTATCTTTCAAATTTTAATTAGGATAAAGAATAATTCTGAAGAGATTAAATAATTCCACTTTTCCAAGTAATTCCCTCAGTCATAAACTTTACATGTACAATTCCTAAGAAGTGATAAAAATCACCAAAATGATACCCTTTCATTGAATGTATTTGCAGTGGGCATGCTAAAATGACACCTGCTCATATTGTTCTGTTAATATGGCAAATTCTGTTAGTAAAAGCTAATAGTGTGAATATTTCTTCTGGAAAAGGAGTTGTTATAGGCTCTGACTGATCTCTTTCGTAGTTTATACTTCATAATTCAAGTGCAAAACTAAATACATAAAGATGTGAAAATATTACAGAGCATGAAAAAAATAATAAATTCCCATTTTATTTTCTGTGTCGTTCCAAATCTACGTGAACATGTGCCTTGTAAAAAAAATATCTAATCTTGCATGTGAATAAAAAATGCAACACAATGAATTCTTACCTGGTCCTGGGGGTCTGTCCCATTCGGGTCTGGGCGGGGGACCCCTGGGGTCCGCTGGGGGTGGTCCCCTTATTGGTGGTGGTGGACCTCTCATCATCTGAAATCATTGAAAATGAATGTCACTGTACAGAAAATTGCTCAAAAAATCAACAAGTACATTCCATGGGCACCTGAAGTTTGGATACTTCTTTACCCCCCCCCCTTTTTTCTGAATTTCTTTAGTTGTGATTTTTTCTTCAAAATGTATGAATATATCAATTAAATATAAGTGGATAAAAATTAAATTTACACATTTTAGAGAAATTATTATAACAATAACAACAAATCAGAAAAAGGGACAGGTTAGGGGGATGATAGTAGTATCAAAACTTAAGGTCCTGTGCCACACTCCAGTTTTAGACTTTAACACTTACAACAGCTGGAGGAGGGCCCAGAGTTCTTGGGGGAAATCCTGGTGGGAACTGCACCTGTGGGGGAGGACCAGACACCGGTGGCATACCTGTACAATGAAAAAAAGAGTTGAGTTTCCTTTAGTCTTCTTTACATTTTAACATTGCAAAAGAAAAAGAATTGCTCAAGATAATGGATTGAACATCTAATTTTTTTTGTAATTACGTATTTATAAAAATAATTAAGTTCAATAGTTTTAAAACAAAAACTTTTCTAAGGAACAACAAATCTTTCCCCACCCTACCCCTTGGGCAGCATTCAAAAGGGGGATCTTTTTCACATAAGATTATGTAAAATTAAGCAAAGCAGGGGTTTATCAGTAATCTTCTCATGAGCAAGAATCCGTCTATTTCATATTCATTTTTTTTTCAATTTAGCTGCATAATTTTCCTCACATTGTTGAACAGTTCACTAAGATTGAAGGCCTTACCTGGCATGATTGGGGCACCTGTCGGGGGTGGGCCTGTGGGTGGGGGCCCTGACACGGTCGGGCCAGAGGGCCTCTGTTGCTGGCGATTCACAAATGGCTGTTTCTGTTGGGTCCTTGAAGGGCTGTGACTTCTTTGGTGACCTTTGTTCGTATTTCCTTAATTATATGGAAGTTGATACCCATAAAAAACAGTTGCATATGTATTTTTAGGAAAAGTTTTTGGCTGTAAAAACATGTTATCATGATAACTCTACTTTTCGCTTAAAATTTATAATTAACTGAACATAGGCATTGAATTTATCCTCATACCTCTTTCTAACTAAATTGAGAATAAAACACTTAATCCGAAATTACATATTTTACAAAAGGAATATCATGTACATGTAATTTCCGTTTAACAGAATCTCTTAAAAATTTGTCCAACACAACTACAAACATAACAAAATATATATGGGGTTTTTATGTCATTGAATTAATAAAATAAAATTTCCTAAAAAAAATTGACACTAATAGGCTGTTCAAATTGCTTTTTAAGTCATTAATTATTTTATTAACTGGGGTCAGTTGAGCTGATTTCCTACCATTCTGTGCTGGGGGCTCTCCTTTCCGGGCCTGGGCCTCAAACTGACTCAAGGCCTGTCTGTTACAGTTAGAGATTTGTGGCACTTGTCCATGTATCTCCTTCTTTGGTAACTTCTCAAAAATCAATCGAGATGAATTGTCTGAACCAACGACAACAACAGCAAACCTATTTAATGAAAAAAAATTGTTCAATGATCTTATTATCTCGACTGATATATAAATAAATGCAGTTTATACATTTTCCTCTATGATTTTCATAAAAAAGGGCATAGTAAAAATTTGTAGTAATTCTACACATTTACGTAAATCATTTTTTCAATGGGCTGCCTTTAATACTTTCTCACTTCAATACATTCTACTTTGTAATCTAAAAATTTTGCTTCAGTATTTAAAACAACTTTCTAAATGTTATTAAGCATTTCGTGTCAGATTTACCCTTTAGACTGTCCATTTGCTCTATTCTCATAGAACTTGATTTCCACCAAATCTGTTACACCTATGGCTGCCAAAGAATCAATTAAATCCTGGTCTGTTGTCCACTGAAATTCAATAAAATGTAGCCATATTAGTACATAATTGAAAGTTAACCAGTAAATCCTATTGTAAAACTCACAGCATATTGATAAATAGAAAAAGACAATTAATTGTGGCCATAAATTTGTGTAACATAATACCTTGCTGGTCCACCTTCATTTCCACATTAATCAAATAAACCATGGGAATATTGAAACTGGTTTTTTTTTTCTTTTGGCTATTTGAATTTTTCTAAAGTTAATAACTTCACTTATTAATAAATTTTCCCCAAAAGTTATCAGTTTCAGTCTTTGAAAAAAAAAAACAAACCCAAACAAGTCTATCTGAGTACATGGAGCCCTACTCCATGTACTCAGGAAAAGTTTCATGTGGGTGTATGTAAACTTGATATAAAACGGCTTGCTGATTTTTTTTTCATAACTATTTATTTTAGATTAGGCCTAACAAAAAAATAAGTTTGTTTCTGCTTTCCCGACCCACCCTAACTTAAACCCGCCGACCCCAAAAAATTTTTTCGAGTTTTTTCGTAAATTCCGTTTTTATCTGTTTTTTGTTAAAATTTCGTTTTTATCTGATTAAAAAGTCTATTGTGTCCTCTAAATTCAACTCGTAAAAATGCTTATAGAACTCATTTAGATGCCATCAGTGTTGTGTAGATGTTTGTTATTTACAAATGGCAGCACATGTCGTGCCAGTTGAGCTCTAGATGTTCCCACCAGCCAGGGAAAAAGTTCATCAGATCATTTAAACAATGACAACAAATACTTGGTTTTTGTTTTTATCTTACCCAGTTTAATAGATAAATGGTTTAATATGCACAGTTGAACAAATGGAGAGGGGAAAAAAAAAAGATTAAAAAAAAAAAAAAAGCCGACCTACCGACCCTAATTTTTTTCAGCCTGAAAGCGGAAACAAACCTATTTTTTCGTTAGGCCTTACTATTGTAACTTTATATCACAGGTTTAATGGTAAACAGTACAGCTGTACACTTGTGTTTATTTTTTAGACCATGTTCCTTGATCCAAGTAGTACTGTTGAGGGTATCAAGTGCAATCATGACGGTTGGTTAGGTGAATGTATGAAATATTCAAGTTAGTATAATTATTCTCTTCCATTAGATCAAGCAGATTTAAGATGAAGTGTCCATGCTTGTTAAAATTGTCTTTATCTTACCCATGTGAGATTGCCCACATAGAGGCTGATTCTCCGCCCTGTGTATCCAGAGGGGACAGTTACTGATGGTGTCGTCTTGGTCGGTGTATCTGGCTCTTGTTTTACCTAAGGAGTACCGGGTAAAAGAAATTCTTTAGAGCAAACAACTATCAAATTCCAATAACATTACTTCATATTTAGGAAATTTATATGCTAAAAAAGTTACATTTAAAGCTTAATCTTTTTTACAAGCAAGGTTCAAGTAACATTGAGTTTACCTCTGCATTATCACCACTAGAGGGAGCTGTGATCACGTCATTGTAAAGATCATCATCTGCATTGAACTCGTTTTCCTGTTTGCAAAAAAAAGACGTCAAATGGAAATATTAAAACTATCATCATCAATAGGAGACTGTTTATAAACATGATCAATGGAATTTTAAAATTTTAAGCAGCGTTCAATCACATTATTTATTTCCTTCTTATATCCTTTTTAAAAGGTTTGAGGTGTTTGTTTATTTTCAATCAAAAACATGTGTAAGCTTGGTTATAAAACAGCTGAAATGATTAATCAACTCAAATTTGTTAAATATGCCATTTATGTTGGCCGAGTTTGCAAATAAACAAAGGTGCAATGGTCGAGTCACGCTTTGTTGGTTGCACGGGAAGTAAAAATTTGTATGTGAATGAATAACAACACTTCACACAGTTATCCTTACAATAAATATAATTTTAAACACTGTAAATCGTATATTTGCAAGATAACAAAGATTACCTGATCAAAGCCTTCTTCTAAATTGTCGTACAAATCAATATCCACGCCATCGCCCGCCATTTTGTCTTCTTTGCTGAAATAAAATTCTAAAGTCTAAAACTAAACTGGATATTAAACCCGGAAAAAGGACGGGAGATAAGAATGGCTAATGAACATAGGCCTATTGAAACACCATCAATCGTTTAATATGCAAAAATATGAAATTATATTATGGTTTGTACCATTCAGGTTATAATGAATTAAGAAATTGACTTTCCCGATGGATTTATCTCAGTCGATCAGTGCTCTTTAACGTTACCTATTCAATCCCAGGCACGTAGCATCGTTTTTGAAAGTTGGGGGGAGGGGAAATATGCTACTTCCTAAAATTCTGAAAATCCCAATCCGTGGGGTGGAAGGGGGGGGGCAGGTATACCTATATCTTCAACTTCACTTCTAATTACCGTTATTTCAATTCAAATTTTTAACATGGTCCAAGAAAAGTGTGGCGAGGATCAATTCCATGTTTATTCATGTTTTTAAGATGTAGATTATAGAAAAATCATTGCTGTGCCAAAAAGTGGGGGGGGGGGGGGCAGCCCTGCGACACTGCAATTCTTATAAGCCATTTTGTTTTATATCTGTAATGTTTTTTGGTGGTTTTTTTCAGATTCCACCCCCTTCCAAAAAAGGGGGAGCATGCTATATTATTGCAGCTACTGCATGTACTAAGCGTAACTTTTATCAGTTTATAGTGCATTCATGGTGCAGTGAATTTCCATTTTCCATTAAGCATACCTCGGCACTTTTCGTCTCCTTCCTCATCAGATGAGCTTACAGCTAGCGGCTTCCTTGACATCCCATGAACCATCGAAAAAAGGATCTTAGTGTTTAAATTCATGTATTTATATAGTATTTGATTCGATATTTGTCGTGTTGCAAGAGATGAGTGTGCTTAAAACATGAAATAAATTTCTTTGGATTATAATCAGTTTTTTAAAATCCCCATACTCAAAATTAGAAATGACATCATTAGTTATTGGTGACGCATGTAGTGATGATTACTGTAAGTTTCTATTCTATATAGAGAGTTTCCAAGTCTACAGTTTGTTGATCATTCCACCACAGAGTTGTCTGGCTTACCAAATTTACTGGTCACGATTTTGGTCAATTTCTATTTTTATATTTTTATTATTTACAATGCTTGAGAAATGCATTTCTAATGATCAAATAAAATTTGAGAGTCATTTGTAGAATTATAAGCAAGATACAGGGCTCACAATTCTTTGTCATGTAAACAAGGCTCGTGCCCTGTTTTTGTTTACATAGGTTCAATATACCAGTAAAAAATATTTTTCTAGCTTATTTGTCTATCTTTTCATTTATTTTAAGCATATATAAACAGTTTCTAACGTTTAACACATTCGTTTTAGGTTTAAAACTGAAATTTTTACTTCAACGTTCAAAATGTAAATAAACACTTTGTTTACATAGCGAAGAATTTCAAGCTCTGTAACTCGCTTATAACTCAACAAATAACACTCAAATTTCAGTTGTCCATTAATAATGCCTTTCTGAAGCATTGTAAATATTAAAATCGGGAAAATAATTTTTGTCCAAAATCGTAACCATGCCCCTTTAAAGGGGTTCAATCACAAAAACGTGCTCTCTCTCTCTCTCTCTCTCTCTCTCTCTCTCTGCATGATGAAGCACACAGCAGTAACCTTTAGAGCATGCACTCTAAATCCGCAACAAGGCGCTTATCTTCTGCCTATTTAACAGACTGGGTGCGTTATCCATTTCTTTCCCTTGATCACAGAATTTCGATTAAACCGAGGACATTTTATGGGTGGCCGCCACTGTTATTTAATATGTTTTTCACAATTAGTCAAATTAACACGCATTTGTCAAAACTTTATTCATGGGTTATACCAGAAAATTTATGACTTATATAATGTCGCTCTGGCCCTTTGATTGCTGTAGAACCTAATGAAATTTTAAATTTGGAGGCGTTTTCACAATAAAACTCAACACCGTAGACTGATCCTGCCCTCCAGATAAGAACTGGCGGTTTATATATTCAATTTCCTCTAACCGGAATTATCATGTGAATATATTAACATAGTCAGATGCATTCAGATAAATGTATAATCAAGTCTAATGGCATTTTATAATGTAACAGCAATATCTCAGAAAGGTAGTGAGACAGAAAGAGAGAGAGGGGGAGGGAGCGAGAGAGAGAGCCTCGGAGAGAGAGAGCCTCGGAGAGAGAGAGAGAGAGAAAGAGAGAGAGAGAAAGAAAGAGAGCCTCGGAGAGAGAGAGAGAGAGAGAGAGAGAGAGAGAGAGAGAGAGACTCGGAGAGAGAGAGAGAGACAGAGAGAGAGAGAGAGAGAGAGAGAGAGCATCATTTCCATGCAAATATGATGGGCATATATCAGAACTATAAACTAAACTGAATACATACCGTTATTGCATAATATGATATTACATGTATTCGCTGTGTGACGTTTTCAGTAAGTACCACTGTCAAGTCACATCGTTTCATATAGCAATTATTCTGCAATGATTGTTAATATATATAGAATTGTGCCCGATGGTAAAAAAACAACTCAGAACAACAGCAAGGGAATCTTTCCGATTTCAGTCATCTGCTAAGAAACTGAAATCTCGGACTATCTGTGCTAACGTCTACACGTGCATATTGTACCCTAAATATGCAGTGACCAATAGCTCCATCGCAAGTATCGAAACACTTAGTACAAACTCATTTCTAAAAATATTGTGCATCTATCATTTCTATAGCGATCCAATCCAAAACTTTACGCCAAGTTTAACATTTCTGGACACAACCAGAAGCTTTGATTGAAATGGTCTATTCATTCAGTGCTCATATATATATTTAAAAAGTATTGCAAATTTGTCAAGTGTTTTATTAGTAAATTTGGTATGATGCAACTATAAAAAAGAATCCAGCCGTTTTATCACATCTAGACATATCATATGAAGGCTCGAAAAATTATCAATCAAACATGGCTTAACAATATTTTATGCACCAGTTGATTTGTTTTCAAATTCATATGCAGGGTTTTAAAACTATAAAAAAAAAGTATGTGACATCCTACATTCTAAATCAACGATAAACCAAAAATAATTAAGATGCAAAAAGATCAATTATAATCGAAAGATAACTATATATACTTTATAGTGTATTTTATTGTGAACTATTTTACAGAATTCTTTCTTGTTCTGACTTTTATTATCAATACATGTTACTACAGTTGACTCAAGAGGACGCATCTGAGCTCTTTACATCATCCATTAACGCTCTCTCTCTCTCTCTTGAGAGAGAGAGAGAGAGAGAGAGAGAGAGAGAGAGAGAAGGGGTAAAGGATATCATTGTAGGGTTACATTAGAGGAGATACATATACATATAGAAGACTGTATTTCTACTCAGTAGTATAAATCACTTTAGCCATGACTTTTAGATATACAACATACGTAATCTACTAAATTAATAGCGACTTAAATCTCAGATCTCAGTTAAAGATCACACATGTAAATCTTTTTTTTTCTTTCTATAACCTTTAATTGTAGTAAACTAAATTTAAGAAAACGTTTTCCTTAATTATTTTTATTGTAGAGTGTAAATCAACATTTCTCCTATTCTTAAGTGATTTAATGTTTTTTAAAGACGATCTTGAAGAATAGTGTATCTCTTTAGAATATGGCGCAAGCACTGAGTTCACAAGGAACTGCATCGATTTTCTACTCATATTTCTTCAACTTTAATTGAGCAAAGACATGATCTAACTAAATGATATATCACCTTTCATTAACGTTTATTGAGAACTTCAACATCCGGGAGATATCAGATCATGGTCTTTTTACAAAGCGTGGACATCCTATACAAAAGTGGCCAGGCTTTGTTGATCAAGGAAACCTAATATTGTATGTCTAGCTGGATGAATTCCCCAGTAGCCTTCGGTTCGATTTAAGCGAGTTGTTGAAAGCTTGCTCATTACGGCTTGTAATTGTCAAATTTGTTCCTAATGCTGTACCCATCTGATCTGCTTGATAGAAAAACCATAAACAGAAGCTCCCGCCGGCAATAGCGAACCTTCGAAATGATTGAAACTTGCTTTGCTAATTAGAGGCTATAAGGTTTCTCACAGGTCAAATCCACTCCACCCTTTCGGTAAGGCAATCTCTCTCGATGTTAATCCTTGGTAATTCTTCAGTGACATATGTCCATTCTCTTTTCCGGATTTCTTGGGGGGAAGGGAAACTGATTCAACAGACATATAACGCTGATAGTTATACTTGCAAAATAAAAACGAAATTTGGAAAGAAGAGAGAGGAAAGCTTGGCACGATTAATTGAGTGTATAAATATTTTGGTTGCGTTTTACAAGCAATATACTAAACTGTGAGGATTGTTAAAAATATCACGGAAGAATATTTGGAAGGTAAGAAAAATTAGAAAATAGAATTCCAGATCTGATTAGAAAAAAACACTCGTGAATTCAAGGTAAGAATTTCTAAATAGTTCCCATTAAGTATATTACAACAAAACGCAATATATACATGTATTTTCTCTTAATGTTAATATATGTTCTGCAACAAATTATTGTTATTTGCCAACGATTTGTGAGTGTTTAGAGAAAAAAAAACAAGTTGCTACATTACTGACATAATCACGAAGTATTCTGAGTATTTCCTTATCAAACACTTCCATTCGGAATCACCGAAGAAAATTACAGGTAATAGGTTTATTTTCAGAATGTTGAAATGTTTAAACAGATGTTCAATTATACTGTGAATTATTTGCTATTTTGTTTATCATTGGCCCTCTCTTTTTTGCAGTTGCATTTTTGGGGGTAAAAAGGCACATGGGATCTTGATTGTATTATTGACCTCCATGAACTTTCGCCATATTGTTCGGTCAAATTAACATCTACATTGAGGGAGCCCTAGATAGCCGGTCAGGGCGACATCGCCATCTTGTACGGGCCATGTTGTCTATTAATGACAATCCGAAGACTTTTGTACAAACACGTGTGCGGAGATCTTTAAAACCAATTATTACAATTATGTATTTTTGTAACAGTCCTTTTTTTGAGATCGTTCGTTTATGAATACTGAAGGTTGAAAAAAAAAATAATTAAAACACTGGAATCCTATTTACCCAGGTGTTCCATACATCGTACAATCATTTGTTTGCTTTCAATTGCTTTCGTGTATTAAACAGTAAATGAAATGTCATATACTCATAGAAAAAATTCCATAAAAATTATTTTGGATAGAAATTCTTTTTTTAAAGTAATAATAAAAACCTTGAATGACCGAAAGATACGACTTATCTATAAATCTGATTTTAAAATATTTGCTTCCCCATAAGGATTGGCGAGTGTTGCGGAAACGAATATGTCATTTGTGTTTATCCTCTCCATATAAGTACCCCTTACACCGAGTATTAGAAAGTTATGAAGTTATATTGTATTACAAACCCTTCACTTGTCTGTCTCGGCATGCGAAAAGCACTGGATTGGCACTTCATTACTTTTAAAGAAAACTGTTAAATAATATTTGACTGTCGCTGCATTCAGTAATGAGCACATAGAGATGCCCTGTCTCTAATCATCTAAAATGATTGACTCCCCTAACCAGCAGATTGGGTATTTAAGACGTTCACGGCGTTCAATTTACAGCATTAGATGCTGAATTCCATTCGAAAGTGACAAAAGAATTTTGAACTTAATTTTGTCAGATAAATATCTTTAGCGGTGAAGCCGAAAGGGAAATGTGTAATGCACTGTAAAAGCTCTGAAGAACGGAACAAGAGGAACTCTTCTGCAGGTCTATTGTGTAAAGCTCATAGTCTGGAAATCTATCGTTTATTTTTTTTTCACCCATTCAAAAAATAATTTGATAAGAACGTTCGATGTCATTCCAAAGAGAGTTTAAACTGAATGAAATGGTGGCATTTTGTCAGGTACATATTATTAAAAACTGGCGTACAGAAGAAGAGAAAACCACTAATTTTGACGACATACTGTCAATTGTCTGATACACTTTTAATTATCTTGACAAATCATCTGATGAAAGGTATTTGAAATATTTTGTAATCAGTTTAAAAGAACTCCACTCTACTCAATTGAGTCGGCCGAGTCTAAAACCCCGAAATAATGTCGTCTTACCAGAAATATACAAGGTTTCCTTCGGACTAACATTGTATTGTTTTTACATGGATCATGTTTGGCGCGTTTATGGTGTCTCGCCTGACAGTAATGGTTTTCACAAGATATCCAGTGTTTACATGAAAATTCCTGTTATTTTTCAGTAATCAAAAGAAAATGTATATGTAAGATAGGACCTGAGAAATAAGAAGAGGAATTGATAGAAAGAAACCAGCAGCCAATCAGAATTCTCCAGAGATCATGAGGTTTCCTGTTGTCACCCTATCAAGGATCACGAAACATCCCACCCGTGGATAGACGAGTGATGTCTGGACTTTTGTACAGTTTCCAAAAGTTATTACGTATATATATTTAATAATTACCGATTTACCCCAAATGTTGAAGGATCACGATGGAGACTCGGATGCCGTTGGTATTATTACTAGAAGGTAAGTACCATCAAATTCTGTCAAATTTTCATGTTTAATTTTTTTTGTTCCGTTTTGAATGCATTTAGTTAAAAATGCATTCTTTTTAAAAAAGAAAAAAAGAGCAAAAGACTTCATTTTCTGAATAAGGTCGATCTTGCTTGGCTTTGCAAAAGTCATTTTAAACATTCAATGTAATATCCGCAAAACAATTGTAAACCTTAAGATTATATGCTCATTAATGATTCAAAATTAAAATTTATAATATAATTGAATATTTTCTAATTTCATAAAGTTTTTTTTATTTTTTCAAACGATAGAGAAAAGTTAGCAACAATTTCTGAAACAATCCATTCTTTGCTCTCTATTTGGGTTTTTTGGTAATTGTATGATATAGTCTGGGGCTCATTCTAAGCAAAACTTTTTTATAAAGTCAGAATTTTCTCAGGGTTACTCAACTGTTAAAGTACTACATCATTTTAAAACTTGTAAGCCCAAAATAAATAAATAGATAATAATAAGATGCAAATCTACTTATATATGAGCATGCAGTCTGACCAAGAGAATGGCAATGCCAGCTCAGAATATCAAAACAGATAAAATTGTTTCAAGAGACCGTAATGGAAATAAAACTGGAGTTTGTAGTGTAAAAAAGAACGGCAGAGACGATTAATTGAATCAAAATCTTAGTGGTTAGATTAAAGTTTTATCCAAAAAATCTCGTGAACACGATAAATGCTTGTTGTTTCTAAGCAGCTACATGTAGATTCTCTGGAAGCTAGAAGAGAGTGTTTCTAAGCAGCTAGATTCTCTGGAATAAATACTATATGATAAAGAAGACATGCTGTACTGTATATGGACTTAAAACTATTTACTTATACTCAAATATAAATAAAAAACCTTTTTGGCAAATTGACATTTAAATTCAGTATTAAATGCGCTGTTTGCAAATTTCGACAAAATTCACTTTTAGATATGTACATTTCCATTTAATACATATGAATGATGCCAATCTTAAAAAGTTTGACTCAAAATATCCATTTTTATAACCTTTTATTTAGAGCATGATCTGTTAATTTAAGATTATGAATTAGTTGGTTGTGTTGACATATAACAATTTTGTTTAAAACTTAGTTTGCTCAAAATTGCAATATATATACATATATAGGTTGTGATTTCCTTAAATCCAAAACAAACGAATTCCAGAAACACTTAAAAAATACGCAAATTGGTTTGTACAAGAACATATGGACTGCAAGTTTAAATGCCTACAACCTATATATGGTTGTCAACTGACAAAAGAATATTTCGGTCAGTTATATTTCTGAAAATTTAAAATCAAGATGGTGGAATGTATTTGTTTACATTTCACAAATATAATAGTCCAGAGATTCACACGTCTTGCCAAGTTGTTAGTAATTTTATAATCTACATTTATTTGGAAAACCTCTGTATAATTTGACGCACAGCTTTTACTGTGAATAGTTTTTTTGGAAATCTTGCTTTCCATTGACCAGTGTCAAGGCTAGCACACAACTCCACGCGACGGTTCATGCGACGTCATCGGGAAACGCATTCTACATGAACACCTTCAATATATGCAGTTGATACCAGTGCCATGACCAATAACAAATGCAAAAAAAATTAAACAAACTAACTAATTCACATGTATTGCAAGTCAACACTCTTTGACTCTCTTTTTTTTTTCTTTGCTTTCATTTCCTTTCGCTATGTTAATAAATATCACTATTTTAAGAATTCTTTGAATTTCACGT
The DNA here is from genome assembly GCF_963853765.1 of Magallana gigas. Taxonomy (NCBI): domain Eukaryota; kingdom Metazoa; phylum Mollusca; class Bivalvia; order Ostreida; family Ostreidae; genus Magallana; species Magallana gigas. The sequence continues at coordinate 42,746,561 of NC_088857.1, read as the reverse complement.
CATGAATCTTTGACATATTATTGGACACACGAATGTTTTAACTGAATAATATCGTCTTCAGCAAATTGTATTAACTTTGCACGGTGAAAGCCATATATGGATCTACATGATTATACATTTTTTATCAAGTGTCAGTTGAAAATTGTGAATTCTGGAAAATAAGGAGTTGACATTTTGACGTGTAATCAACCATAAAGGCACCACAGACCAGCCAATTACTTCTATGACAGACTAAGTGATAAAAGTATAGAAAAACTGTACTTTTAACTATAACTAAATAGACAGAGTAACTTCCGGGATTCTCCAGCAATATCAAGTGTCTGGGTGATAAATTACCAATACTTATCTAACACAAGGAATATTAGATGCTACAACTCCTTAAAACACAACACGTACATTTTTGAATCTATCACAGGCAAATGACTTCGAGCCGATAAAACCCCGATCACAAATATAGATAAATCTATCACAGTTCCTTCCTGTGTTTGGGTGTGAAATACCAAGATAACCAGTAAAATGACAATTTGTTGATTTAAAATAAGGACTTTAACTACAGGAATGATTTATGGCACGGGAAAGCGTTTATGTCAGTTTTCTTGTTCTAATTTTTATTCCAAGGGTACTCTAAAACCATAAGCAATCGATAAAAATGATATATTAATGATTTTCCAAGAAGCTGGTATTTACATTTGTATTATTCTTGGAATCAAGATGACAAACAAAACATACAAGAAAAGACATTTCTTACACAGGTACTAGTAATTAGTTTAATAATTTTATAAAGTCTGTGAATAATAACTTGAAATGAATGAAACTGATATATTGTGCATGACTTCCTTATTGTTTATTTACTAAAATGATGTCGGGAGAGGCATGCGTAATGTGAATATATTGACGTCAAATTTTATTTTTCTTAAAACAACAAAACACCATTGATATGAAATAGTTAAAATAGTAAATGAGTATAAAAAAACACAAATTAGTTAGGTAAAAAAAAGCAGAACCAGGTCTTGCTGGGTTTTTTTGGAGCATCTCATGTGTGGATCCAGAAAAAAAATTTAGGGGGGGGGGGGTGAAGTACGAAGGTTATTTGAGTTTGGCGGTGAGGGGGGGGGGGGGTCCCGAGCCATATTTTTGGTAATTTCAAATGTAATTTACAGAAATTTGAATTTTGCAAGGGGGGTCCGGAACCCCCTGAACCTACCCCCCCCCCCCCGATCCGCACATGCATCTTATGCCTTGGTTGAGCTCTGTTCCAATAAAACATTTGTAAGACCGAGAGAAGTGACAACGAAGAACAATTCGACAGGAGTCTTCACGTCACAATGGGAGCATGATTGATTGTCGTGGGAGGCGGTTGAATGACAAAATTCTTAAGAATCTCATAAAAATAATCAATTTTCTACTTAGGTTTGTGTTCAACTATCAATTTACTTGTAATGTTAATTATATTTCACGATATCACATAGGACAATGCTCTATAAAACATGTCCTACACTGTGTTGGCATGACGAAAGCATATTTATGACAGTCTGGTAAAAATATAATACAGAAAACAGACCAGAAAAAAATTCAAACGCGAACAAGCAAATGCATGGATATCAATATAATAGCATGTATACTTTTTATATTGGCACAAGATGAATAGGGTTTCACAGAGAAATAATAAGTTGTGTCAGATAACAACTTACAAAATGCTTTATTTCATATTTCTATTTTCAGTAATGTTTCTTCAAACGGTTGAGTGTCTGGATGACAACTATGTGCATATTAATTTGAAATCGGGCGTGGTTAGGGGTTACAGTCCTTTTATCTCCTTTTTAACCTCCCCCGTCACTTCCCCTGGCTCCCGCTGCGATAAGCAAGTGGTTCTAAGGATTGACTTTTCCGGAAAATATCACGGAGCCAAGTTTTTCTTGGACTATTCGGAGCCCCCTCGATTTTGGACTTTGGATATTTCCGATTCTCCGACGGGGGATGGGTATGGAGGTGACCATGGAACCACAAGTAACATGGCTGAGACTCAGATTCATAACAAACAGTTACGGGTTTATGGGAATGACCTGCCGGGACACATGGATGCGTCCTCCAATGGGGGCTTGTTAATTCATACCACGGATAATTTTGTGAAAAGAGGATCTCGTGTAAAATTGGATATAAGTGATGAAAGAATACAATGGAAGTCCGGAAAAATAAAAGATTTTCTCGAATCTAAGTTTTTGTTTACCTTAAATGGGCAGGAACCCTTATATGGAATTAAGGATAACTTTCTGTATGTTGGTTTGAACAGAGTCGTGGCAGGAAATTACAGGAACGGGAGTGGGTTGTGTGACGTCACCATCTCCTTGTATTCCTTTCCAGGTACGTTACATGAGTATTAACCATCACTGTATGTAGACTTAAAGTACACGTATATCCACAAATATTTAATCATAACCAGCTGTGTATGGGTAAATGTTGTGACCCCTGTGGTATACAGTATTGTCCGCGGAACTTGATTAATTTCATACTCATGCGCTATGTGTACATTAGTGATACTCACTTGAACATTCCAATGCACAAGTTACCAAGACATCTTTTACTATAATGACGCAACCAAATTAAGCTGAGAGTAACTTTTAAATACACATTGCTTTTTTATTTCAACAAAAAGGAGCAAAAGTATTTAATAATAGACAGTTCCAGAAAAGAGAACAAACCAAGCTCGGTTTTGTAAACAAGGTTTTAAAGGTTTTGATCGACTGTTTCAGTAATTTAACATCAAACAATAACAATCAATTTCAACTATATTGATAAAAAAAATGTACAGAAAAGCAGTTCCTTGTGCGAATATTGAAAAGATTCTCAAATATTCATGATAAAGTGCCATAAGCTTCAGACTTGTTAAGGTCCTTACGCCAAAGTCAACTCTCCAATTAATGACCATGTGACTGTTGCTGACACATTTTACAGAAAAACTTCGTATCTTATGCAGGGAGACGCCCCCCAGAAGGTAGGCAGCACACGCACTATCACGTATCACGCTTCAGTGGCATTCATGTTTTGTGGCATTTATATAGCTAGCAAGAAATTACTCCGAACACCCTCCAATCAATTGTTTATTTATCAAACTGATACCTAAAAGCTATATGTATCATGGGTTTCATAATTTTTTATCATGACTGAAACATAATACATAGATGCAAGCGTAAAAAAAGGAAAATAGATACAGTAAATAAATTAATAAAAACCGGATGAATATTTTTCAAGGTTTGAAGAACAGTTTCGGAGCATGCATGTCCACTGCTTATTGTTAAAATAATACAATATTTCTTTATCGACTAGTATATTTCTCTGTCAGTATGTGTCTGGATTTTGTTTATCATTTATTTCTAAGTGTGACAAAGAGCTTCTCGTTTGTTTTCAACCAGCACTGTAGTTGATGCGCAAGTATCGTTTTGTCCTTTTAATTTTTTTTTCATATTTTAATTTTAACGCTTTTTTCGATTTAATCAGTAGACATATTGTACACATGTCAGATATACAAACCTATGTTCATGACTTTTTTTAATGCATGATGTAAGTTATAAGATGTTTTAAAATAGAAGTCCTAACATTTTTGACACAATGCGTCTATCGCTATTGTGTAGTAGGTCGGGTTTTTCTTTTCAGAGGGATGGCATATGCACATGATTTGATTTATTATCCTACGGCAAAAGTTAAATAAACATTCATTAGTCCACTGTAAATATAATGTCTTCTCAGACGGAGATTTATGTGATTTTCATTAATTGGGGAGTTCAATGTGTTGAGATGAAAAGCGAAATCCACGAAAAGAAAAGAAGGGGATTGCTTTGGAATTGCTCCAAACTGTTTTATCTCCAATGTTTAGTCTATAACAATGTTTTTAAGGAAACCACTTATTTAAAGACTTAATTAGAAGGACTTGAGTCGATATATGAATTTTGAAGCATTTGACTACGCCATTGATAACTTTTTAGAAATGTGCTCCTTTTTTTATCGGATCCAAGTGAGATTTTGTGGATATCCGAAATAAGTTGAAAAGTAACACAGCGTATGCTGTATGAATACCATGTTTAACATAAAAATCTCCTCTCATTGCTTGCATGGCAGCTTATCACGTGTCATTGATCGACCAGTGGTTGTGCATTATGATTAAAATCCTGCATAAGTATGAAGTATAAATTTTTATTTTGTTCTGCAATTTATTTATTTTTATTTTTTTTTGGGGGGGGGGGGGGGGGGGGGGTTAGTATGAAGTATAAGTTAATAATCAAAATTTGCAATTTGTGCTGCGATGTAATTTTTTTTTTGGGGGGGGGGGGTTAGATTTTTTAAACAGATTGACGTTTTGTTCAAGATTGAATAGAAATATCTAAATATCTTAAAATATAACCAAAAAATGTTAGTATTTTTCTAATTCAATACTGCACAGACAATGATAGATTACACCTTCATTGAGAAAACGCCGGATTACCATTTGGTTCATCGTGCTCGGCAATAATCAATCAAGAAGCAATTTAAACGATATCACTCGCGCAGCTCATCTCGGCTATAAGAAGTTCCCTCGCAGTTTACACGAAGGCAGAAGCTTTATGTGCGATCGCAGACGGCCGACGACGCAATTATTATTTTATTACCGTAATTCCCGCCAAGTCAATGGAAGATAAACTTTTTTGCTTATGTATACAGCTAGATTCCATTCTCCACTTACCTCTTTAATACCATAATGAAAAGACGGTATATGATCCATCAAAACAGGTACCGGTGATGTGTTATTTATCATTATCGGTGACTAACTACTAGACTAACAAAGGTCATATAAGTTCATATTAAGTCTGTCTAGACGATAAACGGACGTAGAATAAAACTAGTCAGGCCGATCTTTTCGACCATTGGAGGAGATGAGGTGTGTGGCTTGTTTGCTGTAGTGTGGTCTATCAACGTGTGCATTGGGGACCAATCGAACCAGCTGAGAATAGCTAGAAAAACGAGTAAGACTTGATCCTTAGCAGCTAAAGGGAACAAAACTGACGACATTAGTCAAGTGATTCATGCTGTTGTAGTAGATTTTGTTATTAAAGTTGGTATTGTAATTTGATATTTTAATTCAAGTGGGAATTTTTAAGTATTAAAATGTGATATCAAAATATCTAAAGAATCCCTCAGCTAGAGCACTGCAAGATTATAATAACAATCTTAAGGTATCAATAGCAAATTAACTCTTGGTGAGCCATCAACTTCAATGAACGTATTCTATCGAAATGCATTCAGGAATCTGGTTGTACAGAAATACGAGTCCCAATGAAATACTGAAGGGGCGGAATAACCTACATATATCTTCTACAATTTTTAAGTTTGACGTTGAATGGATAAATTGCCAAAAAAAATATGTTACAAGAAAATCTCATCTTACCTAGTGCATATTTCATTTTCGTATATATCGGTATGACGTGAAGCAATTTTGTATATCAAAGAGAATATAAGATATGAATTTTGGTAATATCTAAACAAGATGCATCCTTGATGATGTGGAAGTCGCACTTATTTTTTTAACTCTCTCATAATGACCATGACCTTGAATTGAACACCATACATAACTTATGGGGGTAATTCTAAAAAAAAATACCTTTTTATGAAGAGTTATTGTTTCGAAAAGAATCTAATATTTATATGTGCTGTGAACGATAATAATTTTCATGTTACTGACAATTTTACGCCATTACCCATTAGGAATTAATTTGTGTTTTAATCTTTGATGTATTTGTTAAAAAAGTAAGTTACCATAACCTTGAACTTTGACAAACGAGAGAGACCAAAATCAATATTCCTTCGATAATTGATCTCGAAGGCATTAACAATGTTGGTCACTAAGAAATACATTTCTTACGTAGAGTGTATAAGTAAATACACCATCTAAAACCTATATAATTAAGATTAATTTTCTTCCATTGTGTTGTTATGATCCATGTTGACAGTGTAGTTAGACACGTTTTGACAGTCTAGTTAGACACGGTTTAATAATCTAGTTAAACACGGTTTGACAGTGTAATTAAACACGGTTTGACAGTGTAGTTAGACACTGTTTGACAGTGTTGTTAGACACAGTTTGACAGTGTAGTTAGACACGGTTTGACAGTGTAGTTAGACACAGTTTGACAGTCTAGTAAGACACAGTTTGAAAGTGTAGTTAGACACGGTTTGAAAGTCTAGTTAGACACGGTTTGAAAGTCTAGTAAGACACGGTTTGACAGTGTAGTTAAACACGGCATGACAGTCTACCTAAACACGGTTTGACAGTCTTGTTAGACACTGTTTGACAGTCTAGTTAGACACAGTTTGAAAGTGTTGTTAAACACGTTTTGACATTGTAGTTAGAAGGGTTTGACAGTCTAGTTAGACACGTATTGACAGTGTAGGTCGTGGGGTTTATAAAATGTCGCCTGAGACTCAAGCAAGTGTGATACGTCCGACAAGAACTGAACTTTCACCATTGTTGCGTTAAATGCCCTCTCATGCTTATTTCATTAGCAAATAATTGGACAAAACGCTTTCGATACACATCGCTCAGTCTCGATAGAACCGTGTATTTCATTACCGTAGGAGGTAACATATGACTCTAAGTGATTTTTAATAGCAACATGGCCCTCAAATAACATTTAATTGCTTTCAATCAGGTGTTACAATGGCAATTTTTTGTAATGATTGCTGTAAATAACATCTTTTCTTTTAAGGTATTTTTAGATCATTTACCGTATTGATAAACGTTCATATTAATTCAGTATTTAACGCAATGACTGCACCATTTCACCGAATATTCAGAGAAATTAAAGTAAATATATCTTTGTGGATCAATGAATCGAATATTTTTGGAATCGACTACTTGAAATACAGAAAACTATTATAACATTTACTAAACTTTTCATTTAATAGTGCATTTGTTTCTATGTGCTTCTATCGCCACACACGCACGATTTTTTATGCTGGGATTCTTCATTCAATTAGGTTCGACCTCAGACGCAATAAAACAAACACGATTGAAGGTCTGCAGACATTCATGATTCTATTGTCACACAGAGCGACCATCTGTGAATATTTCTTTTATTTTTTACATACTGAAACGTGCAAGAGTAGTTTTCACTCGATATTATCTCTGGAACAACTTTTTCCTTTTTCTGTGTCTTGGTCCTTCATCAAATAACGTTTTAGGCAAAATTCTGTTTGAAAATATAACAACGACACGTTACAAGTAAAGGAAATGTCTCTGATTTCTATCATTGTATTGGAATTTATTTAGGGGAGACAGGGACCACGAGAGAGCGGTGTATTGTTTTGTTGAATGTCAAGTATCATCGGCCGATTTCTTATTGAAACCGACAGCACACAGAAAATGATTCTAGCTTACTGTGTTGTGAATGAAATTGGCATTTAAAATGACGATGTAGTTTACCCGAGGAAGTGCATTTTGCAGTCAAGACGTGTTTCACACTTATAAACATACTTTCTATTTCCAATGTGCAGCTTGGGATGCCTTTATAAGAGAGAGGACCTCAAAACCGTCTGTGTCATTGTTGATATAGGAATCCGAAAATGAATTCAATGAAGGATCATACAGAGATGCAAAGATAAAATTTTGTTTTGTCTCGTATGTTTTGGATGAAAAATAAGAAGTTTGCAAATGGACCCTATTCTCGTTTCACACTTTTCTGTAAAGTTGTGTGTTTTGTGGCTTTTTGACAACGATGTGTTCTATTGTTACGGCAACTTCACTTAGTAACCAATCGCGTTGAACTATGTCGCTGATGAAATTTTGTGGACATTTATGATCTTTTATTTAAAAGCAATTTTTTTTCACGAAAGTCTTAAAAAATTTGATGCAAAATGCCACCATCATTGAAAAATGATCAGTTTGTTTCTCCTACCTTTATACCAAAAATATTGATTGTTGTGAGAATATATTCTTACAAAGGATTCTGAAATATTGAGTAAAAAGTGAGCACGATCAGTGGCGTACGGGAAGAGGCAATGACGGCAAAACTCGGTGTCGTCTGTTTGTGTCTGACCTTGGTAATAATGATGGACTTTATGGATTGTAAAAAAAATAGCACCAGGCGACGAAAAGGTATGAGAGAGAGAGAGAGAGAGAGAGAGAGAGAGAGAGAGAGAGAGAGAGTTTAAATCAATGGGTATTTTAATTTTTTAAAATAAAATTTTCAACTTCATTTCCCTTCATTCATTCTAATAATATGTGTAAAATTCAAATATGTTTAACAGAAAGTTATATTTTCCACTTTTCCCTCTTTTGTCATTATCGCACATGTAATATTTTGTATACATTCATTATGTAAGAACCATAGGCTCTAAGGATAACAGCGTATCCTCCAGTTGATAAATGGATTAACCCAAGATCAGATTTTGTTTAAACGATTTCGGAAGAGAAGGCGCAGGTATAAATTGGCGTTTCCTGTTTCAATGCTTAACCAAAGTGCAGCAAATGAATGCAGAATGGAGTCAAATTCCGAAGGTTATAAACGATCTTGCCAGGAGAATATTTGTTAACAAATATATAAGGATGTGCATATTTTGCTATCTTATTATGATTTCGCAGTTACTAGTATACACTTCGAACATAGCCATGATATAACGTTTCTTAAAAATGTCATATCTTACCTTCTATTTTACAAGATGGCTTTATCGTTTGATATATAGGTATTATTAACAGTTGGGATGTATAATTTGGCACCGATGTGGGAGAAAATTGTCATCAGCACACATTTATGAAATTTAGATATCAATCAAAGAAGATCATATCTCCGCGTTTTCTAAAGAGTCCAATTTTTTAATTGATTTTCTGTATGTAAATTCCACTGCTTTGCTTTGAGGAAGGATTTAAATTGAAATTTTGAAGAATTTTAAACTTGCAACTTCGCTTAGCAAATTAAATTGTTGTCAATAAATTAAATTCTTTAGATCAAGTATCGAATAACAAGTTTTATGAGCCGCTGTAAGATTTGAGTGTAACACTATGACCTGTCAAACTCTGAAAGGAAATTACCTAAACGAATTTTTTACTAAAATTTTTGATTGCTACAACATCAAGAGGTTCGTCGGTACTTTGAAGTGAGGATACGTCGTATGTACAGTAAATATCTGTGGTCAAAGTGCCGTTCCTTCTGTACACATCGAACTATGCAAGACATGGGTTTTTTACGAGAGGCGGTTATTTTACATGACGGAATCATATCATATTGCCATTTTATGGTGTACGATTCATTTTCGCTGCCTGTCTCCACCACAGGTCTTCTTTTAAGCCCGACTGTTCAAACTTTTTTTTTTTTAAATTAAAAAAAAGCGAAGCGATTGATAAAAAGATTCTTCACCAAAAACCGACACGCACCCGATTATACACGTTATGTCAATAGAGTAATTGACTCAGATATCTCATTAAAGGCATACTCAAACAAACTTCATGTTCGTTCAAATTTTTAAAAAAGACAGCATGATAAAACAAACTTGAAATTGAACATGTCGGAATGGGAACGTGTCGTATAGCAGATACTTGTCCATTGATCGGCGAATCCGGTTTCTTGAAAATACATTTTTTAACTATAATACTTTTGTGCAAAGTAAATAAGCGAAAAGAAATTATGTACGTTTTAGTAACTTATCACTTTCCTCAAAATATAAAGTTTAATATTTTTATGTTCATAGACAAAAAATTTGAAGGTCATGAATAACAACTTCTAAGTTTCATTGAAGGAATAAACCACAATACTTGCAAATCTGAGATATGTTTATATGTACTAATTGTAAATCTGAATTATTTATGAAATAAATCTGGTTATAGGCATGCACATGCATACATCTACGTAATCTATATTACATTGATATGTCCTTGATTTGAAGAAAAAGAAATATGTTGACTGTTTTTGCTTCAAGGTGGTCGGTCGAGACCACACCTTACTCGCGAAATAAAAAAGCTGAATTCATTTTATATAATAATAAAATATGCTTATCAGTAAAGAAAATCGCTATCAATATGATTGATAAGTACACTTAAAGGACCTCTCTGTTCCGTGCCTGTCTAGATTGTTTCCACCACAATTATGCGCTTTACGGTTGTAAACTTTAGGAGATTGTAACCTTGAGGAAAACATTATTGTTACGCGGCTGAGTTAAAAAAAATGACTTCAGTCTGACAAAAACAAATTTTTCAAAGAATAACAATGACAAAGATATTTATTAAAGTATGAATTATCCGCATATTTACTACTTTTTTCTATTTTTCTAAATAGAAAAACGCATTTAGGTTGGAAAGACGACACACAATTTAATTTCGCATGATTCAAATGAAACCCGTTCTTATTTTCAATAAGAACACCTGGCAAATGTGCGATGCTTTGTAACAAACTAACATTCATAAACTATGCACATTACCTATATCATACGTAAGTGTTGGTCAATCCCATCGCCCCACAAAAGGGGATCTCTATTTAGTCTGGAAAGTTTACGAGAATTTTGACCTGCAGGTGTAATGCTGTTATGTTCAGGAAGTTGACTTTAGATTGACCTGATAGATAACTTAGGGTCAAATAAGGATAAACCAATGACTGTCACTAGTTATGGTCATGTGACCAGTAGACCAATGCATTGATGAGCAAGAGTGTTCGGATGGAACAATATGCCAGACATAGTAATCATATGAAACAGCGAATAAAAGGATTTAACACAAGAGTTTATTTTACTAATTTTGTATATATAATACATTGTATTTACATACATTTCATCTAAATACGCATTTCTAGAGCCTAAGTAGTTTGTGTACATCTCTATTTATTTAAGAGTACAAACATTTCATTACTTTTCAGGTAATGCCTGTGAAAAGGGTACTCATAATTGCCACAAGGACGCCATTTGCATAAACACAAGAAGACGGTTCCGATGTCGTTGTAAGCCAGGATACTATGGAAACGGAAAGCTCTGTTACGGTACAATGAAAAATGGATTTCAAGAAAATTTTAACTTTTTTCGTTTTTTCTCAAATTTGAAATTTTGTTTGCAATTCATTTTCATCAATTTTGCATGCAAACTCACGTGTCTCAATTGTTTCCCCTTATTTTAAAGAAATCAATGAGTGCATCTATGATAACGGGGGTTGTGTTCATTTCTGTCAAAATACCAAAGGCAATTACACGTGTAGCTGTAAGAACGGATTTGAATTGGACAGTGACGGACACAACTGCATCGGCGAGTATTTTTTTTATCTTCTGTTATCTGATTTATTTTCATCTTGTTTTTACATTTAAAAAAGTTATTGAAATAGATACAGGTATTTTTACAATAAACTTTTATAATGTAAACGTATTTACAAGAGGAACTCATATCTATTTAGATAATGGTGCTTCGTTGTTGATTCTATGTTCACAACTTAAAATGCAACGTTGTGTCCAATTTTTTGCAGATAAGAATGAATGTTTACAAAACAAAGGAGGATGCCATCATCAATGCCTCAACACACTGGGAGGGTACGAGTGCAAATGCAACGCAGGTTACTCTCTATCCAAGGACGGGCGGTCTTGCCAATGTAAGTCCTAACAATGTGGCTTAATTACCCGCAGTTTGCGTCACAAATAAAGTGTCTGTTAAATGTTTTGTCAGGTTGAATTTCTTCTTATCACAAGACCCACCAGTCTAACATTGCAACGTGCTCATTAGAATTTGCATCAACTTGAATACTCAGTGCATGTTCAGGGTGATTAGCTTTAACTTTTAATTCCAGTGGATAAGATACAGATTTAAGCTAATAATCTGAGGGATAAATACTCGGGTTTTTTACCGTTTGCGCTCTATAACAAGATTCTGTAAACATAATCAGAAATCTTAAAAGAAACTTGTTCGACAATCGGCATGTGTAACTTTTTAATCTCTTGGTATTAGATTTGCAAGATCATTATCTTATTTTAAGTTAAAGGAAATGTATCTATGACTCTAATATATTGGAACCCTATTGATTATCGATTGAAAATGTACAGTGTATATAGAGGATAGAACATAGCATATGAAATATCTCGGCTTTCGTGGTTGCCAATTTGTTTAAATTTTCAAAACAGATGGAACTTGGTGTACAGAAAATTTAGGATGCGACCATCACTGTGACAGTTCGGCTTCCGGCCCCCAGTGCGCATGTCGACCAGGATATACTTTGATCTCGGACGGGAAACATTGTCAACGTTAGTACGCATGCGTTCTGGTATTTTCCAATTAATATTTTTTGTTCTGATTAAATTATTTAGTGCATATATAAAACTACAAAGAAGCTGCTGGTTGATAAATAATCATGCATAGGGTCATGTCTCTCCTTTTTAGAAACCTGTGCTGTTGGAAATGGGGGTTGTCAACACAATTGTACCGATACTACTTCCGGTCCAATATGTAGCTGTGCTCCCAAGTACTTACTGATGGAAAACAATAAGACTTGTATTGGTAAAACTAATTGTATATATATATTTTTTTATTCATTATAACCTTACGTGTTGAAGACGGATCTATGGGCTGTTAAGAATAAGTAGTTCATGTCGTCATTTAAAAGATATTGAGGAAACGATTATTTTACTTATTTTGGGCCAAAATATTTTTAAGTCGATTATCAGTTACCATTAAAACAACAGAGTGATAATCTTCTTAATAATTTTTTTTTTTACATATACAGGATAAAAAATGTAAGAGAACACAAAAATACCTTTTTAAGTTTGTCTCGCTATGTGACTGTACAGTGCATGAATTGTTTGAAGGTTATGGTGACTGATCTGTACTTGTTTGATATTGCCTGGAGTAAACAACTGGCGTTCTTTAGATAGCGAGAGAAAAAGAGTTCTTTTTTTATAAGCTAGTCTTACTTTATAAATATTTTAGTAGCAGTTTATCATGTTACTCTTATACAATTCTTTATTTTAATTGTGTGGACCCCAGACGGAACACAAAAGGCAGCCTTTTTATTTCTTATCACTAAACCACTTTATTGTTAATTACTTCATATCCTTCGTTTTCTTTTCATCTCAGACAATAGAAAAGATATTTTTAAAAGCCCACAAAATGTCGAGACATTTTTATTATGATGGCCTAACAAGTTTGATAATCGAAAATGTCATTTAAAACGCATAAAAACATTGCTCTGATGAGGTTTTGATTCAGTTAACAAATTTTACACCAAGATTGATGTATGCGAAGCAATCACGTAAAACAAAACAACTTGTTTGACATTAAAAGTTGCATCTAAAATCTAAATGGACTTGATTAAGCTAAAAACAGTGCCCTGCTATCAAACAATGCATTAAGATTTATTATTTTCTGGACGACTGGATTTATCGTACAATCTAACATGCCTAAGAGTTAACTGTTTTACATTTTACGCAATTTAAGACAGGTGAAACCATTGAAATAGACATTTCCTTTTTAAAGAAAAATACAATTACATCTGTCCATCATGCATTTTACGACATTGAAATCGGCATGAATTGTGTTGTTTTTATATTTGTGACAACACTATTTGTCTCTACTGTTGCAGCTTCCTGTGATGTTAACAATGGCGGATGTGACAGAGAATGCATAGATTCCAGGGATGGACCAAAATGCCAGTGTCCCTCCGGTTTTCATCTTCACCAGGATGGAAGAACATGTCTAGGTATTTTCCCATTTTGTCGTCTGCTTCAGAATTTTAATTAAAAAAAATAACCAGTGCACATACAAATCTGTACATCCTATTGTACCTTGCGGTTCAAATTGAGACAAACAACTTACGTTTAACTACCTTTCGTCAAAACACTTTCGGAACAATAAATCAAATTAAGGAATCAAATATTAGTGTATGTATGAAGCAATAATGAAACTTACATGAAGCGTTTTATTAAGTCAAAGCAATATTTTCTTTTATGCGACAGATGAGGATGAATGCGCTGTTAACAATGGGGGATGCAGTCACAAGTGCTTGAACACTGAAGGAAGCTATGAATGTGTTTGTCCAAAGGGATTCAAAGTTCAGTACAACCAAAGAGTCTGCGTTGGTGAGTGTATTGCTTGATGAAATCTTACGCTTACTGACCAAGGCCATTTTCAATCCACCACTATAAACACTTAACTTATTTTTCTTTGATATTGTGAACCGATGAAAGCATTCACGCGATTGGGAAGACTTTCGTCACAAAAGTGTGAAGAAGCCAATCGGAATACGGCACGGATTATTTATGTTATTAATAAGTTAAATCACATTTATTAAGTAAACGCGAGACATGAAACATCTTTGTTTTCTACATCTAAATTTTTTATGACCAACTAGATGTGAGTTTGTTTTTGTCTTTTCACACCACTCAGAAATATAGGGAAAAAACGCCCAATCCCGTTTTCCTCGTATTATTGTGCTGTATGTATGTTTTTAGATATCAACGAGTGTGAGCTGAATACAACGTGTGATCATCACTGTGTGAACACCCCGGGCAGCTATTACTGTACCTGTAGGGAGGGCTACAAAATATACGGGGTCACTCACTGTGCAGGTAAAACTACGCTTTTAAATGGATTCAGCAGTTTTTATTTCAGTCATAACTATTAATATATTTTCTAAGAATTTCTTTAGACAGAACAGTTAAATATTTCAAAAAGTCAACATTCAGAGTTGTTATTTTAAAGAAAGCTAGGTGATCACAGAAGGACAGAGCATAACCAAAGAGATGTTTCTTTAGATAAAATAACTGTTACATGACAGTTCATATATCTTGTTCTACACCATTTGCAATGCTAAATAAAGGGAACAAGTTCAATATCCAATTTCTGTTCCTCCAAATTGGCTGTATGCAATGTACAGACATATGGACAAGCGATTGATGAACGACATACTTACAACCTGACATTGTTTGCTAGATAAAAACGAATGTTTGGAACAGAATGGCGGTTGTCAGCACTCCTGTGTTAACAAAGAGGGAAGCTTCAAGTGTTTCTGTAAAACTGGCTACAAACTACATTCCAACAGAAAGGACTGCCTAGGTATGTGATGGTGTTTGTTTCACACTTCCTGTAGATGACGTCATTTCCTTGATGACGAATACTGTAAACCAAGTTTGTTTTGCGATTTACCGGATATAAACTTGATCGCCGCGACTAATTATCGTGAACAAGATGTACATTATATAGATAATACTGCACAAGAGACATTTAATAACAGGTTTGCGGCGGGAAATATTCGCGTTAACGAGTCTCTTGCGAACCTATCGAAATATTTTCGCACGCAAATAAAAATTGGTTTACAGTATTTTCTGTTTTGAAAATCAGTACAATGTCATGTTTATAACATTTTTTCAGTCTTATCTTCGAAATTGTGCACCTTTTTGATATGTGTTGTGAATTTTTAAGTCCTCAATGTTTGAAATTGTAATTTATATAGAGTGGAACAACTGTTTACCCTTCGAGACCCCTGCCAAGACCTTGACGTCCTGCAAGCAGACTGGTGCCGACCAGTACTGTTCCATTCAGTGCGAGGCTAACACTCATCCGTCCGGAGTACTCAACACTAACAAGTACTATACTTGTGGTCCCAGTACGCAATTTCAGTGGTCCCATAGTCTGCAGAATGTCACCCTGCCGTTTTGCTCGGGTAAGAGACAATTCAAATCCTTATATTAATGATCTTTTGCGGGTTTTTTCTATTCATGAAAAAGGGGAAATAATTGCATTTGTTTGAGAGTGAGAGACGCCCAATAAGATATCAACCAAAATCTTTTTAAACTCTTGTATTTGCAAAACACCAATTCGAATATGATTTAAAATCTATCACAAAGTCAAAAATACTTTAAATGGATGAAAGCCTTCTTTTTAAACCAAATACATTTAATATGCTTTTATTTCCCAGAAAATATGCGAGCTCCCTCCGTCTCTAAAACAATCAAGTTTGTGTTTGTGGCCACCCGATGCCGAGTCAAGAGGCGGTTAAGACACGAGGTGCAGCATAATATTACGAACCAGCTGAACAGTGCGTTTAATATATAAACATAAACTCAGTAATCTAAAGCTACTTTTAAATGCCTAATTTGTCAGAATTCACAGTGCTCTTTAAAATATCACCCTAAATATGCTATTTATTATTGGTATTTTAAATACTTCTTGATATGTCATGATAAGCATTGCGGTTTTTTTTTTTACTAAAAAGATTTATAATTAACAACATTCCTTTTTATTGCAGCATTGAAGAAGTTTAAATGCAGAAATTCGTGTAAAATCAATTATGTTCAGATAGACTGCAAACGCATTCCAAAGAAATTCCGAAGACTCGCACGAGATGTGTCAAAAACGGTCATAGCGGGACAAATGGAACTGGAAGTGCGGCCGTTTTCGACAACTAGTATGTTTTCATTCCATATATAATGGCAATAAATAACGCCAAATTCATAATTTTAAGCAGACTCTGTTGTCCATAATACAATCATATCTACCTTACATTTACATAAGCATACATGATGAAAAATTATCATAAACAAGTACATCATTAAATACATGTATTAGATGAATTTTGTACCACAATTGTTTTGACTGATGACATGCAAAAGGTAGAACTTTCTTGCATCAGTATAGTTTAATCATAGACTATAATATCTATCAATGAGCTGAATCTCAGAAAACTAAATAAATTTGCAGAGAAATGTGACATTCCTTGTACAACAAAACGGACTGAGAGGCGTCTGAAGAAAGCGTACAAAACTCTCAGAAAGATGGTCAACAAGGAACAGCTATTCTTCAGGTACATGTAAACACATTCAATTCATGTGCTGAAGATGGTAATGGTACTCGAAATTGCCGCCATCTTGTTTGTATGTCAACGAATGCGATTACTATAGAATTAAACGTTTCATTTTCAGATACGACAAGCAAGACGTTTCCTTTGCCAAACGGTCCTTAAAAACGAAGAAAGTGTATGGTTATGACTGTCCTGTTGGTAGCATTATGGCGGAACTCGCTTGTGGTATGTTTCATTGTATTGTTATTTATTATTTTATATTTCATATTGCCAAAGGCGATTGGAAAGATGAAGTTGGTAGCTGCAGCTGCCGATTAAGGTTACACAGCGCTTTCTTCTTGACCCCGCTTAATGTTTACTGTACTGTTACGGTTACATTTACATTATAAATTATATCTTGGTATGAATTGTATAGTCCTGTGGTCCGAAATCCTTTTGCATTATAAGTTGGATCCTAATATTCCTGGTTTCATCATCCAATGATCTGAGAACTCCATGTTTCCCAATTAAAGGATTTATTATTGAAGTACCGATAACTCTAAACTGATAGAGTCTGTCTTGGTTCTGAGGCATCAAAGCTACAATGGCTTACGATGCAAACAATAGATCGAACAGTTCTTGTAGCAAAACCTTTATTGAAAATTCTGTTAATGCCATTAATGACCTTGTGTATTCTTTTTGCTTTAAACTACAGTTTGTCCCTGCAAAGTTGTGTCTGTAATAAGACCATTATGTTTGAACAACATGAGAACATGTACTATACATGAAATATTCAATCAGTCTCGATACTTCAGTTCTTTATGTTTCAAGATCTTTATCGAAACAAACAATTCTTGAATAAAAAACGCATAAAGTTACAATCAGACATTGAACTGAACAGAAAGTTTGCCGTTGAAATCAATGGATATCACAAAAATGCTACAAAAAATAAAAATAATACAAACATTTCTAAACTAGTTGCAATCAAATTATTCAACTTTTGCCTTAAATTTGATAACCGCTATTTTCGGAAGTTCAAAATATTGTATCTGTAGCATTGTAAAACTGACCTTTTGCTAAGATATCTGCATATTTCCATCCAAAATTTATGACAAGTGTGAAGAGACTACTGTTTTTCGACGATAATCCGTGTGTCGGTCTCTTCTACTGGTGCTATCAGCTTCAAGCTCAACAACCTTCGTTATAATGGACACAGGAGACTGATTTTGGCGCCTGATTCCTGTAACTTCAGTTGTATCGTCATACTCTTTGATAGTCGGATGTGTATGGCCATATTTTGCTAATGAGGTTATATTGTGAGTTCGGACATGAAAAAATGGAGCATCTATCGGGCGATCATCACGTGTTTGAAAATAATCCTCTAGATCTAACAGTTTTCTGTTTTTTGTGATCTTGTTGTATACAGAAATACTTACCTATGCTTGCTGAGCCTCTTTTTCTAGAAGTATCGATCTGCTTCTTCTCATAAACTGAAATATATTTTTGTCAACGTGCACCCACTTTTGACTTATGAGGTCAGTTTTCATACGAAAATTGGATGTTGTAAAATATGATAAAAATTAATTCAACGAAATTAATTATTTATCCAGTCTTCGGAGCTATAATATTCGATCGTACTTGATCTTTGTCCCACTTAGTAAATTGTGGAAAAGGGAGACTATGTTAAAAGGCGAGGCAAAATTTTACGGCCCCTCAGCTAGATTTCTTTATTACATTATAATATTTGCAGCGGTGTCAAAATATAGTTTAAGTATGAATTTGTAAAATAAAACGTAAGAATAATTTTTGTAAAAGTGTCAACACCATATAGCTTTCAAGTTTAAAATCATTGTAGGGATGCTCTCCTAGCTAGAAAATGTAGGTTTTTTTGTTATACAACTATCTATATATATCTAATGAAATTACATTGTTTTACAGTGGACTGCGGTATTGGGTTGTACTCGTATTATAACAAATTGAAAAGTTTCAAATTATTGTAATTTTGCATATATAATACAACTACATAAAATTTTTTGCTTTACAGTGGATTGCGGAGTTGGATCGTATTACAACAAAAGTAGCCATACTTGTGAGCTCTGCCGTCCAGGGACCTACCAGGACAGGGAGGGGCAGACAGGGTGCAAGGCGTGTCCCCCCATTATACAAGGGGGAGGCATACTGGGGGCAAAGAGCACGAGTGAATGTTCCAGTTAGTGTGCTAAATACAAATTTAAAACATTCCCATATACATGTAGTTGTATGCATTCTAAGAATTAATTTGACACTAGTAAATTGTTAATATGCAGAAAATTAAGTTAGCGTAATGTAAATATATTTGTATATATTTTATAGTTTTATGTGGCCCTGGCACATACTCTTCTAGTGGAAAGATTCCGTGTAAAAAATGTCCACGGGGAAAGTACCAAACGGACTATGGCAGAACCAGATGTGAAGACTGTGGCGTGGGGTTATCTACAATACAAGATGGCGCGCTGTCCTTCCGAGATTGTAGTACCAAAGGTTGGCATCCATAGTACTCTACTGAGATTGATTCAGATATGTCGGAGTGTTTAAAAAATTGTGTTTCCTAACTTTGCATGTTCTTTTCTCAGTTACGTGTGCTGCAGGGAATTTCTTTGATGTTCTGAAACACCAGTGCCTGCCTTGCCCAGTTGGGACGTACCAGCCAACCGCTGGTCTCAACTTTTGTTACGCATGCCCAGTCAGTACATCCACAGATTTTGTGGGGTCTACAAATCAGTCAGATTGTAAAAGTGAGATATATTATCAGAGATGCTTTTTTATTCATTTGCTTTAAATTTAGAGCCCTCAGTTACCGAACAAATTATTGTAGCACATTATGGCTATTTGCAAATGCGTCTTCTTTTTACACCTTATATATCAAATTAATTGGAATTGAATTACATTGACCAGCTAGAACGGGGGGGGGGGGGTTGTTGTAGATTTTTGTCAATATTTTCTTCTAGAGTTTTTTATGTATTTAAAAAATAATCATTTTATAGCACAATGGGGATTGACTTCCCTGATTAGTGATCGAAAAGTGTCAACTAAAAACCTAGATAACCAATCGAACACAATCTTCATAATGTGTCCTACGTAATTTATAGTTCATCCTTCCAATAAAAACCAAATGATATATATTTCAGGCTGCATAAGATTTATGAACGTTTCGCTTTAATCAAACAGATCAAGAATGTGGCGGTCAGATTGGTAAACTGCAGGGATACATCGAGAGTCCTAACTTTCCTGGAGACTACCCGAACAGTATACAGTGTACTTGGAAGATAAAACCCGGAAAGAAGCGACGCATTCTTGTGATCATTCCGGAAATATTTCTTCCTAAGGAAGATCAGTGTGGAGATAAACTTGTCATGCGCAAATCTAGTGAGTAGTTTTTTGTGTTCATTATTTCATTTTGTTATTTGGAAGGGGTATTACTGTTTAAATGATAATGTTTTTATTAAAAAAAAATTAACGCCTCAGGTTCGATTTAAACGGTAAAAAGACAAAGTTTAACCAAATCTGAATCGGTTGTATATATTGCAAACCATAAATAGTAGCAAAGGTAGTGAATATAGTTCTTTAGGACAATTGTAAAGTCATGTAATTTCACTGAACATTATAGTTTTTATTATTTTTATGTGAGCAGGTAAACCCTCTTCGCTTACCACTTATGAAGTTTGTGAAACAACAGAAAAACCCAGAGCGTTTACCTCCAGAAGTAGAAGGTTGTGGGTTCAGTTTAAATCCGACTCCCAAAACACTGCTGGTGGCTTCTCTATTCCATTTGTCACCTATAATGGTACTATACTCGTAACCTTGTTTTGTTAATCACGAAGTTGAAATACTTGGAATGGTTGTACAATTTATCACAGATAATCTTTAGCAGAGTGTTTGATTATCAACGAAAGGAATATGATTCGTATTTATATTGCATAATGACAAAGTATTTCTTCTTTATCAGAGGACTACCAGCCTTTAATAGAAGATATTGTTCGAGATGGCAGGTTATATAGCTCATATCAGCACCAGTCCATCTTAAAGGTGTGTAGGTCACAACTGTTTAACTGTAGCATATAGTCGTCACTGTCATTCTTGTTTTTTTTTAAATTAACGTTGTTGAAATAATATAAAAATGTTGATGAATTTTTCCAAGCAAATTCAAAACTTCATTGAAAAAAATATCCTGGAGTTGTTAAGTGTGAAATTATTTTAACAAGTGTAGTGCACTTATAGAGTACCATATAACCATGTTATATTAGCCTTGTGTCAGACGTCATAACTTCCTTTATAGGACCGTAAACTGCTGAGCGTGCTGATGGAGGTGATATCCCAGCCCTATAACTACTTCAAATACGCCAATGTCTCACACACCATGATGCCCACCTCCTTCATACAGCTCCTGACAGAGAAGGTCCAGCGGTTCTTCTCCACCTGAGACCTGTCTTGTTGGTCGACAGGGATGCTATGGGCGTTCAGAGGATTACAAGGGAGAAGCAATATCAAAAAGGGGAACAATCAAATCCTATCTTGAGATTAAACAACTGTTGAACAAATTTATGTTGCTGTTTTTCAGGTTTTGAAGTCTTGATTCAAAACACATATCAAGAAAAGACTACCGCCATTTGTGAATGGAATGTATGATTAAAGATGTGTTACTTATTTAAAAAAAAAAAAGAGTTTGTAATTTACAAACCATGTTTGTGTTTAAATGTATGTAAATGCTCATAACATGCCAAATTAGTATTTATTTTGTATGTCAACTTTTAGTTTTTATAGATTATTTTTACATTGCTTCCATGTTTTGAGTGCATATTATTGGAATATGCATTAACAGGTTGATTGTCATCTCAAAGCTTTCTTTCACGTATGTTTTATATATGTACCATAGCTTTTTTTCAGTTAACAGGAAAAGATTGTATTTGGGTGGTTTAGATTTTAAAACTGTGTCACTGATAAAGTTCAAGTTCTTTCTAATGAAATGTAATTAATTATTCATCCAGAGGTATTTTAGCTTTGTTCCCTTTATGAAACAGGACAAAGGATATTGATTCCATCTTGCAATACACCTTCAGATTCAACTTATGGTATCCTACAATGGTTTAATAAGTATTTCACTGACTATAGGTCCCCGAACGAGAGCTGTGTACTTATTGCAATGTAAAGTAACTACAACTGTTCATTATGATATTTCAAAAAATGTACACAAGTGCTAAAAAGGGCCAGTTTCCCAAAGGAAAATAATCTTTAATTGTCTGTGTACTTATTGCAGCCAGAGTTTATTATTATTCCAGATAAATAATGTGACCCTGTTAATTTAGGGTCAGTGATTTCCTGTATATGATGTATGCAAATTCGCAGTGGTGGAGGGGGCATACATTATTATGACAAATATTGTATTTGTATCTATTTTTATTTTACAAACCATGTTTGTTAATATATGCAAAATTGTTTTTCACCTATAATATTTTGTTTCATTTCCAAACTCGTGCTTTGTCATTCTGCTGGTATTTCTGAGCATTTGCCTACCCTCTTCATGTATCAGCACTAATTATTGGTTCCAAGCTTAACTTGATGCATTCACACAGATCAAGTTTTTGCCATGAATATATATGTACATTTGTTGTCTTCATATGTGAAGAGTGGTTATTTCATGTGCCTGCATTTTTGTGATTATGAGCAATAATTAATTATCAATAAATAGAAAATCCTTGTGTATGTGAAATATCCCAAGTCTTATCTCTTCAAAATAAAAACTTTGCAATCAATATACAATGTAAATGGCATATCGCAAAATTGTACCATAAATGCCAGAAAATATATCAAATCAGAACGAAATGTGCATAACAAAGCTTTTTTTTGTTTTTTAAACCTCTTAACATTTTAATCGATAAAATAAATCATTTTTAAAATAAGCACCAGTCTTTGTAGCTGCAGTGCAGTAGAGGTGTACAGTAAAATTAAGTTGACAAAACAGCAGGTCAAACAAAATTTCTAACTAGAGTTGCCCATCTGCAGCTATATGTACAATCTTTGAATGCCAATTTCTTTCTTTTTAATTTGCTTAGTAAAAGAGTTACATAGATAATGAAATTGAAAAAATAGCATCTCGGAGTAAAGTAGGCTTACTTAGTTAGCTGATAAAATAACACTGTGTTGATAGCAGAGGTTTGTTGTGTGTTGTCATATAAAGCAGCCTGAATGATTGATTTCTAATAAAAAAAATATCATCAGCCCAATTGTGGTAAGCCAGGAAATAAAACTCTGCAGCAGTTTATGTCCTAAAATTTTTGAATTGTTCCTTGCACGAGGAGTTTCAAACAGACTTTGGTTCAAGTCATTATCATGAGGCAATGCTGTCATAAAATCCTCTGCAGCATCTGTTCACTTTGTCATAGACTTCCTGGAAGGCCTTTATATCATCACTCTGTTTAAATCAAATATGTAACTTTAAGAAGTCACGAACTTCGCTGAAACTTTATTTTAACATTTTTAACTGGTTGAGAAGAACAAAGAACTAGTAAATCAAAATGATGGTTATCAAAACGGTAGACTTACATAATATGGATCCTCTACATATGTTTTGCTACCATCTGTATCATAATCTCCAAACATCACCAGTTTTGCTTTTGAGTTTTTTGGCTTTAAATCTTCCAAATCACTGAAATATAAAAAAAATTTCAAAACTATTTATTCTATATGGACATGGCCCACATTCATTTCATATCTGAAACAAAGTCTATTTACTATATGAATCCTATGGTACTTGTTAGAATATGAATGTAGTACAATGCAAAATTTCAAGATCTTAGTAGTTGACAAAAATGGTTGTGTAGCTACACATACATGTATATAGCATAAACAGTGCACAGGGATTTTTTTTTAAAAGCATGTACACCTCTTCACTTATTAAAATAACAGTTGAATTATCATGCATAAATACATGTACCTCATGTTATCATTATCCATGCCAACAATGTAATCAAATTCCCCAAAATCTGAATTTCTTATCTGAAAAACAAAATGAAATTGCATTAATTATCATCCTTTATCATGTTAATAAATTTACAAACTGTGAAAACTGATTTTCATTAAAATTTAGTAGATATTAAACGTTGGTTATAGAATTTATAAAAACAGCTGGACTGTGAGATTTAAATTTTAGATTAGGCAACATGATTTGCGTTCTGAGGATATTATACTAGTATTATGTCTACCTGTCTGACTTTGTGGGTGTATGAGGTGATTCCATTCTTATTCAGAGTCTTTATTGTTCTGCTGTCTGGGTTTTTACCAATATGATAATCAATGATTGCTGCACTATCCACCTTCCACTTGAAAATAGACAAAATCATCAACATGAGATCGATTACCGTCACTGTCTGATAACATTGAATATATCAAATAAGTTTATTTCTTTCTTAAATTTTTTTAAAAGATGTGCCAGGGACAACCTATATAGCCCTACATGTACATGTAGCTAGGCAAAGGGATTTCATCAGATTAACAAACTAACTTAATGTCACCGTGTTAACAGGTGTATGACTGTTAATCAACATATCGGGTCTCAATACCTCAGTGGTTAATTAGAGCATTGGCATTATATGCCAGAGGACCTGGGTTTAATTACCGGTTGAGACTTGACTTTCCACCACCTGTTACATTTTTTGTGTCATTACAAAAATATTGTGTTATGTGTACTGGTTAGACTTACTGAATCTCTCTCTCTTTTCTTTTCTAAAAGGTCCAAGAATAATGCCTCTGATATTGGTGATCTACAAATGTTACCTGCAATTCAAAGAAATTAGAATTGTATCTATTTGATCATATTGCATTTTGAGGACCTGCCCTTGAATAATCAATGTAACAAAAAAAATGTACAATCTTATAAAATAGCATGTGCTATGTACAGTATTAATTTTATAGATTGTGCATAAATAATTATCGCCTAAAACAATTATTTCAATGTTATATACATGTAATATAAACATCATAAATATGCTGTCAAGATGTTTAGAACATTTGTCATTGAGAGTCATCTACAAACCAAGGCAAATAAAAAGAACAGACTTCTTTGGTGATGCCATTTTTCACCTCGGGATCGGCTTGTAGATAAGAGATATTGATCCCGATCCAGGAAAAAAATCTTTTTTAGTTATCAAGTATTCTTAAATAAAACCCGTAATTATTTTTATGGATATCATTAATATTTGAAAATTGACAAAGACAAGCGAAGACGTTTAAAATAAGATGCTTGGTTAATGTGTAAAAAAAACAAACAATTAAAATACCAGAAGGCCGCTTACATCAAAATTTACATTGACAACAAGATGTCGGACGCAGGAGCAGATCCACCAAAGCGGAGTAAAAAACTACCCCCAATTTCCTCTGAGGATGGCGATGAACAAAAGAAACCCGTCAAAAAGAAAAAGAAAAAGGCCCCGAGTTCAGAGGCGAACGGCACGACCTCTGTAAAATCGGATGAAACGCCAAGAAAAAAGGTAGTGAAAAAGAAAGATGGAGAGGGGTCTGATAAACCTACTCCAAAGAAACGCAAGAAACCTACAACCACGGAAGAAGGCGAAGGAGACCCTAGTTCTGCTAGAAGTGCAGCAAGCAAAGACGAGGTAAGAAATTTATACAAATATTATATGAAAGTTTTGCACACTCTATAAGTTTTCATACAGTAGATGTGTTCAAACATGTTTGACAAAGTAAATCATTGATATTTCTGTCTCGTAAACTTGTTTCACCTTTGAATGTGATTATATTTTCTGAAACTAAGTATTTGATTTTACAAACTTTGCATAGTGAAATTCAAAAGCAAAGCAAATTTATTTGTTAAATTGATATCTTAATTGATAGAGGAGGCTGAAGATATGCTGTATACAGGGAAATATTTGCCCCTGTTTTATTTTCGCTCCTTTTGCCTTCATTGTCAAAGGGCGAGTTTAAGACTGGGCGAAATATGATGTCTCAAACTATCTCTCTTAAAGCACAACTATGTCTGGGCAAATTCAAGACGGGGCCAAATTGTTTGCAAGAGTAGAAAGGGCAAATATTATAGTATATGTGGCGAAAATAACCCTGTATACAGTAACAACAAATAAAGCAAATTTTAGACCATAAGATTTTGATAAATGAATTCTTGTTTTATTAATAAGAGACATCCAAAATACATGATTATCATTATTTTGCAATGCAATAATTTTGTTTTGAAACATATATACAGATATGATTATTTCAATTGAATGTTTGAGTTTCGAGTTGTTAATATAAATGGGTAACAGCTTGACTGGACGGCTTTCAATATCATTTTATCAATTTTTGCTATGCAAAGTTCAGTCTTCAAGGGGTAGTTAATACACCTTCTTATTTTGACTGATTTCATGCAATCAGTTCTGTTGCTCATGGTTCTGTTGCTCATGTTGCTGTGCAATTCATTTTTAAATCAATAAGTGTTAAAAGAGACAACAGAGATGTACTTTATAATTTCTACATGAAAACATCATTATGACTGTTTGAATGCATTATTGATAAGGATGTAACTGGAAGCAAAGCAAGTCTGATATCTAAAGATACAAAAGGAAGTGGAACACCAAAAAAGAAAGTCAAGAAGAAAAAGAAACCTTCCTCTACGACAGCTACTCCCCGAGAGGATGACGAGTGGGCGGATACTTTAACGGCAGAGTTACAGACAATACATGAGGATGTTGTGAGTCCAAGTGGCAAAAAGGGCAAAGATGAAGTACTACTTCACCCATTTTCAACAGAGGCAGCAGTACTAAAGAGTCAACCTTTGGAAAAACTTTTCATTGAGACCGACAGTAAGATTTTGTTTATGTATGTTTTTCATCAACTGCTACATCTATTAATTTAAGACTGTATTAAAAATTGACTGTTTAAAAAGTTGTGCAAGCGTGTACCACATAAATTATATCAATGAACAGTGTACCCTTTCTCTTAACAGTAACTTCCTACCATTTTTAAAAATTATGAATAATAACTGTGATACGTGTATGTAGCAATGCCAAAATTATTAATACATTGTTTATTTCTTTCTACAGGTGGATTTAAAGGAGAAAGCAAAGTCAAGTATGCCAAGAAGTGGAGAGAGGAAGAAGCTATCCGAGAGCAAGAACCAGAGCAGCAAGTGGAGTCAACTATTTTGTTCGCTATAGGATCACACAAAGTGTTTGTGACATTCTGTCTGTTTTTACATGGACTAACAGCAGGCATTGCTATGTGGCACCTGACAATGACATACATTTTGTTGTATTTCTCATACATTGACTTTCTGGAGCATTACAGAATTCTGGCACTTCCAGTACAGTGCATGTTTTATATTCTCCTTGTGTTGTGTACAGTTTCAGCATGTGATAGGTAAGTACCCGTCATAAATTTAAAAGTAGATTTTATTATAAGGAAGTTTACATTATGATGAACAAAATTACAAATAAAAGAAAAAATAATAGGACATTTAAAACTTGATGGTCATATTCATGGAAATACTTACATTCGAATTGTAGACAGCTGTGTGAACATGATTCTATTTAGACAGTAATTTTTGCATAAATATAAACGTATGTTTTAATGAATTTAAAATTAAATTTGTAGGTTTGACATAGGCCGTCCCACACGTAGATTTGTTCTACAGTCTTTCACCCTGCAGACAGGCACGGTGTCCATTGTCATCTATTTTGTGGCTCTTATACTGAGCCTATGTATGGCAAATCTGGAAGACAAAATGAACTTGTACAACAGATATCCAGACCTCTGGATGGATGTGAATGTAAGTACATAAATATGTAGGAACTTTGTTGTCTGTTTGATACCTCAATCTTTTTATATTGCACAAAAATTTTTGAGATTGGTCCAAATATCAATCAGACCATGCCATTAGGTAACTTCTTGGATGATTGCAGTGGGGAGTATTTTGTTTGAATTACTGGCATTGAATGTTTAAATATAGTATTCTATTAGATATCACAATCCAATTGGATGTTTTCTAGAGTTTTGAAAAGGTAAAAAAATATGACATGCCTTTCATGAATACTCAACCTCTCTATTGTTATCACAAAAAATGATCATGTAATGGAACTAAATAAAATGAGTTTTAAATAAAAGATACGTTAAGTTTTTCTGACTTTTAATTTTTGTGATACAGCATAGCAAGACCTAGACTTTGATATAATACAAGTTCTATTTGTCTTCTTTATTTCTTGATTCACACTGAATCCCCCTCTTTTTGCCTTCCAGAATAATAATAACGTACTGTCCAGCGCAGGTGATGACATCAGTACATGGAGAGATCTAAACACGGCTCGCTGCTGCATGGCCATCCTGGCCTGGATCGTGCTGTCAATCACTGCCTCCACGGACAGACTGACAGACAACCTGAGGGCAGGAGATGATGAGTTTCTGGAGGATGTGGGGACTCAACAGAAAGTGTGAACACTAATAGTGCCTACATCTGTATTTATTATGCCTTATTATGGGGTGGTTCTCCCGTACTAATTTGTAGTATTGAAATTAGATTATACCCAAGATCACTGGAGTATCTAATGAACATTAGTTACATGTATAAATTGTATTTATTTATGAAGTGAAATTCTGTGATCAAAGGAATATTCCAAACATTTACATGTTTACTGTAGCATATGCATATGTAAAATAATGCTAGATAAATCTAAAGTAAGTTCTGCGTTTTTCTTATTTTATGCTTTCAATGTACAATACATCATGCATCCCTAGTAAGTTTAATAATGCTTGAATTAGAGGGTGTCCAAGTAGCACAGTAGACAATGCACTTGCTTCTCAATGCAGGCGCCGCGACCCTAGTTCCATTCTCTTGATCAACAACAGTTGTATGTGATAGGGTATGGTGGTCGCCTGCATGGCAAAAATATAGTTTTCTCAGAGTTCTCAAGCTTCCTCCCATATCAATGTGATAGCAGTACCAGGAGAGATATAAATTTAAATTGAATTGAAATTTAATTCTAAGTTGTAGAAAATGGTAGTTCAGTTAGTGTTAGGACTACGGAGAAAAAGAAAAATATGTTCGGTTTGCTTTAGAAGAAGTCTGCAATAAGATTATCTTTTCTTATTTATATAATGTTTGAACTATGTTGTTTTAGTGTGCCAAAAGATCTAATGATTCCAAATTTCATGTGTGTAGTATCTTTGGATACACACTTATATTTACATCTACCAAGTATTATTTCATCTATTTCTTACGGAAACTTATAGTTAATTCATAGCTCTATAGAAATAGCCAGACTGAAATCACCACGCCCTGTTTATAGATAGGTCGAAATCTACAGTGGCTGAAACTGACAGGACTGAAATTGACACGCCCTGTTTATCGATTGGTCGAAGCCTACGGCGACCTAAGAAAATCCCGGACTGCATTAAATATACTGTAATCATGATGTCACTCAAAGTCTCACAGGAGACGATTTGGCTGTTGCTTTTAACTAACGTAATTGTGTACATTAACAGTAATTTTGTGAGTTTTAATTACTTTTCATAATCAGTTTAATAATTAGTTTAAAGAAAGATGTTAATCTAAATAATAAAATGCTTTTTTGATGATCCATGCGGGTTATGAAGGTAGCGATCATTGGCAAAAAAAAATATTTTTTTTTGCAATGTTGCTACCATCATATCCCGAATGAATCACCAAAAAATCATTTTATTGTTTAAATAAAGTTATTGTTAGATTAAATAAAAAAAACCCAGAATTTGAATAGTTCTCAGATTATGATAATTACACGTTTTATGATGTTGAGTGAATACACTCTTTGTACAAGCTTAAGAATAAACAGCAAACTACACTGGCCTTCACAACTGAATGCAAAAAATGTGTCATTATTTTAGTACTTCCATTTATCAAAAGAAATAATGTCTAGATCTGATACAAGCAAGCAAAGGCTCAACAAATATTAAAAGTATTAGAACCATTTTAACAAGTGCTTGGACTTTGGGTAGTTGGTGTCTAACAGCAATGTGACGTAGGCTTGTCTATTTCATTGTTGGTTACTCAGCCATAATGATTGCTCTTTGAAATCAACAAGATTTGCCTGGCTATTTGTGTATTTTTTCACTTGAAACCAGCGTCATGTTTAGCTTGTTTTGACGCAAGAAATAGATAGATAGTTGCGTCCTACTGAAAGTCCAAGGCCTTGTTAAAATGGTTCTAATAGTTGATGTATTGCAGAGTTGTCCATTTACTGCACCAGTGGTGTTTTAAATATTGATACTCCATGTATATACATATTTCACGGCACATGTATTGTTACAGTTGGCTGCTGAAATGTCTTCAGAAGCATGAACAAGATTCTTAATCAATGCAGATAATTATACACTATAAACAATAGATCGATGAAAATAACAGCACAGATTGTTTATAACTTCGTCATCAACAGCATGGTTTATTGACAGCAAGTTTGTCAAAGGTTTTGATGGCGTGATGGAAAGACTCCTTGAATTCCTCGTAGTCTTTGTTCCCAACAGGAATCATAAGTGTCTCAAAGCATGTCATGGCCTCTGGAAGCTTCTGTCTGGGATTGGACATGATGAATTCGGCGCGGAGTTGTTCTTGGCTCACAGAAGGGCTTGATAAGCCTGTGATAAAGTGGTAGAGTGTTTTCGCTTCGTCGTCTGAAATTGAAGATACCCTCTAAAACGTAGTTTACTAGAATGGCATGTTGTATACAGTATAAAAGGTATCCGATTTATTCTGTACAATTAAATTGTAACATATCTTTTATAAATTACATTAGTACCTACCGAAATGTTATTAAACCTGACATAAGATGGAGGAAAAAAAAAACACTGAAAAATTAAGCCTTTCAAAGGTGCTTTGTGAACTGACCATTTATTTCATTGACGGACCGTAGTGCGTACTCTTTAGCCTTTTTCAGTTTATCATTGGCTGCATTGAGACCTTCCAGCGCTGGAAGTAACAGTTTCTTCAGATACTGCTTGTTAATGGAGTACTCTTCGGAATGAACAAAAAGAGGCTCCAACAGGGACACGTCTTTGATTTTCTCCAAGAATTTCAGGTAGTTGAGGCCCTTCTTCAGGGCATCAATGGCCGGTCTCCTCTCGTCAATGATACTGTATCTTGTGAGTAAGGTGATAAGCTGTTCTCTGTTTTTCATCTACAGTAAAAGAAATCTTTAATATTACATTTGAAATTGTTAGAATAATTGTTTAAAATGTGCACGTAAAACTTCTATAGGGGAGCAAACTAACATTGTACTGTTTGCCTGTTGGCCATCCAATGTGTTCTACGATAACTCCTTCATCACTTTGTATGACGTCATTTATTTGGTCATCTGTTTCACATTCTAAGAGCTGTTATAAACACAATAAAAATTCATTATGACCATTTTTTTTACAACAATAATATTACATACCAGCATTTACGTACAAGCATGGCTTGCAGCAAGATATTTCAATCTTTGAATTCATTGTGTGAATGAAATGCATGTAACTACCAGATTGACAAGGTGTTTCACGGCTGGATTTGGAATGTCATCTACCATCAGATAATGTTCAAAATCGTCATGATCCATCATGAAGTGGTACAGTCCAGGGTGTAAGTACGGAAACCCGCAATCAAAATTAAGAATGGCCTCCACGATTCCTATCCCGACTGCAGTAAGATCGTCTAGCCTGTCCTGAGTAAAGTTGGGAAGCAGTCGTGGGTAGTTCCCAACAAACAGCCCCCGGTCCCTGATAGCTTTCTGGAAGAATGTGGAATAGAATTCCCTCCGGTAACCCCCTCCATCGTAGTCAAACTGTCCGGAATCGTCGAAAATAATCATTAAGGATTCGTGACGAATGGAGACACTTTTCCGGCGGATTTCGCCGACCTTTCCCTTGTAGTGCGACATTGCAGTTGTGTACATATCCGACCTTTGGACTTTCATACATTGTTTGATTTGTTCATTCCCGCTGATTTGTTCCAGAATCGGTCGGATCTTTTCTTTATACATCCAGAAATCTGGAGAAACACAAACAAACCATGAACACATTCATGTAGACGTCAGATTACATGTATATAGTGTACTGATTAGAGATCATGATGAGAACTCGCAATAACTTAAAGATCCGCAAAATTCAAACTTACTCGCACACGTTGGAAATTGAGCAACATCTGCAACCTTCTTGAAGGCAGCCTGAAACATTATAAATAAAATTCATAGAAATAGTTTTCATTTCTATACTCATGGTATAGAAGAACTATATCACTTATGAGTTGTGTACAGATTCGAATACTGACCTTGAATTTCTCGCTGGGTTGCTGAGATTGTGTGCTGTTATCGTTGCCCATTTTTGTTTCTCCGTTTAACACCTGTGTCTGTTCCTGATGTAGGTTAAATCAGACTGGATACCCAGCACTGTGTAAAAATTATGGTTTTAAATCCAAATAACACCCTTATGATTACCCCCCCCCCCCCCCAGTAACAATCGTTATTTGGTTTTTTTCAGTCAAAGGAATTATTCGGACATAATAGAAATTAATAAATTCCAGAAAACTTACCTGTAGTTTTGAAAAAGACACTACTTCAAATCACACACCTGGCCAAAAAATCTTATCTTTCAAAAACAATCAATCGATATTTGTAAAGTAAGTCACAATTCAGAACCCATGCAGGGCTGGAGACTGTGCTGTATTGTTTACAATACTTGGCATCGACGACCATCCATTGGTAAACAGAAACTAAATTGTCAACAAGCTTTTTGAATTAAGTTGCAAAACAAAAATTCTCGAGCTTGTTTCGTCATGTGTTTTGGCAGATTGCCGCGGAAAGATCGAACTACTTCCCGGTCTATGGCAGTTAATTTACAACAGAAAAACCAGAGACCAACGTGATTTAAACAAACGAAATTTTATCATCAGAACTGTAAGTATATCGACGCTAAATCATCAGACGGACAAGTTACGTGAGTTATTTGCTATAGGAATTATATATATATATTTATAAATGAAAAAGCATTTCATATAAAATAATTTTAAAAAACGTAGCTCGTGTGGAAACAACAAAGAGCATACCTCAAAAAATATATATACATATACCCCTGGTTTTAAAATATTCGCTCTTTTGAATTTACAGTTCATTCAACTGACAAATCAAGACAAGTCTCTGACTTGCAATCATGCTCGTACATTCGTACAAAAGGTGAAGAAAACGTTCAACAATGCTTGAATTATGACAGTTTAGATCTTTTTTTTTTAATCGTTTAACAGGAAAATAGGAGGAAACAAGAAATGCCAGAATGGGGGGACAACAAAGTGTCCCCAAAGAACCTGCTCCAAGTAAGTCTATCTATCTATCTATCTATCCATCTATCCATCCATCCATCCATCCATCTATCTATCTATCTATCTATCTATCTATCTATCTATCTATCTATCTATCTATCTATCTAT
This sequence comes from Magallana gigas, assembly GCF_963853765.1. Taxonomy (NCBI): domain Eukaryota; kingdom Metazoa; phylum Mollusca; class Bivalvia; order Ostreida; family Ostreidae; genus Magallana; species Magallana gigas. The sequence goes on along the minus strand of NC_088857.1, from coordinate 42,713,337 downwards.
CCACCTATCTTTCTTTCTTTCTTTTAATCTATCCGTATTTATGTCTGTCAGTCAAATTATTTATTCATCGATTCGATCAATAAAAAATCAAATAATGCGTTTTGTCCGTAGTTGAGATAGTAATTTTAAGTGTATTTTGTTGTGAAAGATTAAGCCATCTCGAACATGCAGGGATAAACAAAGCTAATATTCTCTGAAATAGACCAAAAATATATTAAAAAAGCCCCAAAAATAATGCTCATTGTCCTTAGTTGAGATAGTTACTTTAAGTGTATTTTGGTGTGAAAGGTTAAGCCATTTCGAGCATTCAGGGCTTAACAAAACTAAATAAATATTCTCTGAAATAGAATGGATTTTTCTCTTATCTTCTCACATGTTGTATTTTACCAAATTTTAATAAAGTGAAATTCGTCTCAAGTTGATGGTCGCTTTAGGTTTTTAAATGTGTGTACGCCTGAATAATTTATCAAATATCATCGATTTTCCATCAAACTAACATGAATATGCCATATGCATAATGCGAAAGATATTAGAGAGATTTACACTTTAACTGGTATAAATTACACGCAAACAATCACTTTATAACGTTATCTTCTGTGTTTCTCTTAAAAAAAATTAGTACGACTTTTCAACGATATAATCTAAAGATAAGGGTGTACCAGAAAGTTAATAAAGTGGTGTACATGTATTTTCATGGTAAACAGTCACACTTGTATTTTACATTGGTGTATTTTTGTGTTATAAAAATTTTTTTAAAGCCCAGAGCCCCCCCCCCCCCCCCGATGTCTTATATATATATAAACAATGCTTTTGGTGCTATGGATTGTCCTAAAAGCCATTTTACTTAAGAATGCATTCACTCGTTATTTTTAAAATATGGAAGACCAAAGTGTCATGAACCGAGGTTTAATCTTCTTTGGAATAGATGTAATGGATATCATCTTTCAGAAACCACTTTAATTTACCCCCGTACTTGGTTATAGCACATACCGCGGCAGAGAATGCTTTATCATTGTATTGTTGAAATATGGGTGCTTTGGTTTCCGGAAGATGCGAGGAGTTATATAACATATTATGCTCTCTCCCGACTCAGTTTGATGACATTTATTGAAAAAGGTTTCTCCAAATCATAAAAATAATTGATTTCTATTTTTAAAAACACAAGAAACAGTTTTATTGGCAGTCATAGTGTTGTAAATATGTCTTTTTAAAAGTCCTTTTCAAGTACTTAATTACTGGAGCCATGCAAACATGAGTGTAAATTATGAGTGTACTCTTTGAATAAATCATGCTTAAAATTGAAAACTACAACATCTAACGTATCATTTATTCATATATTTCTTCCAGTGTCGGAGACTCAGCTTCGAACGTTCAATACAGTTATTGCAGATTTGCGCCGACAACAGATTGGGAAGAGAGTTGTTCTTAAAGTGGATAGATCGTCTCTCTTACAGGGAGCTTTTTCCCATTTCAAAATGAGCGGAAGTGAGCTGAGTCCCATTGACGTCATTCTACATACTGAGAGAAACGAAGAGCCATGTACCAACTTAGGCGGACCAAACAGGGAATTCTTCACTCTCCTACTGGAAGATTTCAAATCCTCGAAACTGGACATGTTCGAAGGTCCAGGGAGTTTTCTTTTACCCGTGAACAATAGGAAAGCGTTAAACGGGGATATGTTCTACTTGTTTGGAAAAATTTCCGTTCTGTCGATTCTTTCGGATGGTCCTGGTTTTCCATATTTTCCGCCGTTTCTGGTCAGCTACCTCAGAGGTCATGAATTTGAACATGAACTGAGTAGTTTGTACATCGTAAATACCTTCTTGACGGATCATATCAATAAGGTATACAATGTATATAAAAGTTTATTTACTTAATTATATTCATCTAGAAAGGACCCACCTTTATTCTTGCATACTGTTTATGAGGTCATAACACTGTGCCGAATAGTAATGCCAGTGCCAAGCTTATTATGTAATTTTGTAAGAATCCATACCAAATGAAAGATCATGGTCTCATCTGGCAGGTGAGATATTGATTTTTTAACAATGAATATCCCATAGGAAATAATAACTCCCAAGGGAGATACAATTTTCCTACAGGAAATATTAAAAATCTTACAGGATATTGTAAAAATCCTACAAGAATTTAATCCAGAGCGGTAGTTATCCTAGAGAAAATTAAGATTTCCTATCGGATTTTAAGATCCCATGCCAGTGTTTTGTTTAAATCCTATCAGAATTTAAATCCTTTAGGAAGTTTCATTATTCCGGTAGGATATTCTAATTATCATATAAGAAACTTTGTTTTATTATGAAAAAAGTTATTTTCCAGAAGGAAATAATTTTTCAGAGGTAAATATCTTACCTAACAGGTGAAATAAATTAATAATAAAAGTGGTTTTAAACTCTTTAAGCAATTGGCTATAATATGACGTATTTGGATTTTTCGATACATGCACCTTACACGGGTGCAAAAATGTCACCTTGACGCTGGCATGATAATCTGACACATGGTTACCAGTTACATGTTCATGTATTCAGGTATCCCGGTTGTATTGTTATTTTAGAATCTAAACAAATTGGCTATAAACACGTCTACTTTATTGAGATTATAGGCATGGAAGTATGAACATATCATATACATACATATACATATTTTATTCTATCCATATTTTTTTATTAGATTCTAGGTCTGTTAAAATTGAATGCTTTGGTGGGTTTTTTTTAAGATATGCAACGCAACAAGCCAAGAAGAGATAGACAGAGTAATAGGCGAAGACGAAGAAAGATTCATTGACAATTGTGGTTGGCCGCGAACGGACATGGTGACAGTAAGAAATCAATATATTTAACTATACCATCAATATTTCTGGAATGTCTCACTAAAAGAATAATAAAATGTATGTGAAATATGGATAAAGTTGTGTAAAGGAGGGATGGAAACAAACAAAAAATGACAGAGATAGGTGCAAATAGCGCCAAAAACGTCATTGTAAACCTTGCATGTGGACTCTTTTTCAAATATAAAGCTTACGTTAGTAATTCTTTATGTTTATTGCATCATATATTTAGATGATATATGTTTTTCATTAAAAAATATGTTTTAGCCCAGCAAACGAATGTTGTACGTCCAAACATTGATTCGATGGGAGTTGCTAGACAAAAGGAAAGATGTGTATGATCAACTTAAAAAGGGCTTGAACGTCCTGAATTTCCTCGATCTTACTAGAGATCTACAAGAATTCGAACACGTGTATCTATGTCGAAACAAGAGTAAAACAACAGCAGAATTCATTAAGAAGAAATTGGTACCGGAAGTGAAGAAATTACAACCCCTAGACACAGAGGAAGAAGATGCAAAGAAATTTACACTGCGTTGTTTGAAGGATCTAGAAGGTAGCAGTTCTAGTTGTCTCTCTTGTAACAAATACACTATTTTTTTTAAAGTTAATTAAATTCAATTGAACTTATAAATCGTCTTTTTAATATTGTTAGTAGTTTAAAAAAAGATGTGTTGCAATTTAATCAAAAATTGATAAATTAAAATTCAGATTTAAAAATTTGTTTTATTTCATTAATACAAAACACTTGCAGATGAAGAAGCGGCGCATTTATTTCAATTCATCACGGGTCTTGACGATTTACCGGCGCAGGAATTACCGATAAGCGTGGAGTTCAACCGGGTGAACCGAGTAACGGAACTTCCGGAAGCCATCACGTGTGTCCAGAGACTTATACTGCCGCTGGGGAACAAATCGAAAATACAATTGTACTCGTCATTTGATAAAGCCCTCAAGTTTGGTAGAATCGGATTCGGTGAAAAAGCAAGTGCGAGCAAATGAGTGTCTTTCTATATTATTTTATGCTGTCATTACTAACTGATTTACGATTATATTCATTAATATTGTTTAGTACCTGTTATTTATTGTAACATATACACTACCTCTGTGTATGAGAAAGCAGTTTAAATTACCGTTTGACGTTAATCATTAAAACTTATTCAAGACAAACACGCATATACAAAGCTGCTTTATAGAAGCATGTAACCACAATTAAGGCAGTGTTTGGTATCGTGTCATTAAATTTATCAGAAAATAAATGTATGATATTTTATAAATGCGCAGAAATGCAACGGTGAAACGACAGATTACAAGAAATACCGTGCTTGTACAACTTTCAGGATGTACCTTTCACCTTTGTTTCTTTCTCAAAAAATAACGTGTTAAGCTACGAAAAACAAGTTGTAGTTAGGGATGACGTCTGTTGACATCTTTCACAAATGCATTAAGTAGCTTAACAAACCCGGAAAATGGAAATATGACATTATATGTATATATGTACTGCAATTTATTTCTGTAAGAACATATCTTCAGCTATACTGGATGTCATTGATCGCAAATATGAATCGAAAGATATCAATCCAACTTGTATAGTTCTTTGGTAGTATTTCTATCAAATTTATTACCTTTCCATAAACTGCGTACCATATTAATGTGTATGTAAATGCACATTCATTGATATTCTTTACAGCTGAGATCAGATCTAATCAATAAACTACCAACGGAGTCACAAGATGTTTTAGTATAAGATTTGAATTTCAATACTCTATTTTGTAAATTCTGAATCGTTTATGTATAATAACCAATTGTGTGCGTATGTGCATGTATATAGTTAAATTCAATAAATAAAGTTCTCCAATCCAGTACAAATACGCCACTCCAGTTAACTTGTAGGATTTTACGTTAATTAATTGGTGTGCAGTACTTCTAAATACTGGATACGGCATAAAAATAACACAGAAGGTAGTCAGGAATTTATTTCCGCGTTTTATTGCATCTCTGATGAAGCATTCTCGCCCCAGGTGAATTCTTCTCCATCTCACTTCCTTTAGCTTTAACGGTGATACATTATTCTAAATTTGACGGTTTATAGTTATAGTAACTTCACAGAAGAAACCATTCGACCTTCACAATTTTAACCTTATAGACCCAAACAATCGGATCATCAAAGACTATGGTTGTGTTTTTGAAAGGCAACATTTGCAAAACATACCATCTTTCATTTTGTTTACCTCTCGTCAAAGTATGCCAAGGTTGAAACTCAAGTTATTTTTTGGTTATGTAATTGCATTTACATATGTATGTGCCCTTAGCTAAGGGATAATTCTGTTTGTGTATGTAAGTTTGTTTTAAGGTATGCATAAACTAAGAAAACAAATGAAATGCTTATAACTTTGTAAAAATCGCCAAACATTTGTTATTTGCTATGTTCATTATGATGCACAAAGTTTCGCTACTTATTTATAAAACGAGTAGCAATTTTAACCTATTTACAAGTTCTGGGTCATTCTTTCTTTTTGTACATACCGAGCAACATTCAAAGTAATTATTATACAATGTGACAAAATTCATGTATCAAAATCAAATTGAAGTGCTCTTCGCGTTTTTGCTGTGTTCTCTTCTAGAATAAAAATCCCTTTGCAAAACGCTTGCTTTTGGTAATTTACAGTTGTGTATATCAAAATTTCCTTGGTTAAACAATCTTTGCTTCAAATGCCGCCTGTGTAAGGACACGCTGTTTCACGTGTGAGTAAAGTTCAGTACTCTCTTGAAACATCCAGGTCATGAGGTAAATAGGTCAACTACTTTTTTTTTATCATGACAAGTACTAAAACAAAAATGCACATTTTTGTTACAAGAATTTATACGAAGGTCCACAAGTGGAAACAAATTTGTCTTGTTCATACCGACACATAGATTAACATTCTTTACTTAGGGATGATATTTGGTGTCTTGTCATCAAAATAGAGAATTCTTGTGTTGGATGTAAATGACAAAATGGAACTTTCTATATTGCCCTCTACATTTTTAAGCCCGGCAATTAAGGACATTTTCTGCTTATTACCCCCCCCCCCCCCCCCCACACACACACACAAACAAACATGCCTAAAGCAAAAAGTATGACTATGCAGATAGGTATAAATAGTACCATTTTTCATATAAAATTTAAAACAACACTTGGCTTTTCTGAGTGAGAGTAGGATTTGAACCAATAAAATTTATTTTTTTAATTATTAGAATTTTGATTATGAAGAACCATTTAAAAATAAGGTACTTTAATGACAATTAAATGTAAACTAAAGACACATGTCTCTATTCTCGATTGCTCGGGAATGCGGAATGCATTCAATTGGAATAGCATTCATTATTTTCTTCTATTTTTTTTTTAAATCTTTAGTAAAGATAAATGGAATCGTGATTAATTTGTAGGACGAGGTTTTTGCATGATTCATTACAATGCTCGCTTGTCGTTGGTTAAAACACGTGTAATAAGCCCTTATGTAACCACAGAACACAATGTTTGTGATCCCCAATCGTACGTCAAAAATTTTTAGGCTATTGCATAAAATGCATTTTGCCTGCACATTTTGTATTGCAATTTGTATCCCAGAGAATTTCTCTGTGTCACTACGACACAATAGTTACGTCGCATTTGATACAGGTCTATCCCCGTCATCACTAAAATGTTTAAATCACTCAACTAAAACCATCGATAAAAGGTGCATACATTTGAGTTCAATACTGAGAGTTGAGCATAAGTTAAAGAAAGTTGGCTATAGCTAGGTCTGGTATTTATCATGCCACTTTTATGATGTCTGATTATTAAATCATTCACAGTGATAATAAATTGGAATCATTCAAATTAAGAAAAAATCAAATAAACAAATAATCACAGTGAAATAGAATATTAAGCGATCAATATAACGATACCATTTTCTTTTATTTTGCGTACTTATATATTATGCATGCTAAGGTATAATATGAGAAAAAGAAATCATTTATTGCATATCTTATGCAGAACAGAAATTGTTAAAAAATAAATTGACAGTTATTTTATTGAAAACGCCCAAGGTTCAGGTAATGACATATCAGATGTATCGAATATTCAAAACACATGCAGATGTCATTGAAACATTTGTTATACAACACTCTACATTGGTATTAGAGATGCACCTTTGCACTGTGTGAAAGGCATGCCTCTATATATTACTTGGTTGGTATCTGTATACAAGAACAATTATCAAATCCTTTCTGGCTTCTTGTAAGATGATGTGAATTTCTGAAGATGGAATTCTATCGGCCTCTTTCAATATTAGATATTAATTGGCTGAATAATGGTTTTCAGAAATACCTATTCTGATATTTGATACGTTACAAAGTAATTAAATAATCATAATTTCTGTGCATAGGATATACATGTACTTTTAATAATGAATTAATCATGACGACAAGAGGGAAACACAGCTGTGTGTTTTACATTTCTACTTCATTGGAATAGTCGTTATTCAAAATAAAATTGCGATAATTGAATCTCATAAATATAATAATATTGATTCAGTGGCATATTTTTTAACGTTTGTTGAAAATTTTCTTAAATCCAAAATAAAAAAGATATTTCTAATACAAAGGCGAGGTGTCTGTCACTGACATGACGTTAACATTAGGTCTAATGGTTTTCATGGAAATGATGATTGAACTGGCTTACTCTTTGTTCACCATGTCGAGCAGAACTAAAGTGATACTGTTGTGGTTAACTTTTTTGAATAAAAAAGATTAATATTACCAAAAGATATATAAACATATTTATTACAATTTCCTTGAATAGATTCAGATTTATAGGAATCTTCCACGTATATAACAAAATGAATAAAAGGGGCTTATTTTCCGTACGTAAGCAGACCTGATGAATTGCGTAATTATTGTGTATCTAATAAATTTGGAAATATTACAATGGAACAACAATACAAAATTAAGGGCCAAAAATTAAACAACAACATTTTAGAAAAGATCGGTATAACACTGGAGATATATGAATAACTTAATAAGTATTCCGCTTTCGCTTTCCTATTTTTGCTGTGAATCTATATGAATTGCCCCCTTGTCAATCCTGCTAAGCAACAAGAAACGGTCTAAATTCAGTAGCACCGATATGGGAATAGCACTATATTACTTTTGATTCCTCCTTCCTTTGACATGTGAACTTCTTTAATATTTTACCTTAAGCCAGAAAATTAACAAATGGAATCTAATAATCCACGATAATCACTTCAATGCAATTAGTTTGAACTGATCATTTCACACACATACAGAAACAATATATACATGAATAATGGTGTCTTCTCGTACATAAAGCCGTTGTCCCTCTTTAAGGGAGCAGTTATTCATAAATCAGCTGTTGTTCCCCAACGACGACAGCGTCAGAATCACTAACTGAACACAGTTGACCATCTATAACCATCTATGACCATCAACACGAGAGAAGTCGTGATTTTTAGAGTATACAAATGTTAGGATTTATACCGCCCACCGGCAAACGATGTGCAAGGAGCACTGATTTGGGTCAGTCTTTTTGAGTCCCACTGATACCGGCCCCATAACGTTATTTCCGTCTTCAGTGCGATCATTGGTAGTCTTCCTCGTGTGGAATCTCCACGCGGTTTTATAGATATGTCACTTCTTTACTTTGCAATGCAAATGTAGCCACGGTGTCATTGAATACACTTGAAGCTGTACTAGACAAGATGTCTACGGCAGCAGAAAACAGAAAAACTGTACTCAGACACTTCTCTCTTAATGTTAGTCATCCATCATTTTAAATATAGAATTTCTATTCAAGTTGTCATAATATAAATTAAAATTCTGTAAAGTTACCTCAATACGCATTCCAGCATAACTTTTACTTTCTTACATCTTCAGCGTATTTTGGGATATTGTTGTCGTAGTTTTGAATATTTGATTTGTTTTCTGATTTATTTTATGAGAAATTAGATATAAAAGATAAGAAATTTAATAAATTTAACTAGCCTACAGGTACATGTATCTAAAAGACTAGAATAGAAATATTTATTTAACAAGCATATTTAGAAATACCTTATGCATGGTCACTTTGAAGGCAAATCAAAATTAAATATCAATTAAAGTATATTTTTGGTTTTAATAAATTTAATTATTTTTCTTTATTTTCAAGAACAGTATCAAAAGATTTGCCAAGATTAACACCACAGAATCGGAAATGTATTCATATTACTAGGAGGCCATTCTTTTAGGAAAATTAAGCTTGATTTATTGAGGTACAGACAAACACGTATTGTATTAAATGCGAAATCAACATATTTTACATGAAAAATAAATAGTTCTTACTGCCCAAGTCTATCATAGGAACATGTTCCTGTCGGGAAAAAACCAGGTACTTGTATTCAGGAATTTTTTTTTGTCAACAACTGCATGTAATAATCCTGTTCACAATGCAAGGAATTGCACAATTTCGTTATATCCGTTATATGTAGATTATGTCAGGACCTAATAAACAATAAATGTCCAAAACATTTGTCCTTTCTAATCACTATATTTACAGTCTCTTTACTAATGATTTGTCATTCATTGGTTGGAATACTTTTCATTTTTGTTTTTACACGCGAAAATTCACGGAATATTTTGGATTAACATTGACTTTTCTCATTTCCTTTTCCTCATAAGGTTCGTTAGGTTTAAGATGTTCTGCATAAAAACTTCTTTTTATATATGGTCTAGTTTTCTTTATGTAATTTACTGTGTAATTTAAGACACATCTGTATGACATTTCTGGACCGAAATATCTAAAATGAAAGACAGCTTTTGTTCATTATGCGTGTTTTAACAGCCATATGTCTATTTTTAGGACTATTTGACTGAAATGCTTCGTTCTTTGACGAACTGTACAGGGGACAGATAGCTCTCAGTGTGGTCAAAGAGTTGTTAAGTCGACTCTTCGGCGCTTGTGTAGAGACCAACTGAACACTGACCAAAAATTGGCAATGATTAAAATCCATTTCATATTTTCTTAATTATTTATCCGATTTATACTATATTTCATTTCCTCCTACACTGATCAGATAATAGCAAAACAGATAATACAAGAATAAAGTGCCGTAATCCAATATATGTAAATGTAGCTGTGTTGGTTTAGTTTCAATGCCAACTCAAAATGCAGTTCAAATTTCATATTGACCCAGAAAAGGTTATCCACTTTAAACCTAAGACAATAGCAATTAGCAAATTTAAATAGAGAAAATTATTTTACGGGGTTGTGACAGATTGAACATAATGAAACCATTACCGTATTATTAACGTAGTATTTGAGTCTCATGGTCGTAATTTATAACAAGGAACTTTTTACAATTTCGGAATAAATGATTTGTCTGATTCATAACTGTCATTCTAAGTTCTTATTTATATCGTTTTAAACTCTTTGCACTTGATTCTTATGAACTCTCTATTAATCAAACCAAAGATTAGAAACTGTTCATTGACTTTGGAAGCAAACACGCAATATTATAACGTCTGTTTAAAAAGGGCATCGTTACAATTTGAGCGGAAAATTTTCAATATTTTTATTTTAGTGAAACTGTACTCTGCTTTGTCAAGGTATTCCTTGTGATCAAATTTTGAGCATCTGTTGTCTAGTGATACTAGAAATACAGCGGTCATAACCCCTTGTTATGTTAAGTAAGGACAGGCTTTTACACTTTTAGTGCTGGAAAACTCAAGAATGAATTTTAATGTGACAAACGCTATGAACTGTTTATTTCTGTTTAAAACGAGTTAACAAAGAAAACAAACTGATTGAAACATAACTTTATCTATAGAGTATTTTAACCAATCTAAACAAAAACATTGCACGAAAAAATCAGAAGAATGCATATATTCTTACTCCGACAGCTATGTCCTTCTTTGGATTGCGTAAATTTCTTGCTAGGCATAAATAACGATCAATTTTTTTCAAAAATAGAGGATTACATACCCATAGGATGTCAATATATATATGTGATATGTATGTATTATAGCTGATATATTCAGTATATCTATGAACTATTTCAAAGAATCTCGTTCCAAACGTCTTATCTGTTTTTCTGCATTTGGTAAAACAAACAATGTATTTTGACTATGTTCTTTTCCAAATTCAGGATTTATACAAATCTAAAATTATAATATCCAATATCCATAATTCATTACATAACTTGTGTATTAGTGTGTCTCTTCATCAAAAGCAGTCATAGAAGTATAAAAGTGTAAAGAATTCAATAAAAGCGATATTAATTTGACCCAATTACCGATATATATTTTTGTAAACTTGGGCTTTATTTACAGTAGAAGAACGCCTTCTTTAAGCCAATATAAGTTATGAAAAGTTTCTGGGTTACATAAATGAAATTCCCACGAGACTAAATTGGTATGCAGTGCATGGAGTGGTGTTAATGGTACTTTACTTTTATCAATTAAACCCCCTTAAACACTCGCAATCCATCTACATAAAAAGTTAAAAACAGAATGCAGGTCTAACCAGGGGGTCATTGGTCACCCGACACACATAAATGGGCGTATAAATAAAACCTGATATAAATCTCACTGCCGATTGTACTACATGCTCGATAATTGATGTTACAACGACTGGCCTTAAGAGGGCTGGAAGGTCGATGTCATTTTTAGACCATATCAGTCTCCTATAGAAGAAGAAGTCTGTACAAAGATATAGAAATATACTCAAAGTAAAATATTTTTTACTATACAACCGTTTTTGGCTAACGAACTTTGAAAAAAGATATATATTGTTTGAACATATTTCATTGTATATTTACAGAATGGGATTGGGCACAAGTTCCATAACTTATTAAGCCCTCCCCCTCTCTCAGATATATATGAAATACGTGGAAGAAAATATAATTTAATTCAAACTTATTTTTAAAAATAAACTTTAAAGAAATGTATATGAGAAGCATTCATATTCCTACGCTAGCTGCCTCGTCAGTCTTTTTCGCGAAAATATAGGACATTCTTCGATCTTATTGCTCATATTATTACAAAATGTATATTACTTTCATGATTATTGTTTGTTAGCTACCATACTATCTATGGAGGGTAATCGTGTTCAAAAATCCAGACATGTAAATTTGTAAATCCGAATATGCAATCGTGTTGATGTGTGAGCCTGAGCATGAATATGTGTAATTCTGATCGTGTAACCTATAAAACTCGGGCATAAACACGTCTAAGATTTGACTCAGTTCCTTCGCATGATGCACATTTTGCAACTTTATTGTTTACATTAGTTAATTAAACCTTCAACTTTACACACTTTCATTCCGTAGTTTCTGCGTTTGTAACTTCAGAATCGGCAATAGCACATCTGACATGATACAAATTGACAAATGTAAAGTCTACAAGTTTGTCGAATTTTGACATGACCTTATATGGCAACTGCCTTGCTGCGGGAAAAGGCATGCCGTAACCGCCGGACCGGAATGAACGGAAAATAAACATAATATTCAGCTAAACTTTTAATGAACGACACCTTTTCTATCGAAAACACCGGTATTATTTTTAGAAGAAAAAAATTGAGGTATGATTGAAACTGGACCAAACAGGAAGAGGTTCATGTAGAAAAGAAATCGTTGCCAATGTGACGAATGCGCTAATTTCCGTAATATAATTCTCATGGTATTATAAAAGGAAATGCCTAATATCTTATATCTCTAAAAAAAAATTGACATGTAATTTAAGCTGGAATATAAGTAAATGCGTACTCTTTTCTAGAAATGAGACGGATCAAGAAATTTCCTAAGGGGGTAAATATCTTTTGAGCGACATGGGGTTCGAAGACCGCCGTGAGGTCCCATGTAACTCCATTGCGTCTGAATTCTAAGAATTTTGAGAGTGAATTTTTAACCGGGTTTCCGATTATTGAAAAAGTAAAAATTGCAGACGGGCGAGTGGCTGTCAAAACGGTACCCTTATTGTACCGATAACTCCTCGAACAGTTTTCAAGATAGGAAGTTGTTCTTTTGCAGATCATTTATACATATATATATCAGAAGTATGCAAATTGCTAGGATTTTGATTTCTGATAATTTATAAAATTATCAGCTGTTGAACTTAGTCATTTTTGGGCAAAAACATTGCATATAGAGTACCCCATTTTTACTCTTGTTATTTTTCTGAATTAGTTAGAATAAACGACCTGCAAGGATTTGGTAATTTTTCGCGGAAAAATTTATGTTACTTTACATGTATTTATACTTTTTGTTGTTGTGTAAGTGAAAGATAAATAATAACACAATCTTCAATACTAATAAAAAAAAACCTAGCGCATATTTTTGTGCGCCGTAAATCGAAGTTTTACCATGGGAGGCATTGTAGCTCAAAGATCGTCCATCTGTATTTTTAGACAGGGAGCTACAGACCTGCAGCTAGTTCACAAGTGGCTGTAAAGCTGTATTATACTAGCTCTCCAGAAATTTTTTATCAGCCAACTTCACAAAGTGAGTCTGTATTGAACCAACATTCAGGACGTCATACTCAATCCCGTAATAATTGCTTAAAATAATTTTTAAAAAATGTCAATTTTTACCTGCATGATAGGCTTTTTTTCCTATATATTGCCGACAATGCAAAGAAACATTTCTTAAAATAATTGATACATATTTTAATTTCACGACAGTTAACCTTATCTTTGGAATTTTTATTCATTTTTTTTAAAGAGGGTGTCGCTTTTTATGTCTCATATTACCGGGTAATCACAATCTCAAAACCAATGTCTTTAAATAGTTTGTTTTACTTATCGATAACTTTGCAACTCAGCTGACGGACCCCGTGTAATTTTTCGCGTGGGGGGGGGGTCTTGTCTTGTAACAACTTTGTGGTAGCGATAAGGATGCATTTGGAGATATTTTCTTAATTCAGCCGAGGCCTATACTTTAACAATTTGTTGCATGTACTCTAATAACAGTGGCGTCGGAAGCAAATTGAAAGGGGGGGGGGGCTAAACTAATCATGAAAAATATTGACAAGAATTCCCATAATCATGAAAATTCTAATCCGTGGGGGAGGGTATACCAATAACTCCAATCTTACCTGCCCAATCCCCCCCCCCCAAATCATGAAATTCCTAATCCGTGGTGGTGGTGGTGGGGGGGGGGGGTGCTAGTATACCTACTATGACTCTAATTTTCAATATCACCATTAATATTTCATTCTCATTAAGGTCTTTTAAGGAACAATTTTATTTGTTGCGAGGCCGGGAAAAGTAGGGGGGGGGGTTGAATCCTCCCTGTTGCTATGTTCCTAATGGTTAGGTCTAACTTGGCTAGCCCCCCCCCCCCCCCCCACTCCCGGTTCAGACGCCTATGAATAAAAATGCGTATATATCTTTATACACGTGTATTCAAACAAAGTCATTAAATGTAATTTTTTCAGTTCTAAGAGGATATTTGAAGCCGATCGAATTCTTTACTCGCATCTTTTATACATTCTCTTGATAAAATGTACACCAATCTCATAATTTAATTTTCCGAAAAATAATACTCTATGAAATGTTGTTATCCAGAGATAATATGATCATAGGCTTACCTAATATTTCTTTTTTAATTATTCCGTCCCTATTCCGGCGATTACGGCATGCCTTTACCTGCAGCTAGCCTTTTTCTATCAGTGACGTCACTGTTTCCATATAAGGTCATGTCAAAATTCGACAAACTTGTAGACTTTACATTTGTCAATTTGTATCATGTCAGATGTGCTATTGCCGAGCCTGAAGTTACAAATGCAGAAACTACGGATTGAAAGTGTGCAAAGTTGAAGGTTTAATTAACTAATGTAAACAATAAAGTTGCAAAATGTGCATCATGCGAAGGAACTGAGTCAAATCTTACACGTGTTTATGCCCGAGTTTTATAGGTTACACGATCAGAATTACACATATTCATGCTCAGGCTCACGCATCAACACGATTGCATATTCGGATTTACAAGTTTACATGTCTGGATTTTTGAACACGATTACCCTCCATAACTATCTCTTTTAAGTAGATATTGTGTATGAGTAGGTGTTTTTAGTTTCTGGTTTTTAAAATGACGGAATGGTTTTGCAACACCTGCATCATATTTCTGAACACATTCGTGTAGACTCGGTTTAAGCAGAGGGTTGTATACTGTTTGCTAGTGGCACAAAACTGATAGCAGTATTTGCTACGAACATAAAGAACAATTTACGCCAGTTTCCTAATAAGTTCAGTGATTTTAATCTAGAGATCGGCTGAGCACAGCCATTTTCGCAAGCCAAGTTTCCGATCGGACACTTGACTAGTGGAGATGGGCACAGTGAAAATTCCAAGTAATTTAAAAGTTCTAAATCAAATTATTGATAAATTACTTATAACATTATAGTATAGTAAATTAAAACAACTGTTAAATTGAACACGATGAGTTCACATGTCGTTTATGTTTCACTTTGCTCATTCTTTTTGCAGCAGTTCTTGATTATGTGCATCGTTAATTAATTTATTACAGAAAACGAGAGCCTTGGCAAATTCAAACATTTAATAGTATTCCAATACACTGTATAAACTCTGATGAGGACACTCTTACTCAAGGTAATGAATGCGCGTTGAACATTTTAATTTCGTTTGGTGTTTGTATTGTTTTACAACTTGTGGTAAAGTTTATTCTCAGCATTTAAACAGTTATTAGGAAATCTTAGTAAGTAAGGCAAATCAAAGTAAATACTGAATTATAATTTTAAACTCTAAATAAATAGTCAACTCCTTTATTTTTAGTTTTTATTAATCTGCTGTTTATTCTAAAAAAAAAAATGACATTACAAACTAACCAAAAATGTCCCTTTTGTAACCTTGTTTTTATGAAACTAAATTTGGCGATGTGAATTCTTAAGTACTATATCTGCATATAGCAATGTCTCTAAATGTCAGAACGAACGGAACTTTTCACAGCATTTTACTTCATGGTCGCTGATTAATGGCGGCTGCTGAATTTATTTATCTACCGTCCGAAAAATATGAAAAATTGAAGGGAGCACTATAACTCTCGAAGTTCACAAAAGTTCAGATTAAATATAGCTCGTTAATTCTTTTTTCAAGGAAAAGGTGCAATAAGGTAAAAACTGTGATCAAATTATTCCTATATACTCGTATATGATTGGTAAAATGGAAAAAACAAATATTGTTGCTGAAATGTAGCAGTAGTAAACGTAAATATGTTTGTCTATAATCGTTTTGGCAAACGACCTCATCATAAGTGCTATATTCATTTTAAGCTTTCAATGAATAGGGGGATTTCCCATAACTGGGCTGGATCTCCAAAATGGAAAAAATACACCGCAGGATATATTTAGTGTGATATATGTATAAAGATTACTATTCCCAAATTTGAACATGTTTTCCGGAAAATAAATCTGAGAAAAACACCGCACAGTTTGAAACCGTGTCAAAATTAATGACCATCGTCAAACACTGAGTGGTCTTTTCTCGCCTCGCCTCTGACCCCGGGGTATTGTAGACAAGGCATCATTTTTTAACGTAACTACAATGGGTATTCTACTGTCCAGCGACTGTCTGGATCTGTTCAGTAATTATGTCATAAAAGTGTATTAAACTGACGTGCATGCGACACTTCACAGAGTGAGGAGGGCAATACATCAACGCACGTGCGCGTAGATGCGATTCTGACATTTTTGAAGACTGGTGTATAAAAATGTCAGACGAGCTTAAAACCCGTTTTTGTCATATAAAGATATTGTTTAACTGAAGGAGACTTTGAGGTGACTTGAATGGGACGGACCTCATTACACGGATTTTGGTCGTAGTTAATGAACGGTCGTTTACTTGAACCTATAATTTATGGTGTAGTCCCCGTTAAGGACAAATAAAACAGTTTTTACTACGAGGAAATTCGCAATTCATAAAATCCGTTCATTATGTCAATATTATTACTGTTTACATACATGTTTATTTAATATAGTCACAAGTATTCATTGATGAATATATGCTTAATTTCGGGTGTCTTGTACACAGGTGTAGTTTCCATATTTGGAGAAGTGGGAAGGGAGTATTCTAATTATTTCTGTCATTTCACCGAAGATTTGCAGAAAATGTCAGATTCAGAAAAAAAATTTGCACACATAAATTTATGTAAAAATGCGTTATACATATTTTCCAGAAGTAATATTTAGCTCCGCGGTGCGCTAATAATAAACGACGTCGCCTTTTTGGGAGAAATTCTGGGTCTTTTAGGACATTGACCACTTAATACGAATATCTAGGTGTTTTCCCTCTCACTCATTTCTCTCTATCGTTTGTCAGTTGGCGCCATATTGTTGCATCATTGAACACTGATGTTTAAAAACACTGTTCTACAGTCATGAGTGTTAGACCAAAGCTTCAAAAGAAGCTCTCCTTGTAGAACAAGTAAGGTGTTGGGTTTAATGGCGTGTGGGGCACGGTCGTGTACATATAGAAAGGTGTCACAGTATCCGCCAAAAAATGTTCTCTGAGTAGACTTGGACACTTAAACGAACTGTTAAATAATCATCCGGAAATGTTTATAAATCTTGTATGTCATGTCAGACTTTGCCGTACTTTAACCTCCTAGAGAACGTTGAATAATGGCATCTATATTTAAACGAGCATAAAAATTTATGAAATATTACTTCTAGAAAACAAAAGCTGCAATGTGTTGAGTCAGATAGAATTACTTAGGCGTATGCCTGTCACATAATTATCATTCGTTGAAGATAAATTTTAATTTCATTTGCATGTTAAACATTTAACCCCTGTGTTCTTTGCTTCATTATTGCGAATTCTTCTGAAAAGCGTATCAGGTAACTGGTGGTTCCAGCCAAATTGATCTTGACTTTAGTTTCGTTCACTAGCGACAGATCGGCCACTGTGTAGGTAGTTTGTAATACAAGCAAAGAGTTTAATTAAAACTGAATAAAACAGTTGGTATGGGTTTTTTGTATATTTTATTGTGTATTTCCCTTGTAGAAAAACGATAAATGATAACTTCACATAACACAATACTGTTTGAATTGCAATATCTGATTACAAAATATCCGCATACATTTACGTGAAATTTAGCACACAACCAATCGTATTTGCTGTTACACTGTTGTATATACAAGTACTGTATTTCTTTTAAGCTGGAAGTTTAACAAATTCAATAACTGATAATCGAACTTGTTCCGATATTGCATTTTGAAGTGAGTTGTAACAAATGAATTATTAAAATGAATTGAATATCAATCAAATACATTTGATCTCTATACACAGCAAAAAAAACATCATAATGTAAATAAACACAGTCATAGTGTTAAAGCTAATACTATTGGAGACGAAGCATTCCAGACCGCAGGCTTTGACAGATGGGGCCCTTTGCTTTCGATGCTACCGAACTCTTGACTGTAGGAACAAACATTCTCACAGGAGTTGTGGGATGAGTTCCGCATGCTTTTTACTTGTCAATTTCAATTATTCAACATTTAGTTGACAAGGAGTTTAAGAACCTCTAAAGCTACGCTGTTTATTGAATATTTGTAATGTAGGAATCTTCAGCCGCTTCTTCATCATCGAAGTCCTCAACCACGGGCGGAAGTGGGCGAATGGACTGTGTCTTGGCAACGGCAATGGCGTCGTACACAGTCAGGAATAAGTTTTCCTTTGGAATTCTGTCGAACACACTCGCTTGGGTCATTGTCTTAATCATATCAACGGAGCAACCGGCCAAGAAAACCTTGACTTGAACGTGATTATACTCTGAAGATATGTGGCCAAGTACATTTGCACCGGAAGCATCCAAGTAGTTGATATTTGAACAGTCGATGATAATATGATGAGTTTTGCGCATAATTCGAATTTTCTCGGGTGTAACGAGCTCATCTCCAGTTTCAGGGTCTTCCTCGTATCCCAGTTGGCTGATGCTAGAAGCGGTGGACATTTGTCTTGGCATACCTTGGTAATTGCCATTTCCTGAATAGTTAGATGGACGAGAAAGGTTTTCGTCTGAGATTGAGAATACAGGGTTGTCGCTCTTGGTGAGATTAGCAGTTGAAGCTGTGTTGATGAATGTATCCTTGCCGTTTGAGTTAATGCTGACTTGAGAAGCTTTGCGGTCTCCGGTAACTGTAACTCCAGTTAAATCTGTTGACATCTTCTTCTCTTTCAGGCCTCCTTTACGCTCTTGTTTCTTGAGGAATTTAAGAAGTTTTCGTGGGTTGATCGTGCATTTATACAAAGTATTACGGAAAATTTCAGCGTTGGCAAAGAACAGGTTGGCTTGGAAGCGGAAAACCTTGACGCCTGTATCCTCGATTGTTTCAGAATACCTCTTGTATTCCACGATTGCGCCGTCTTTGGTGATTCTGCCGAGTCTGTATCCGCGAGCAAACTGAGTCTGGAACACGACAGTGATCAGAGAGACAATGACGCCAATTCCGAGTCCGAAGTCAATGTCAAGGAAGACCACGCTGACGATAGTGAAGAACCAGATGACGAAGTCGATTCTGTTGATTCTCCAGTATTTCCTGCAATCTCCCATCTGGATGAAGAGTCCTTTGAGGGCAGCGACGATGATAGAAGAGAGGGCGGCTTTGGGAAGAGGCTCGAACAAAACGCTCATCGCCATGATGACGAGAATCATCAACAGCGCTGCGAAGGCTCCGTTGAGTGTAGATTTCGCATTCATGTTTGAGGCGACCATAGATCTTGGTGGGGCGACAGCGGACGGGAAACATCTGAAGAAAGCGCTGACGAAGTTACACATTCCGTAGGCGACCAGTTCTTGGCTGTCATCTACCTCGTAGTTGTGCTTCTTGGCGCAAACCTTAGCCATAGCGATAGTGTTAGCGAAGATGAGAATGGCGATAACAAAGCAATCTACAAAATAATCGGCTACTCCAGTGGTGTCAGGTAAAATAGGTGGAGGTATAGTTGAAGGAATATTTCCGACAATGGCAAGATCGAACTCTTCGTTTAGTTTTCCAAGATAAGAAGCAAGGGTAGCGATGATTACAACAATCAGTTCAACGGGAATGGGGATGAACAATTTGTCTTTGAACCTTTCGTTAACGCATTCTTTCATTAAGAAGATGAATGCGATGCAGATAATCGTCGTTACGATGGCAGCAACATTAGCATCCGTTATATTTTCAAAAATAGCTTTGTATGTTTTCACGATCTTGAATGCACCACCATACCTTGGAATGGAAATTCCCAGGAGAGCTGGAATCTGGCTTGTTGCGATATGGACAGCGGCCCCTGAAGTAAAAGCGGCGAAGAACGACTCAGATAGGTAGGCGGTGATGAAACCAAGACGAAGGAATCCCATAATCAGAAGAATTACTCCGACGAAGAGGGATATCGTCATGGAAACGTGTTCCTTGTAATCCATAAACGCAGGAATAGAGTCCCATTCTAGAAGCGTTGCATTTGAGGACCCGTTGAGAGAACTGTAGATTAAAGTAGGATTGGCAGCTTTGAACACTTCCGCTTGTTTGTCCACTACACTTGCAGTCACAATACAAATGACAGCACTCGTTCCCATGGACACGTGTGGAGAGGTTCCAAAAATCACGTACAGGATGATCGGCCAAACGGATGTATAGAGTCCATTTTCTACCTTCACGGAGGTGAGTAATCCAAACGCCAGAGCCTGTGGGATGTGTAAGATACCGATGGTAATTCCAGAGAGAATATCAGTGACGGCATTTTCCTTGAGATTGTAGTAACGGATTGCTTTGATGATCGGTAAAAAGCTTGAAAAGATCTTGAACACTTTCTTCGGAGTACATGACACCTTTTCCAGAGCGCGTTGATAGATGGGTGGTTTGTCCGTGTTCTTCTCCTTCAGGTAGATTTCGTCGAAGGCCGCCTGGGTATAGGGCTGACGCTTGATGAAGATGGTGCTGTCCACCGGGGTGGTCCCTCCCGGAGAAGACTTCCGTCTGTCCTTCACTCCCGACTTGTCCTCCATTGACATGTTGTCTGCACTCGAGGAAGATCGCAGCATACTGACCCGTCCTCTTATGTACTACGGCAAGTCTACAAGGAAAAAAAGCCAAATCTCCAGTCCATTGTGACGTAGTCATTTTTATGTGAATATGAGTGACAGCTCGTAAAGCTATCAAGAGCGACAAGCGGATGACAAGCTCTGGCAAGTTTGCATAATTCAGGTGCAATTCTTGTTCTTTTGAAGCAATGTTAACATGTGCATTCTAGAAACAAAATTGTCATCGAGATTGTTCCGAAAATAAGACCGAGTGACTTAAGACACAATCAGACATTTCATCAAGCTACGACATTTCTAAAAGATAATGCGCAGAAAAACCTGATAAAAGTTTCTTTCTTGAAGTTTCGTTTGATTCATTTAATCTAAATTATATCTATCATGTATTTACCAACTAAAGTGAAAATAATATTTAATTATTGAGTAACATTTTGATATATTACTTAGCACTATCAATTTCGTATACAAGTGTGGTACTCGATCAAAAAAAAAAGTTTAAATATAACGATAACAATTACAGGATTTTTTTTTTCAATAATACTCTTTAGTCCTTTTAAATATTATTTGTATATTTCTTGATCTTATTTCCTGTCACATTTGATGTCCGTGGTATATCACAGATAGATAAATTTACTTACCAAAGATAGAACACAGCGATTTCAGGGTGATGTTTTCATTCGTGGCCTGTCAGCCTGGCCGAGAACGCGCAATGTCAAATTTTACACTTATATACGAAGGGCGACGTTGATTGATAATTTGTGCAAATTAGGAATTAATTCAACAGATAGAAACTTATCTATGGAGATATGTACATATCTTTACCAGTTTTATTTTTTCTATTTCAATTTAAGCCCCGCCCATCTGTTGAGAATAAACGGCAATGCGCCCTGGTCTCAACATTAATGAGAACGTAGACCTTTAAGCCACTCCCACCTAACGCATAGTACTTCAAGGAGTTTGAATTAATTAAAGTTTTTTATCGTCTTCCCACCCCTCTTCCTTTCCCTTTTTTCTTCATTCCCAGTTATTATTCTTAAAAACAAATAACATATTGATTCATTTTTCTCACAATATTTTGCGTTTCGATATAAAAATATTATATGACAGATATTAAATCTGTTGGTTGATGATAAATGATAAGTATTTTGATATCAGAGTAACATTTCTAAGTATGCACTTATAGCTTCGCACACATACACTTGAAATCGTTTACAAATATACATACATTTTTTGTGAAGTGAAATAAATACATTTTTTTTCTGAAATCAGTTATGAACTTTATGTATTTCCTCCTTAATTGCATGATACATTATATATAAAAAGAAATACGTGCATAAAGGGAAGGTGTTGAAACAAGCTATAAAGCTTATTTGTCCAATTACTTTTATGTTATTTCCATTATTGAATATCAGTAATTTAAGGCTTTAACAATTACTAGTAATATAAAATCATTACCAATTAATATTTTGTTATGTGACATTTGTAAATAACATGTACACGTGTCTCCTTGTATCAGGTACGTTACCAATGTTCGGGGTTTTGACATTTAATCTAGATGTTATATACATGTTCTTATGCGTATGTTTGAATATATGTGTAATAGAATAAATAACTATTTCTTGACTAATATTTAGCTAAAAAGTGGGGTCTTTTTATGAAGAAATATTTTGTTGTTAGGTACATTTGTAAATACTTATGGTTTGACTCTGAGAAAAAAGTTATACAACAATTTTGATTCTATAAAATTATACCACTATACATGTATTGACATCCACTAAGTATGATTCCATCTATTTCCTAAGGAAATTTATTGTAATTCTTAGCTGTATAAAAACTGACAAGACTGAAATCTCCACGATTCAGTTCCTACCAGTTTGATTGGTCAAAACCCTCAGCAACCTCAGAAAAATCATGCTCGGAATGTACTAAATGATCATGATAATGTCAGACTCAAATTGATATGGATGTTTCTTTTATATAACTTACTAATGTAATTTAACAATTTTATTAATTTTGTTAAAAGAAAGATGTAGGTGAAAACAATATAATGCTTTCTTTGATGATTCATGCGGGTAATAAAAGTAGTGATCAGATATTGAATGCAAATACTATGGAATTGCTGGCAGGGGCATGCTGCATTTCCTCGTCCAGACCCCTTCTATAAAAGGATGAGATGCTACAAATAAATTAAGAATATCAAAATGTGTATATATAATATAACAAAATGTATATTTAATATAAACACCACTGGGTTATGCTCAGATTGTTACAATTAGATTTAAGAATATTTTATTTATTATATACAGAAATAGTACATAAATTATGTACTTATCTATTTGTAATTTTATTTTGTTTCGGTTTTAAACCTACCTAAGAATTTTCCAACTCCCGATCTATTGCTCTAAAATTAGAAATAATTCAATTGTTCTACATAGGTATTCAGACGTATTATGCAAATCCCCCGGGTAGGGGTTAATTCCTGCTGGTATACATCGATGAGTTTATATTCATGCGTCCCTGAGACGCGGATTAACATTGATGTCTCTCAGTGTTTAATTGAAGCTGATAATCATTAACGCGATACCCCCTGTTAAGATGGATTAAAAAGTGAAATATTTTTACGCAATAATGACCTAGGTATTTTATTATCCCCCCCCCCCCCCGGAAACCTGGGCTGAATGAAATTGTTAGTATTTCATGGTGTTTTTAACATAATAATTTACGTTTAGTTGTTGAATAACAAGACACCCCCCCCCCCCCCCAAAAAAAAAGGTAAAATCGGAAATATCATCAAATATTGATTCATTTAACAATTTTCAAGATAAAAACCATGAAGATGTTTCAATGTCATTCATTCTCTGGGAGATGCATGTACATGTTATGTTAAATGCCAACAATTTATGCAAAAGAAAGAAACATTTGCCAGCCAGATCCCCTTCTTAGCACATTGACAAAGAAAATCTGACGGTAAATTAAAATAAAACAAGAACCAGCAAAACATATTGACGAGACCAGTTCAGATTTATTCAAAGTTTTGTAATATCATGATTATGAAGAAATTCCATTTATATTACTTTTCGGGTTTTTTTTCTCACATATAATGTTGTTACCATCACTGTGTGTCAAATCGAGTTTAAGGAGACTGCTCGAATAGGCAGATTAATTGCCTGCTGTCCAATCCTTATTATGTAGTATTTTATATAATAAAATACTGTTTAAATTTTACTAAAAAAAAAACAAAAACAAAAACGTGCATCAGATTCTTGAGAACACCCATTATATGTATTTTTAACGATTTTTCTAACCCAAGGCTACCAAATTACACAAGCAAACAATTAATGGTTTAAGATTTAATAATTCACAATCCTCTTAGAACTCTATACATGTACATATAGAGTAAACAATCATATTATGAGCCACTTTAACACTTCATCCCTATACTGAATACCATGTATTCTATTAATCAAATTAATTGTAATTATTGTTCGTTTGGTGGCATGCATCAGATGAATAAGATAATTAGCGACATTTGACCGGAACACGTATTGACACGTGAATAACTAAGTTAACTTTCCTGCAACTTTTTACGTTGCAATTTATAAATTAGTAATTATATAATTGTGTTTTGATAATTAGTTGTTCTCGCGTTGATTTAAGCTTATTAATTTCTTGTATTCATTAACATCTGACATAATTAAACATATGCATATACTATGTTTTTAATTTTTATCTTATACACTTATGTATTGGTCACTAGGTGTGGTATGTACACGTATGACTAAACTCAAGACAAGATTGTATTGTATTGTTTATTTGCCAAAGTTCATATGAATTATATGCATTGGTATATAAAATATGTACATAATTACATAGATAATAAACTGCATTCTATCTATGCAAAAACACCCATCTCACGTTTACGCTATACAATATTCTAAAACAATTTTTTTTTTTTAAATGCATTTTTGATACCAAGCAATATTTTTTTAAAAGATCATGGCACAGTAAACGATACACAAACTTACGGAAGCTAGAATTAACATAGAGACTGAATATACATTTTATTGAAAAGGAAAGATTTTACATGAAGTGTTTGCTCATATACATAAAACTACATCTATAAACCAAACTGTAAGTCTGTCTCTCAACTTAATTTTACGTTCTCCATTATCCAGAAACAAAATTTTTTTTCAGTTTTATAAGTCTGTGAAATAAACTGACATTCAGCACTGGGGACAGGTCATGCAGAGAGGTGACGGGGGATACCAACCTTTGAAGGACCGCAATATTGTTTACTGTAAACAACATAAACATGGTATGTCATTTTTCTTTGGCCAATATGAGTCACATTCGACTTCTGAACACCGATGTGTGACCTATGTTTTGCTTTCTTGGTTTATTTGTGTTTGGTACAACCTTCCGAGTCAGAAGCTACCACCAGAGATTATATTATTAGCTTACCTGGGCCGAAGGCTCAAGTGAGCTTTTCTGATCAAAATTTGTCCGTTGTCTGCTCTCGTCGTCGTAAAATTTTCTCATTTTCATCTTTTTCTCCAGAACCACTACACCGATTTCAAGCAAACCATCATCACTGGGCTAAGGGGATTTAAGTTTTTTTTTAAATGAAAGGCCAAGCCCTCTTTAAAGGGGAGATAATTTAGAATTACTGAAAATTTCTTGGTATTTGCAAAAAAATATTCTCAAAAACAATATGGCCAAAAAGCTGTAACTCGTGTGGAAGCATCCTCAGGTAGTGTAGATTCAGGTTTGCTCAAATCATGATCCCTGGGGGTAGGGTTGGGCAACAATGGGGGATCAACTTAAATGTAAAAATATATAGAGAAAGTCTTCTCTAAAAGTAATAGGCCAGAAAAGCTGGAACTAGTCAAGGAAGCATCCTCGGGTTGTTTAGATTTAAGTTTCTTCAAATCATAATTCCCTGGGATAGAATGAGGCCACAATGACGAATCAACTTTTACATAAGACGATATAGAGAAAATCTTTAAAAATCTTCTTCTGAAAAAATATGAGGCCAGAAAAACTGGTACTTGTTTGGAGGCATCTTCCGTTAGTGTAGATTAAAGCTAAGTTTGTAAAGAAATGGTCCAGGAGGTAAGGTGGGGCCGAAATTGGGGGGTGGGGTGGTGGTCAATATTTACATAGAAATATATACAGAAAATCTTTAAATATCTTCTTCTCAAAAACCATTCGGCCAGAAAAGTTCAATTTTTTGGGAAGCAGATAGTGTAGATTCAAGTTTGTTCAAATCATGATCCCTGGGATAGGGTGGGGCCACAATGAGGTTGTCAAATTTTTACATTTGAATATATAGAGAAAAAGCTTTATAAATCATCTGAAAAAAGCATTTAACCAAAAAGCTAAAACGTGTGAAAGCACAGGTTGTGCAGATTAAAGTTTGACCAAACCAAATTCCCTGGGGAAAAGTGAGGCCACAAAGGGGGGGGGGGGTTATTTTGGATTAGAGAAAAGTCTTCTCACAAATACTAAAAAAGCAAGCGGGCTTAGTATTTACCATAAATATATGTAGATAAAAACCGACAGAGTTGTGAGCTATTTGTGTACTTAGTTATGAAGATATTTTGAATTTGCCTGTTATCCTGCTTTGATCAGTTATGGCTTTTGTTGCTCAGGTGAGCGATGTTGCCCCTGGGCCTCTTGTTTTCCAAATTTTCCATATTTATAACTATAATGTCATTTGAGAATAATTTTGTTTAAATATATATTGATTCACATCATCATAAGTACCTTTGACAGATAAATCATCCAGTGTAACGAGAACCCTGCAGCTGTCTGCTCAAAGAGAGAAAACTCGGATTAATACTTCAACTCCTTAAGCTTTACACACACTGTATTCACAAAAATAATTTTACACTCCACAACTCTAACTTGTAAAATTCAAATTTGAGGTACAATTTTGCCTTCAATATAGCGCTTTTTCAAACATCAGACATTTTCAATATTATACAATATTTAGTTAAGATAGTTAAAGAAACGCAAATTATACAATTGCCATGTTAAAAGAGTCTTAATTCTCTTTAATACACATCATTTAAATCTTCAGATTTTGTTTGGAATATATAGAAATATAGTATGTATGCAATAAAAAGTTGGATATTTGAGTATTTGAACCACATAAACCAAAGAATTTCGATTAAAATTATGTTTGACATGTATCGTATTATCCGCATACACCGAATTAATTTTGGTTTAGTGTGGTCTTCGGGCTGAAAATAAGACAAATATGTCAATTAGTGACTTTTCTACTATATTCTACTATATTCATATATATAGCCACATATATTGAAAAGACATCCTATAAATGTGTTGTATGCGTGATCTAGTGGTTAGAGGTACATGTAGGTCTTTTTGATATTGCGGTCGCTGGATCGATTCCACTGATTAGTGATTTTTCTCTACTTATTACATGATAAGAATAGAAAGTTTGAATTGTATTTTCTAATCAACTTGATTTTTTCTTCAAATTCGCAAGTATAATTCTGAGCATGAGCACATCCAATATAAACATGTCTCTTCAATAACATTTCACTCTGTTAACTCTTACTTTATAAACCATATGTAAACTGTGCTGTATATTCATTTCTCGATGCAGGTTTCCTGAATTTATGACAAATCAGTGGACGTTACAGACACCAGTAAAATAATCAGTATCTAGGTTTTGAAAATCATATTACCTGTATCTATAGACAAAGATACTTTCTGTTCAATCACAGGTGAAGGCGAAATAATGGAAAAGGCGCTTCAATTCTTTTCAATAAACATTTGGACACATATTTGGGATTTATTCCACACACATGCATTATATTGAATGTATCTAAGCGTTCAGAACATCGCAGCACAGTATTTAAGTTATGCACAAAGTAATATTTCGGACCCAATGAAAATAATTTAAATATACATGTCACCTGTATCGTATCTTAAGTATGTTCAAAAACTTTGGCGGATCCAGAGGGGGGGTTACGGGGGTCGGAACCCCCCCCCCCCCCCTTTCTCTGGGACATATGAATTTTTTTGAAAACGTTTAGTGCCTATTTAAAGACAATTTTCCCATTTATAATAGAAATACTGTAACTATCTCAAATAAATGTTTTTTAAAATTGCTTATTAAAAGAATTTCGTACTGCGTCCCATAATTTTGTTCTTATGTGAAAAAACCCTATCGATTTTTTATCGAAATAAAGTACATTGTACTCCCCTTCAGCATCCGGTGTTTACTACACTGAGTAAACATGTGGAAAATTAAAGAAAAAATACATAATATTAAGCAGTATCGCTAAAAACACAGATTTATAATAACATCTACACTGTATTTTCTACTCTATTTCTTTTTAAAAAATCATTATAGTTCATACAGTTTTGAACTGACAAGCCATCGAGTAAAACGACGTTCAAGTATGAGTACACGCATTCGTTTTACTTTAAAAAGCCGCGCTTTCAAATTTATTGTTTAGTTAATTAACTTAAGTATTTATAATAGATGAGTTTTACTTCGTTTCAAAGGAAAAATACAAAGAAAATTACATGACCCGCTTACGCGGGTTATGCTGTTTTTCTGGAATGCTAGCTACCTTCATACCCACATGAAACACAAAAGAAAGCCTTTTTTGTTTTGTTTCCAAAAGTCGGAAATTCCGTTACAAAAATACCGTATAAAGGGTTTATATGTAAACTATTATGAAAATGCCCAACTTTTCAAAACTTTTCTAAATATGATCGCATCTGTACTCGTGCCGAATGATGTAGCGCACCCGGCCATTACAGAGGT
This sequence comes from Magallana gigas, assembly GCF_963853765.1. NCBI lineage: Eukaryota > Metazoa > Mollusca > Bivalvia > Ostreida > Ostreidae > Magallana > Magallana gigas. Next base: position 42,684,644 of record NC_088857.1, on the reverse strand, counting down.
CACATCAAGTTCCCTGGGACGACAATCGCTTTTACCATTGTATTACACACGTACCATCTATTCAGCACATAAATTATCCCCATTTTTTGTCATATCCTATCATTTAGACCTTTATTTAAGAAGGCAATCGATAGAACTCAAAATCGATAAATAGTTCAGAATTTAAAAACATCAAAGACATAAAAAATTACCAAAATATCCATTTTTAAAATAGTTTGTCGTAATTAGTCTGAGTTATTTTTTGCTTCTTAGTGTTTCTTTTCAGTGAAGCATAGACGCACTTTCTCATTGCTGGAGACTTGGGTTTCTTGTGGCTAGATAGTATGCAAATCTTCCTTACCTAAACCAAAACGGCAAAACGCTCAATAATGCAGTGCACTCTGCTGTTGAAATAGATGTGAAATAGATAGTGATGAGATAAATGTTTATAAAATACAGTTGTATACGCACGGAAAACGTTAAAAAAGTCCTTGTTTATTGACAAATGATGAATTTTGCACATTTTGGTTTCCATCAAATGGACCCCCCCCCCCCCCTTTTCCAAATTGCTAGATCCGCCTCTGAAAAAGATACTTGTTCGTATACTGGGATGGGGTCAGATGTTGGAACCTTTTTTAAATAACAAGACATAAAATTATTCCTGCATTTATTTAAAAGGGGGGGGGGGGGGGTATAGTTCTTATCGCGGTTTGTCAGTCATTCTCTACCCCCAGCTCTTCGTTTTCCAGACATTTTTTCCGTTATGGTTTAGGCAATTGATTTCAAGCATCCTGGTAGTTTTATAATGATGCTTTTAATATAAAGGGTAAATATTCTTACTTTTAATCAACAGGTATTTACGTAATTAATTTTTAAATGTGATTGATTGACTGATTGAATAACTGGTATTTTCCGGTACACCTTGACAGTAAAAACAAATCAGAAGTCATAACAATACCGTTTTGCCTGTCGCAAAAGTACTAAATATACACATTGATTTTTAAATGAAAGATCATTATCTAAGTCAACTGTTACTTTATTTACACTTTCAATTTCTTAAGTAAACCGATTGTGATTCACAGTTCTTTATAAACTGGCAGTGCTGAAATCTACATGATCCAGTTCGTAACAGTTTATCTATCAGTCAGGCTTTCAGCAACCGAAAAAATAACGGACTGCACGAAATAATCATGTTGTCAAACTCGAATTCCCACATCATAAGAAGATATTGGTTATTTGTCCTAGCTAACGTACTGATGTGCATTAACAATAATTTAGTTACTTTTACTTTTGTTACTATGACAAATAAATCAATTTTTAAAAAGCATGAAAATATAAAAAGTAAAATACTTTCTTTGACGATTTATACGGATCATTGCAGAAAAAATTAACTTAACCTACTTACGCAGGCTGTGAATTTTTTTCCTGCAATGTCGCTACCTTTATACCCGTATAATTTAATTCTAATTGTAACGCGCTTTCTATGGTGGCATATCTCTGCCCCTTGTTTGCAAGATATTTTTCTATCATATATGTCGACATGCAAGATAAATATGTTGACATACAAGATAATTATGTCACCATGCAACATTACCAGGTTGACATGCAAGAAAATTGCAATCAGATAAAATTATACAAAATCTCAAAAAATCTCAAATATCGCCCATCGGTAACATCCAAGATGCTACCTTTTTATGTCGACATGCAACTTATTTATGTTATAATGCAAGATAAATATGCTGACATGCAACTTATTTATGTCAACATGCAACTTATTTATGTCGACATGCAACTTATTTATGTCAACATGCAACTTACTTATGTTGACATGCAAGATATATATATGTTGAGATAAATATGTTGACATGCAACTTATAAGTTGTATGTAAACATAACTAAGTTGTATGTCGACATAAATATGTTGCATGTTGCAACATATTTATCTTGCATGTTAACATAACTAAGTTGCATGTCGACATAAATAAGTTGCATGTCGACATAAAGAAGTTGCATGTTAACATAAATAAGTTGCATGTTGACATCAATAGGTAGCGTATCTAGCATCTTGGATGTCAGATGTTGGCGATATTTGAGATTTTTTTAACTCTTATTTGAGTGCAGTTTTCTTGCATGTCAACATAGTTATGTTGCATGTTGATATAACTATCTTGCATGTCAACATCTTTTTCTTGCATGTCGAAATAATTAATAGAAAAATGACTTGCGAACAAGGGGCAGAGATATGCCACCATAGCTTTCTGATTGGCTAACAAATTATTTTATATCGTATAAAGAATGTTGCCTACGTCATAGCAAGTCTAACGTCAAAAACGTATCAATACGCCCGATGTTACGTTTGAATTTTGGATAAGTTTACGTCATTTTAAAGGTCAAATGACCGTTTTTATATACAATGAAGAGTAAAAGAAATTGAATTATAAGCAATGAATTCAATATTTATTAGTTTTATACGATATAAAATGGTTAGAAACAGTTTACGCTTTTTAATAAAACGCGAAGCAGTTTATAAAGCGTAAACTGCCCCAAACCATTTTATATTGTTTAAAAAAAATAAATATTGAATTCATTCCTTAAATGAATCACTAAAGACGGTATTTTATTGTTAAAATATTATCTTAAAGGCAGGAAACTCTCAATGTGTACCGTAAGTATCCAACAGTATGCATTTCTAATCAAAAAATGAAATTGGTCCAATAAATGCAATTCTGACGTCATATTCACAATAATTGCGCTTCGCTCTTCTGACATGGAGTACACCAGTAGTGATTGCAGTTATTTTGAAAAAATCTGTTTAAATTGCTTATGTAGATTGTTTGAAACATTTTAAAATTCAATTTAAGAATATTGAGTCAAATAAAGAACAACAACTTTATATTTGATAAGTGAAAGTTCGTCATTAGCAAAAAATGAATCTACAAAGTAACAAAATATCATGGTTTCTTTTTCCTTTGAAACTCATGGAGCCTTTGAGAATAAATATTATTCAGTAGATAATGGACCCATTCATTTCGATGATAAAGTATATATGTACACAATGCGATTCAAATATAGGAAGTTAACATTAATTTTCATGATGAAACATATATTAATTATATACAAGTTACAGCAAATTATCGCTGGTACAAGTTCATATCAGCCAGTTCAAGTCCATCTCCCTCGATTCAAGTACATGTTCACTGATTAAGTTTATGTTCACCGTTTTAAGTTCTTGCAAAAGACGTCAATGTTTCTATAGATGCACAACATATGATTCTTCCACAGCTTCCTCGTCCGTGAAAGACACTGATCGAGTCGGGGTGGTTTGAGCTGGTTCAGACGGCTGAACCACGAGTTCCTCCGCAAACGCCATGGCGTCCGCCAAATCCGGAAATACGTCATCTTTTGGAATTACGTCAAAAGCAGCTGAATGTTTCATTGTTACGTGAACTCTTTCAGATAATCCCGACAAAAGAAGACGAATTCCAAGTTTTGAATACTCTTTGTGGACGTGAACGAGGAGATTAGTGCCGGAAGCATCGATGTAGTTCACGCATGCCATGTCAAGAATGATGACTCGAGTCCGCTTGTACTCTGCTAGCAGTTGCTTGGGATTTGAAATTTCGTCAAATCCAGAGTCTACAGTGTCCAAGCTATCAAGTGTGTCAATAGACGTGAGACTCAGAACATGCTCCGGCGGTGGCAATCCCACAAAAACAGACTCCTTGTTCAAGAAATTGCCAGCATCAAAATCGGCTTGATTGCTGTATAAATGATTACTCGACGAAGATTCCTCGAAAGAAACTGATGAAAATACGCTGTCAGGCTGGTTGTTATTATTCAAGCCATTTTCTGTAGTGACGGTCGATATTTTCTGGAGTGGAAGACCAGTGCGTTTGGGTGCACTGTCATTTCCACCTTCAGTAGGTGTGTTTTCGTACTTCTTGTTTAACAATTTCATAAACTTCCTTGGGTTGACTGTAGACGAGTACAATTTTTTACGGAATATCTCGGCATTTGCAAAGAATATGCTTGATTTGTACACAAATATTTTAATGGGACTCAGTGAGAACAGTTTCTTTATGCCACGTATATTTCTGAAGTTAGAGTTGTACTTCATCAATCTCAAGGCTGAAGCTCGCTGGCTTTGAAACACAATGGTGAGGAGAGAGACTGCTAACCCGATACCGAGTCCAAAGTCAATGTCAATGAAAACCACAGATGTAATCGTACATAACCAAATGATGAAATCGTACTTGTTGATCATCCAATATCGTCTAGCATCCGACATTTGAACGAACAGTCCTTTCAATGCTACCAGAATAATGGAAGCTAAAGCAGCTTTTGGCAGGGAATAGAATAGTTCACTGATTGCCACAATGACCAAGAGCATCAGAAGAGCCGAGAACAAACCACTTATTGTCGTTTTGGCGTTCATGGACGACAGAATCATTGATCTTGGAGGAGCCACAGCGGACGGAAAGCACTTAAAAAACGAACTGGCGAAATTGCAAATGCCGTAGGCATAGATTTCCTGATTGTCGTTTAACTCGTAGTTATGCTTTTTGGCGCATATTTTTGCCATTGCAATGGTATTGGAGAAAATCAGGATGGCGACGACAAAGCAGTCGCCCAAATACAGGGGAACGTCGGTCATGTCGGGTAGCACCGGAGCCGGTATTGTGTTTGGAATCGTCCCGACAACATCGACATCGAACACCTCCTTCAGGTTCGACAAAAAGGAGACGAGAGTTGCGACTATTACAATGATCAACTCGGTCGGAATCGGAATCTTTAACTTATGCTTGAAACGCTCATTGATGCATTCCTTCACAACACACAGAATGATTATACAGATGATGGAAATGACAAGGGTGGCAAGGTTTACTGATGTGATGTTTTTAAAAATGTCTTTGTATGTGTAGACTATTTTGAAGGCCCCCGAGTAGCGTTTGACATGAATTCCTAGAAGAGCCGGCATCTGACTTGTTGCGATATGAACTGCTGCACCGGAAGTGAAACCACTAAAGAAGGACTCGGAAAAGTAGAAAGTTATAAATCCAAGACGGAACATTCCCATGAAAATAAGGATAAGACCCGAGAACAACGAAAGGTTCATTGCAACATTCTCCTTGAAATCCATGAATTCCGGAATGTTCACCCATTCCACGGTAGTCGAGTTTTGCATCGTTGCGTTATTTTTTGCAATAAACGATGCCAGTAAATGTTGATTTTGGGATTTGAACTCATCCGCCCGTATATCAACAACCCCAGCGGTTACCATACAGATCACGGCGCTAGTCCCCATGGAGATGTGAGGCGATGTACCAAAAATAACATAGAACAATATCGGCCATAGTGAGGTATAAAGTCCGTTCTCTACCTTAACTGATGCAAGCAATCCAAACGCCAGGGCCTGTGGAATGTGCATGATTCCAATGGTTAGTCCCGTCAGAAAGTCCATTAACACATACTCCTTGAATTTGTAATACTTGAGGAATTTCAACACGGGTAAATGGTAAGCACAGAACTTCCATGCACGTCTGGGAGAACAGTAGAAATTCTTTTTTAGTCTCTGTAGCAAGGTCTGAGAATTTTCGTCGATTTCCAAGTAGCGATTGCTGAATTCCAGTGTGGCCATCGTGGACGACAAACTCGCTGTGTCTGTGTACAAAACGCGCTCCTCGGTCAGTGATTACTGGTCACTATTCATGAGAATACTTGGGAGTTCGACAATGAAAGTGCACAGGCAGCCGGGTCGTCGTGTTTTATTTATACCTGTTGTGATGATTGTCTGCCAAAGGGGAATCGTACATGTCGTCATCAAGTTTAAAGCTGGTGTTAAACGTCGCAATGACTCAAATTGATTAATAGTCGAATCACAGAGAGTCATATAATATAAAAATAAACTTCGGGGACTTTACTGTTTTACAAAATTGATTCTATTACCTTCTTTTGATCCAGTTTTATCCAGTGAATGTAAAACAATTATGTGAGTCAGAGTAGGGTCATTTGGTTACTTCTAATCATTATATGTTTTCTTTTTGTCGTTTTGGTCGAGATCTGCTACCTTGAACACGACGATTTCGATCACTTATTCACGGTTTGTCCACAAAAGCGGAAATATGGTAAGACAGTTAATGTCAAACTTCTGTCAAAATCTAATTAAAAGTACAATCTTGTTTATAGATATGTAGTAAAAAATATTAGTATATTGTAAACATAGATGTTTATCTTTTCATATGGGTCAACTATTTTTATGATAATTTTAATATCCCTTTGATGGTAAACAATGGTGCCGAGTGTTTCCTTGTTTATTCATTATTTTGCGAATCTTTATTTTGCGAATAGTCATAGCTGTGACTAACTTTATGTTCCGTAAACATTTATACAACACATACATACTAGTATATATCATTACTTCATATAATCCATAAGAATTTAAGTCAAAATATCTATAGGAGCATCCCTATATTAATGTAGACTCGCGCATTAACACAACTGAATTTCGATTGAACCACTTGTTGACAGTCACAGCATTTAATTTTATTTCATGTGTGTACTTTCGCACTGGAATAGAACTTAAAACCTGGAAAAAATTGGATAACTATGTGACAGAGCAAACTGTTGTCCAAATCTGTGACCATTTTCCGTCATTTACAGATCTAGCTTTTTGTAAACAAGCCAAGGTCACCACCTATAACTGTGACGAAGTCATATTTTTGTCATTTTCTTACTGTGTAATGTGCACACACTATTCTGTTTATTTTGTAATGTCTTATCTAATTTCTACAGTATTGTCTCTTTTATATTTTTGAGAGGAATTTTAGACATTTTATATGTATGATGGAAACGAATCTATCTAGTTTATTCAGCCACTGGCTTTTCAATTACTATAAGAACATCAGAAATATTTTTTTCATGTGTAAAGTTTTTATATCATTATGTATAGCTGTACATGTACCACATCCTATCCTATAATATTAAAGCTATATACATGTATACCGTTCTAACCGCTGTTAACCCGATCAAAAATCGTCTTAATTAAAAGTATACAGATATTTTTCAATGAAAGTATATTTTCAATTTACTTTCATAGACAGACAAATACACCTCATGTCGACTGATAGTTTCTGAGACCCATCTGAAGAATAGCTAGGATACACTATTTTGAGAAAAAGCTACAACTTAAACGGGCAAGCTCAGTCATTTGATGTAGAATGTACACCAAGGACCTCTTTTCATATTTTTTCAGCTTTTTAAATCTTCAAGTCTGCAGCTGCGCAGAGCTAAGTAATTATTGTGGCACTTATCCGGCGTTTTTCCTTTGATGACTGGTGTACAATAATTTCCAATACTTGTTCTTCACCCGAGTAGGCGTGGCTTATCACCGTACAATAACTTTATAATTTACAAGTTATTGTACTGTATGAAAGAAGGCATGGTGATAGTACCGTACAATAAATTTTTAATTATTGTTCAGTGAAAAAAAAGCAAACTTCCACAAAACTTATGCTTTAATCAATTTCATAACAACTCTAAACTCAAATTCTTCTCCATAAACACCCGAACAGCTGCTGAACGTCCTTGTGTAATTTTTAACACAGACAACATAAAATTCAACAAAAAAAAATGAAAAATATACGTTTCGTGTAGTTTAACAACCTATCTGGCTACTAACTATACTTTAAAACTGAAACGTAATGCTGCCTCCGTTTCATTTCTAGATACAGCAATTATTGTATGACTATTAGTCCAACAAATATAACATAAAGGCACTGTTCTGTACTTGTATGCATAATTTGCATACAAAACAACACGTTAAACCTCATATCTATTGCTTTTCTTTTGACAGCAGTTTTGGTTTAAACAAGTCAGTTCAAGAACTGTTTGCATCTTGGTCCTCAAGTTAATGTACAAAATGGCCAAACATACCCCTTAAACACGGCATATATATACTAGCTTTAATATTGCCTTAAATTTTTTTTCACATAAGAAAACACACTACGCAGGTCGAGATTTTCAGCACCTTGTCAGGGTTTTTTTTCGTGAATTCCTTCTTTTTTCTATATATTATTCGGTGCAGGGTTTTTTTTTTATCGAAGATCCGGTTTCTTTATACTTTTCGCTCCCTTATCAAAACACATTATTTATCTCTAGTCGAGCACTCTTTTGTCAAGGCCCACGCCTCCCCATGTGTAAATGGACAAACTCTATTTGTTACATCCCGGAAATACATGTAACTACAAGAGTTATCATTTAATTATGCCTTTTTAGTTCAAATCAAATTTTAAAGGGGTGTAATAAAATAAGTTTAAATCATAATGAAAAGAAAAATGTAAAATCATGCTGTACATAGATATGACGTTATGAATATGATAACCTTTTTTGAAATTGTTGCAAATATTGAGCGTTTTCTGTTCGTTTTTTCGACCAGAAAACATCGTGCGCATTCCTGCAAGCTCCATGTTTTGCTATGATTTGTGTATTGTAATTTTATAAGCAGATCAAACATATATTATACAATTTGACAGTTGGCAAAAATCGGGCATATATTTGGTCTCTTCAAATATATATGTAATTCTTTTCTCTAATTATTACAACAGTATTCCCTTTACCCTTTTACATGTATTTCAAAATCTATAAAGTTCTTTTTTTTTCCATGCATACGTTTACAAGTAGACTATATAACGTTAGCTAGGTCATGCTGTGGTGTATTTCCTCGTTGGCCAGTTCGTTATTCTAATTAACAAGGTACACATTTATACACTTCCGCAATTCTCTTTTTTCCCCTGGAGGCACAAGACACGAACGTGCTCCCGTGTCTTAATTTTTTTCTGTACCACATTGCATACATATAACTCCGAGGTGTTTATACGTGCATCACTTGTCTATTCATGAGAAAATTACAACAATGCTTTTATTCTATTGTGTTTATATATTCATGTGGGCTAAAATGAGTTATTTACAGCAAGCATAAAAAATCATCAATTACAGCAAGGGAAAAAATATATTTTATTTCAGCCTAGTTGGTTGCAGGTAAAGAGAACGGGACGAGTTGTCTTGCTCGTTGGTGCTTTCAGATTACCTCGCCCTTTCCGTAGCTTACCAGGACTAAATATCCGAGATAATCCGAATGCATATAGTCACATGATATTGTTTTCACTTTACTTTCACTTTAGACGGTTGGTATATGTTCTGTATTTTGGAAAGCTATTCAGTAGTACGATTTAGAATATGCTAAGAGAATAAACCTCGAACGAAACCAAAGAGTATTAAATTAAATCAATACTGAAGTAAGCTAAAAAAAAAAAAAAGTCTGAGTGGATATTTGATATTTATGACAAGACCAGCGGAAGACATGTTCGCGATTACGTATTATATGATTATGCATTCAGTGAGTAATGTGGGAAAACGTTGAGGCCTATGCAGTAGTATATTATCAGCCTGATTTACAAGAAAGATTTTCCATCGAAAAAAAAACTTACAAGTAACTAATGTTTATTTATTTAATTATAATATCTGCTTTTTATTTATAGGCATGATATTGTACATATGGGACATCTTTTGTCCCCGCTCAACCAATCCATAAATGATCATATATTTTGGGTGTTGAAAGAGACATTCAGGAAATTGCCCTCATTTGATATTTTAGCTCTGCCTTTTTGAAAAAAAAAAACTTAGCTGCGAGGGTTAATTTTGATAAGCTATATCAAACAGTTATTCTTCATGTTCATTGACATATGATATGTTGATTGAAAATACTAACTTTTACTATTGCATAAAAAAGGTCAGTGTTGTGTAACACTGATTGACCATGTATTTCTTCATCGTTGTGTAAACTGTGTCAGCAAATGTACATTGTGTTTTTACTGTAGGGTTTCAATGTATAAGAAAGGCAACCCGGCCAGCATTTAAAGTATTGTTCAAAGCTTCAGATTTTAATTATATAGAAAGAAACCTTTTCATTAATTAAGCTCATGTTTTAGTCTTTTAAAACTGTTTTATTTTTTATCTGTTTGCCCTCATATTCAGTGGGCATTAAAAAAAATTAGGTTCTTTTAAAAATAGAAAATAGTTTAACCTCTTTAGAATCAGCTGTGATAGGTTGAATTCAGTAGATAACGGAGCAAAATATTTTTATTTAGAGTGATTAAAAACTTTGTACACATGTTTAAATTAAAATAAGTCATTTAAAATATGTTTTATGTTATCTTTAGATTGTTTCAGATTATAATGTATGAGGCATTTACAACTTTGAATGTACATGTAATTGTTCTTTTTTATAGTGAGTACATGTATAATTGAAGTACATACAGTTACTCAGACAATAAGAATTCCCTTTTTTCCAGACCAGCCATGTGCCTCAAAGGCCTATCCTATTTGCCTGTGATCACAATTATTCTAACCCTTGGAACATTCATCTTATCTTACATATTAGCTGTTCTCAAGAAAGATGTCAATGCATATTTTCCATATATAAGGTAAGGTATTTGCATTGTTTATATAATTTATAATTGTTCTAATGCATAATTTAGAAGAGGAGTGATTTAATTAAAAGTGAGGAAAATGAATATTATACGCACTTCAGAGAACATTCAACACAGCATCTATTTGTTAAAAGATTAAATTGATCTATCACATTTGCATCGTATTTATCTGTTAATGTCTGATTGACTGGTAACTGTAATGATGAAATTTATTTTCCACAGTGATACAGGAACAAAAGTTCCAGAGAGTTGTGTATTTGGTCAACTTTTAAATATGGCCTCGGCAATTTGTAAGATAGTTAATTTATATATTAGAATCAATCCAATTTAAAATTTGTAATTTTAATACATTAGCACAGAAATTGTAATTCAATTTCATGTCATGCATCTATTTAAGCCATCTGTACACTGTATGTTCGCTACAAACTGGTGAAGAGTATTGTCCAGCCAGAAGACGATTCCATCTTGAAGCTCAACAAGCATGCCTTCTTTTGGGGGATACTCTCTCCTCTAGGTCTTAGTTTAGTCGCTAATTTTCAGGTACATTGATTTATTTATTGATGAGCTTAAAGAGCAGTTTTCTTGTTATCTATAGATCTCAATATTAAAAACTCAAAAATGATTGTCACATAGTTCAGGATAACCAAGGAGAAACTAACACTTTGATGCTACAAATCGATTTAAAATCACATTTAAACAAGGACTTTTGGCATTTCATATATTTTCTTTTTAAGTATAATTGTAAACCAGTGATAAAGATGGTTATACTTACTAAATGACTAAGCCTGCCTATGTTAAATATATTTATCAATTACATGAGATTTTGAATGACTGGTATGGGCAAAGAAGTAATTGCTACATAATGTAACATTGGAGATTTTTACAAAGTTTTCTTAAATATGAATGAAAGTTACTTTATATCTATACATCTGTGGAGATAATGGTTTGCATTAATTACAAGTTTTTAAATGTTTCAGGAAACATCTGTTGAGATTGTCCATGTAATTGGAGCAACCATGGTGCTGGGATTTGGGGTTGTGTATGAGTTTCTCCAAACAGCCATTTCTTTCCAAATGCACCCTTCCTACAATGGCCTAAGGATCTGTAAAGTCCGGCTGGTGATAAGCATAATATCTGTGATAGGCTTCCTAACAAGTAAGGGGATCCATTTTTACATGTTGAATTCCTGACTCATATTCTGAAGCAAGTTTACTTAGACTAAGATATATAAGGGCCTAAGGAGCAGAGTGGAGCATACTTGTACCTAAGATTACCTTTAAAAGGAGGTTTACCCTCTCCCATAAGTAAAAAAGTACCCTACTCAAGACATTTTTCATAAGCAATCCCATCATAGTTATTTTTTTAAATCCAGTAGTTTGCAGATCAATTTTCCATTTAATTTTTGCACAATTTTGAAACCAAAAAAAGATCTTAAGTTCATGCTGGCATGATGGTAGCGAACATTGCAAATAATTCATAACCTGTATTAGTGGGTTGAGTAAATTTATTCTGCAATGATTGCTACCTTCATAACCCATATGAAACCTCATAGGAAACATGTTATCGTTCCTAATATGTTATGGTTACATGTTGAGAAAATGCTTCAATTTCATGACCACATATTAAGAAATGTTACACAAAGATATTTTGAAATCAGAACCAACAACTCCACAAATAATGTAATTCTAGATAATGTTTACAAATCCATTGTCAAAAGAAGATACAGTACTATTATTTATAATCATTTTCTAATCCTTTTGACTTTTGGATTATACACATCAAATTCCACTCACATATAATACTCTGTAATATTATTGTTGTATGTAAATAAGTAAGTAATATTTTGGTTTGTGCACAACAGGTGCCCAGTATTAGTGTCTGTAAGTATCTTAGGACTACAATAGGACAGGCAATAGAAACCTACACTATAGTGTCACCCTGGGATTAAATCCTTGTATCAATGGTGTCATTCCATAGAAAGACCTAAAGTGATTAAATGTATGAAGTATTTGGAGAGATTAAAGGCTTAATGCTCTTTAAGCATTTATGATTATGTGAAAAATAATCATTGGTTATCTGTACCAAATTACCTGTCTCTAACTTAAACCTCATGCAGGGAAAAGTAAGTCCATGGCCAGACTAATCTGCTATACAACAGTTCAGAAACCAAGCGATTTATCGCCCATCTCTTTACTTGTTTTTGATTAATTCTGCTTTAGTGACGATTTCCAAAAGAAATCTAAATTATTGTAGAAAGTGCTGAAAGTATTTTTTTTTCAAGTCAGAGTTATCTTCCATACTGGAGGGTTGTTGTACTTGAAAGGGAAAAAAATAAAAGAAGTGTTATTCTTAGTGTTAACTTCTAATTTACAAGAATGTCCGATTCATTGTAGTGTGTTTTGTCTGTTCACCACGGTCATGTAGTATTGGTTTCATACATATATGTATATATTATCTACCAGGGGCTCTAAAGGTTCCCGACCATGCCGTTCTTTAAAATACGTATCACCCAAAGACATGTTGTCTAGCTGAACATTTAACCTTCATTGAACTGTCAGTACGGGACTTTGTCTGTGGTGTTTTATGATCGTTGATCAACCAGGGAAGCCAAATTATAAACACGTAACAGTCATGTCCACTAATCCACTAATGTCAGAGATAAATTGGGGATATATGAGCAAGTAATATCGCGGGGGTGTCCAAGATCGATAAAAGGGTCAAGATATTTTTAAGTAGGAACTGTCTTGACTACAACCACTGTCAGGTGTGCCATGTTCTTCGAAATTTTCGGAGGATGCTCAGAATAATTTACTTTCCAGAGAAGAGATGACAAAGGGTAGGCACCTCTGTAACATGGATCTGTATCTGCCGCCACCGCCGCCCCGAATACAGAATATGATTGACATGTACAGCGATTTTTGTTTATAAATTAAACTTTAAGTTTATTGATTTTTAAACTGCTTTCGAAAATTATTAAATATATACATGTATATAATTTTTTTTATTCTCGTTATTTTTTACGATATTCTATTTTAGTCAACTGTCTAATTTGGACAGTTGCTAATCACGGCATACATGGTCTGTGTGTCCCTTTACAGCCCCTTTACACTCAAGTATGCACACATGGAAAGTTGGTCCAATCAGTTTAGATTCGGATTGCGAATTTTAAGTTCCATATTTTGCATTTACTGAAACACAGAAGTTTTTATGGTGTTTACCGGGCTAAACATACTCACCTTTGAATGAGCTTACAGTACGTAATCGATTTCCTAGAAAGATCACGTCAGTGTTTACGCAGAAATTTCATGTGATTTTAAGTGACAATGATAAATGTTTTGTTCATGAAAAACAGCAAGATTTGTAACGCGTAATAATTTTTGAAACAAAAAACCATCTTAAATTGCAATTTCAGTCGGAAAAATAAGTAGACATTTATCTGTGTAATTAAATCAATTGTCTACAAACGCTCTGAGAAGTTGTATGCGCTGTGGCAACGCACAGGAACGGGAAATGAGAAATGGCGATCCCTGTAGGTAACATACCGGATGGCGAGCTGCACTCCTCCTCTCGACGTACTTTGCTTTGTGAACGCTAGCTCATTACGAACTAGGTCTAATATATATTATATAATACGTACAATGTATAAGAGAAACCATAAAGAAGAAATAGGTTTATTATTCTTTTTTTTGGGGGGGGGGGTGTCATGATGATGCCCACACCTTTTGTGCGCAATCGCTGCGTAGATGATTTAACTATCTTTTCCAGATGGTTGTCAATACATGAAAAGCCCATTTGTATACTTTCTTTGCGATTTCTAAACAAATCGAGAAGTCCATAAAATTTCGATATTCTGAGAGAGAAGATTTATAATGTATTTGTTTTGCGGTGAGAATGTTTTCAATATTGCCACATTTTGTGACGATCTGTCAAAGAACGCAAGCCGGGATTTTGCTGATAATTATCCCAACAACCTTTGCACACATTCAACATTTAAACTTTGAAAATATTGGGAAGTGTTCAGTGTTTCCGCTCTCTAACTTTTGAAGGGATGCATATATATATAAAGCTGATATTCTTTATGTAGGTTATTTAAAACAATAAAATACAGATCAAATTCGAATTTAGTTCCGGTTCGATGATTTTTGACAGAGTTCTGCCTCTTGAACTTAGAGAAAAATAGGAATTTCGTAGTTTCCGCTATCTAACTTTTGAAGTGATGCATATGTAAAATTTATATTTCATTTAAAGTTAATTTTTTTGAGAATACAGGTTCCAGCGATGAGTTATGCCTCTTGAACTTAAAAGGATTTTCAGGGTCTGTGGGGGCGTTCGTAGCGTTACGACACATCTACATGTGGTGGGTTTTTCTTTTCTTTCTTCTTTATTATTTTATTTTTTTTGGCGACGTTTGTTCGTTCTTTGAAAGACCGCTTACATTTTCGATCATGGCTTTAGAAAGTTTTAGTTAGAGTCAAAACTTTGATGAGACTGTGTATATTGTGGACACATCTATAAGATTACTGAGAGATCACGACGAAGATTACAAAAACTGTTGAGGGATGTGGATAATTTTTCAACGCTCAGCAGCTATTAACTGTCCGCCGCCTCAGTGTAAAAAAATCAGATAAAATCTAAGAAGTTGATATCTGCGATTTGTCAGATTGATTTGACATGATTAGTACCAGTAATTTTGTTACATGTACATGTACTAGAATGTAAAGGTAGCATTCGTCTTCATTTTGTATTATTGATATATTTTAACCGATTCTTCTTTCTGTTACACAACATTAAACGAAGTTTTATTGTACGACATATTTTAAGATATGAAATTATATGTTCAATTCAATTCCCACCAAGGAATGTTCCATGTGCTTTTACTGATAACAAAATGGCCTTTTTATTTTTGATATGCTGAGTTTGTCACGCTGAATGAACTATGCGCGTTATGTGTGGGGTGGTGATTTTTTAAGAGTTTCTAATAATTCTTATTAAGATAAATGATAGATTTAATGTAGATTCGAGTTTTAAATAGATGTTTGTAATAACAGCACTTAGATCAGTCTACAGGCGGACAAATTATCAAAGATTGCTGGTGCGACCGATATTTGATTTATTTTTTATTTTTGATAATATAAATATAGTTATTAGAAACTTAGAGAATTCTGAACATTGTTTTTACACCAAATCATGTGACACACGAACAACTATGTGAATGTTTTATATCAGTGACACTTATAATTGAAATGCAAAGAATGGGTTACATTAGTTTAAGTTTTTTGAGCCTCTAGGAACACCTGATAAGACTATTTTCCAATCCAATTTCTCACCTGTTTCCGTTCATTCTTCTACAGACAAAACCGAATTCAGATATACGTTGAACCTAATTTGAAGCAACATGTTCATATATCAGGTCAACATGTTCATATCAGGTATCCTTATAGTTGTGCACAGTTACTTCCATACATGTTTGTGGAAGTTATCATTTAAGAAATAGAATAACATACCCGGCTGACACGGGTTATGTATTTTTCTGTTTTATTTGCCACCTTTGCACCTGCAAGAACCACCAAAGAAACCATTTTGTTAAGAAGGCTGGATGTTCATCCAATTACCCATCCAATCTATCTTAAGTTTTGTATATGATTATTTTCTGTATACTATATAGCTGCAGGTCTGAAAAAATTTGGATGGACGACCTCCATCCGAATTTTTTCGGACCAGGAGCTACAGACCTGCAGCTATATAAGATATAATTTAGTATAGAAAAAATTCCAAGTACTAGTGTATTTTAGGTTTAAAATTTGAATATTTTTCTATAACTTTGTATAGAGCCCTCCGTCTGTAAGAAATTAGTCTAGTGTCTTAACATGGCATCAACCATTCATCCCTCTTAAGAAATACATGTAATTGCTGTTTACGACGAAAATTCACCCAAAATTTAGTATTGTCCCTTAATTTGTTCTAGGCACGGCTAGTGCTGTGGTATCAAGGATCCAAGGCCATCCCGAGGATAAACTTCACTGGAAACCCACGGACGGAGTAAGTTGGCTAATATGCTTGTTTTTCAGTCCGGGAAGGGAAGATTCAGTGTTTCTTTATGTGTGATAGAGTCTATTAAAGAGTCGTGCATCAGATGAGACGATAACACTGTCCAAATTGCTATTAAATAAATTGATCACTGCTCCGTAAAACGATCAAATATGAATGTCTTGTAACTAGGTAAACGTTTGAATAATTCTACAAAAGTAGGTGTTGACCCCTATTAAATATAATAAGTTAACACTAATGATTGGTGATAAACTGAATAGATTAAAAAACATAGAGTACATATTTTGCATCGATAATAATCAAACGCTTTTGGTATATTATGAAATACAATACGTGATTTCCAGGGATTTGCAGCGCACATAACCAGTACAATATCGGAATGGGTTACCGCCCTGGCATTTATCGGCTTCTTCTTCACTTTCATCAGCGACTTCCGGAAACTAAATATAAACGTTGAAGCTCAACTGCAGGTTCGTCATTTAGACGAACATTACGTGCCATATGATGACGTCAACGAGGAATCCCGGCTTCTCGTGTAATAGATTGGTTGTTGCATGTATAAGAGTTCGAGATAAATCTCATTAAAGAATCTATGTGCTTAAGCAATATGTATCATTTTACTTTGAATCAATTATTTTTTTTAAAACTTGTTTGATCGAGATTCTGTTGTAGTCTTCAGTGTTATCAATGTATTGTTAGATAAGTAGCGTATAAGTTTCCCCACAGGCTTCAAAGGGGAGATAATGTATATGAGGTGGATTTTTTAAAACGTTCTTTGCCAGACCTGAATGACCAGCATTATTAAAACTTTTTGCGGAAAGTTTTTTTTTCAGTTTTTGTAAAGGACAGTATAGTTACTATTGATACTATAAAACATAGATGAAGTATGTTTTGAGAATATGTTTTCTATGTTAGAGATTAGTTATGGTATGAATCGCATTGAGGATTCATCGTTGATTAAAGTAAAACATATTTAAAAACATATTTAAAATAATAATCATTCTTTTAATTTTTTTTTAAAGTATTATTTGACTTCTTAATACTTAATTTTAGAAATTAAAAAGAGGTATAATTGGGAAAACTCAGCCTGTTTCGAATCCATAGGAGCAGACGGTGATTTTTCAGGTGAGCGATATGGCCCTATGGCCTCAAGTTTAAAGCCAGTGAATGTTTTTTATTCCATGTCTCTCTGAATCTCCATCTTTTATACTGTATTTTCTTTTCTTTTCGTATCTCTCTTTTACTGTGGACATTTCATTTCTACTTTTAAGGAGGTTTTCAATCTGTTTACTTGAATCTGTTGTGTTTGATTTAGTATTACTTACATATACATATTATTACCGTACATTTCAAACTGTTTTTGTTTATTGGTGATCAGTAAATTACCTGTGCATTATTACTTGAATTGTATTTTGTTACTATAAATACAAAGAGTTTATGTGATCGCTTCCTTTTTGGGGCATTGTTGAATTTCAATATTTATATATGTATGCTGTTATAACTCTGTGTTGTATAGTATCAAAATCATCAAATATATTCATAATGAAACATGGAGTAACCATGGTCGAATGACATTGCTATTTAAGAAACAAAATATGAGCAGATTTTGCAGATTTCCGAACATTAAAGATTTTAAGAGTAATTTTTTATCTGTCGTTGTAGTGCAGCTTCGAATAACTAATTCCGCCATGATTGTCTCAATGCCAAATGCTTGCTTGTAAAAAAAATAAATAAAAGATTTCAATTATAATTCATTGTTTTTCTCTGTAAATATTTTCAATTGTACGTATTTTCCAATATTTTTAGCCCAAAATCAATTGCTGAACTAAGAGAGGTAAATCTGAAACGCTACTTGTTTCTATATCGCATTGTCCTTTATGATGAAAGATTTTTATTTTTTTTTTTATAAAATCGAACATTCACTATTAATAAGTGATGGCATAATTCATTAAATTTGACCATCTTATTTTTGAAGGAATGCCAGGTCAAGGTCATTATCGCTTCTCTCAATATTAAGGATAAAAAGTGTATAATAGCTGGGTATAAAACACCTTCTTCTGTTTCAAAACAGTATATACTAGTATACTTCTCTATATGGATTCAAGTTTAATACCATTAACTACAAATTACAGAAAGCACCACCTAAATGAAATGAGATTTGTGCACCGAATTCGATATTTGACCGCCATAACTTTTCAAGATATATCTTGAACTTTTTTTGCCAAGTTATTTCATTAAGTAAATAAATCTTCTATGATTTTCTTGCTTTAAAATTGTGAACTAAAGTTATGCTATCAATAATTAATAGTTTTGTTTAACAAAAACCTGTGGTATTTTCCTACGTCAATATTCCTCCAAATAGTCAACTTGCATTGATGCCTTGATGAGAAAAAATATTTTTTATATTCCGATAGGTCAGGCACTGGACAATACTTCCTTTTCAATGACGTTTGTTCGTTACAAAATTGTAAATTATTTATTTTAAATTTCAACCTGCTGTACCTTTTTTGGAACAATTTAATCCATCAAAGGAATTAATACTAGTAACCGAAAATGAAAAAATAGAATACTGAGTTTAAGTGTATGTGGTAGGAAGGCTAAAGTGAACAATAAAGAAACCAAACTCAAACATTTCTAGCACTTTATGTAAAAGAGAACTGTTGGGTGCTTTCAGGTTAGAGCGTAACGTTCAAAATGCAATCTCAGGGTATGCATGTACATTGTACAAATGTAGGTGCTAGCACGATAGAAAGATCCCTCGCGATTAATGGCATAGGTGCCAAAATGCTTGAAACCAATCACTGTACATGGTATATAGTTACGTCTTAAATGAGTAAAACAATTTTGTTATCAACATGTTAAATCATAATTTATTAACGATTGTTCTACCCAAAAAAAGTGGTACACGGTTAGGTATATTCTCAGTTACCTTTGACTTTACTGCGAGAAGTAAACAGTATTTATTGTTTTCAGAAAATAAAATAACATCTCTAAGGAGATAAGATGCTAGATACATAGTAGAATAAACCTGTGTGACAAAATCACATTAAGAGGCGTGGCGAGTTCACTCATTGATCCATAACAGGGGAATTTTGAATCTTGAAGAAGTTTGATGTCTAAGATATTAAGGATACATACATGTATACAAACAAATCCAATATTTTAGATAAAACTATATTACAACAAAGCAATGAATTATTCTTATGAAATTGTTGTATATTTCCACTTTGAATAATTCCGGTCGGGACAAGTGTAATTACAGAATTGGTTCAAATTCAAAAATCAACATTTTTCTTTGACTTTTGAAATTTCATTTCAATTTCTTTTTTAGATATTTATTCTACAAATGATATTGTTTTGACAATTTTTGCATAGATTAAAAAATATTTCAATTTCAACAAAAATGTAAGGGATTTTTATCCTTATGAATTTATTTGATAAACGATTTCGCCTTTTGTAATACTTAGTTATTGCAATATAAGCTGCAATTTCTATTTCGGAAATTGTTATTTTTTTCTAATCTTTATATCTTCCGCTCGGGGATTTTATAAGCAATGTTTACAAATTAACCAATATATACGTGTAACATATTCTCATGGGAAATGGTAAAGTGTGATTGCAGAGCTCTAATATAGCTCAATATATAATATATTCTAGAATAATTTACATTTTAATGCTTATAAGGAACAAAGTCGTTTTCAAAAAAGTAAGTATTCTTTAAAGAAAAACTGTATGAACAGTACATGAATATTTACTATAATTCATGTATTAATACATATTGTAAAGAGTTAAAGTGTGATATAAAGATCAAAACCATTTAAATATGCAGAAAACAACACATAACTTCTAATGCAAAATTAATAACAAAGGGTCTATATACATGTATAATAATTCTGTGATTCTCCAATAATAATTACATATTTCCATATGCAGTGTGTACCGAACTATTAATGATAACTTCGCTCTAGTAGGGATCCACCTTAATTTTAAACTCTTTTTTTTACGTTTTTTTTTTTTTTGTACTTTTCATTCAATTTCAGAGAGTACATGAGATGTATATTATGAAACAAAATCAAACATGCATATTATACAACAATTATGAAATAATTATAAGGAGGTACAAATTTCTTATATCTTATATATTTTAACAAGCATGAAAATGTGAGTACATGTGTATTATAATTGAAAGGTGAAATGTAACCTGCTAAATAAATTTAATGAGATGGTTACAAGAAAAAAATTACAAGAATAGTAATGGAAATTTATATATATGCACAGGACTACTGTGTATTATCGACTGTTCTTTTGTAAATTGCAAACACTTTAATGAGATATTTTCCACACAAAAGTATGTCCTTTTTCATTTTGTTCAGATAATGGTGTGGCTGGGTTTTCATCTAATAGATGTGTCTAAATTGACGTCACATATCGTAATATGTTGGTAAAAGTTGTAAACGGCGTGGAGCAGATACTAATACAATTCGGTTTCTACATTTTGGTTTTAGATAAATGACAGTTACATGCAGAATTACGTTAGTAGCACGATTTGAAGCAAAAGGAAATGTTCGTATATAATAGAGCTGTGATATTATTTATGATAATTAACTATTTACATTTTACGTGCCTATTTGCAACCATTTTATCTTCTCTGAAAAAAAATTCAAACAAATTATAAACAATTAAAGTGCTGTGTATGTGCTGTTTAATGTTAAGTAGTGTTATCATTATGCTACTAGTATTCTATTTAAATATTCGGAGAAATCAAATTTCACGTCAAAATGTATTTACGGTTATTATATGAATTTATCCGTCTTACAGAATAATCTTTATAAGTTTTTGATAATTGTATCATAGATACTTTAAAGATAGATACTTTTACAGTAAATAGCCCAAAAAAATGATTAATTATATCATGGAATTGCATATTATCATGGAATAGTTGTGCGTTAAAAATGCCTTTAAATCAATATTAAGTTAATATTCTGCCTATTGTTAAGTCAACTTGAGAAACATTTAGTTGCAAATGATAGGCTAACATTCAGTTTGTGAAAAATTAGCACGAGTCGATTTGGGTATAAATTCGTTTATAAACTGTCGAAAAAATTACCAGTTGCATGTACGGTACAAGAACTTTGCAAGAATATTTAACTTTTGTTTGAAAATTATCATACCTGGTATATATCTTTTGGATTTTAATTCTTACAATTTAAAGTTACTGCATATTCTTAATAAAGAACACATATTGAAATATCTACTGAACATTTTTCATTCCAATAACATTCTCATGAATGAGACGAATTCTAGAAACCTTTCTTTGAATTCCGAAATAATTCTGAAGCCTTTCCTCCGTTCTTCTCCTCATATGAATTTAATAAACAACAGTAGCAAAGCAAGTTTTTTTTTATTCACAATAACACATTTCGCTATCGAAACTTGCGTTGTATTCTTTTCATTCACAGAAATATTCCTTACTTTTGAACTTCAGGAATATTTCGGTCAAACCATTAAAGAAAACGGGAATTAAGATATTTGGTTGAAATTTATAACCATCTGAAATTGCATTAGACTGTCTCTCTGTATACCTACTTGTATATAACACACATTACGGAATATAAAACCCATAAAATGCAATATGGTTGGAACGTGTTACTCTGTGATCTCTGCTTTTATCGATTCACGCTAGTACAGAATACCCTTGCAAAACCACTCACACCTTGTAGCATAATCGCTTCGCATTAGAAGTTAGTTCATAGAATTAATGTTCATTTACATTTATTAAAAAAAGAAAGTTGATATGATGTGGAGTTATTATTGCGTTTCATACGCGGTTCCGATGTAATGTGCACATAACATGTTCGCTAGATTATGCAGTACCCTTTCCCGCCGCGCGCTCTCCACAAGAGCCAGTCAAAATTACTCCGCTTCGACGCTGGAGAGTTTTGATAAAAATGAAAATGCATATTAGATGTTGATTAAATTCAATTACTTTCACAGCTGGGTTTCGGGGTATAAGATTTGATACGGAATAGTTAGACTGTGTTTACTTCGAGTTTCAGGCCATGTGGTTTGTCGTTGCGAGCACTTTTCTTCTTTCTTTCTCAGTACTTCTGTTTTTGCTGTACTGTCTGGTATTTGGTGTTCCCTTTATTCTTTTGCTCGGAGAATGTAATGCATTTTAGTATACGACATGTCAAGCGCAAACTGTATAATGCTGTAGTCGGTGTCTCCGTGTTGATCATTGCATTATCTATGCCGAATATTTTGCTCAGAGAGAGAGAGAGAGAGAGAGAGAGAGAGAGAGAGAGTATAAGTCCCTAATACAAACTTATGTCATTATGCAATAAAATCAAATATTCACCTCACCATTGACCCCCCCCCCCCCCCCCGAAAAAATCATGCACACGACAGTTAAGTTGTCTGCAACATGTTGAACTCTGTCCGTTGGGAATAAATTTTGTTTCAACGTTTAATTTAATCTCAGGTTGAAGAAAGATTTTAAATGAACTGTTGATCTTCTTTTTCCAATGTAAGACGTTTTTCGCATTCATAACTAATGATGTTGTGAATATATATGCCAGTTGCAACCGAAAATAAAAGAGAAATTTTCATTTTTGAAAATTACTTAATGTTTTGAAAGTTATTCGTTATAAACCAAACGGACAAATTTTGGTAACTATTAGTTTTATCATTTGTCATAAATTTATTTCCATTATTAAATAGCATTCTGTTTGATATCTGCTACTTGTACTTTAATATGTTGTAGAAAGAAATAATGAGATGGATTTAAAACAAGATCAAAAGTCTCTTAATAATGAGTTTGAATGTAAAAAAAAAATTACCATGAGAGCAAAGAACTAAAGTTTAATTCAGATTAATAAAATAAAAACTTCCGTAGATTTCAAAATAACATTATCAAAATCAACCATTTCCTTTAAACAGCGATCGCTCTGATGAGTCTTTGAATGAGAAAAAATCTTGGCATCATTTCTTATCATTAAAGATTGAAAAATTCAATTACGTATATACTTTTCCAGCCATTGGCGTCGATTTGCTTTTAAGTGAATTGCATGGTGTCTTGCTTCTATCTGTGTATCATATAGATTAGATCATAAATAACGCAAGGTTAAAGTGGTTCCTCATTAGCACCTATAAGCATCTAATACAGTGACGGATTGCGCGAGAGTAAAGTGGCGTTTAGCCGAGGTTTAGGGTATGGTCAACGTGTAAAGCGCCTGGTTTCGCGGATTAGCCAATATGGCATCGCAATATTGACATTACGTCACAAGCGCGCCAAAAATTACCTTCTGCGGGGGAAGTATCAAGCAACTGCATTATATTTTATGCAAACATATTCACACATGTCGAAAGTGGTGGGTCGGTTTGTGGTCCTGACATAGCAGAATATCTCCGGGTAGGGATCTTTGCAGACGTGTCAAGGTTTTCATTCTGTTCTGGGCCCATACATAATTAAACAGAAGGGTGATATCCCGGGGAGCTAGCTTTGGAAGGCGCTCTCCGACTCCTCTCTGCTACATATATCTACTGTTGTACACGGCGACTGCCCCTCCTTACTCTGCTATATTTATACAAGAGGCAACGATCCGAAAAATTTTGAGGTAAAGCTAACTCTGCGACTTGAAGACTACAACTTT
The DNA here is from genome assembly GCF_963853765.1 of Magallana gigas. Lineage (NCBI taxonomy): Eukaryota > Metazoa > Mollusca > Bivalvia > Ostreida > Ostreidae > Magallana > Magallana gigas. Next base: position 42,660,478 of record NC_088857.1, on the reverse strand, counting down.
GAACTCATCTTGCTTGGATATCACCAACATAGAGAAGTGATTTGTCTGGAGTTAAGATTCTTTGAAAATCCACACGGCTTATACCAAATTATTTTCTCTGCGAAATTCAGAAAATATAATTTTTTGTTTGCAAAAATGTCTATGTTTTCGGATTACGCGAGCATGACCGATGCCATGCGTGGTCCTGGGGGTTTGGACATGTTGGGAGGGACCATGCCCCGTCCCCCCGATCTTACCCTAGGACACAGGCCAGAATCCTACAACCAACACACAATTGAAGGAATTCTCGGAACCCGTGGTCGAGATGGCCTTTCGTTAGAGCGAATCAATAAAGGTTGGTTAATTAATTATTTGGTATACCATCTTATAGAAATAACCATTTATTTATTTCAGATTGTTTTGATCCACTATAATTTTCATGAGGAAAGATATTTGGAAAACTACTAGTAATTGAAATAATTTCTAATACAGATAAATATTAATATCCTCTTTGAAATAAAAATCCAAAAACTTTTAAATCACACTAAAAAGTTGTTACATCTTAATATGTTAAGCTGTGATATCTGGAAATGTCAGAATTGTGGTTTTCTTAACACCATCGTATTTCAAGTGTTCTTTATTTCAATGATCATAAATTATCTTTATCTTTGAAAGGTTAAGATGATCTTGTTAGTAAGCCATTCTATTCGCCACGATTGCCTGTTGATTGGAAATAATAAATTTGATTACTTTCAATCAAGATAAATTGCTATTTATTTATGTTAATAATCTTAGTAAGCCGCCATATAACTCAATTTTTTGATAACGATCAAAGTCTACTGCTCACGGATAACAACTATATTCACCACGGATGGTTTTTATTGAGTGTGAAATTTAGTAATTTCTTCTTTCTCCGAAGGAATTTCATTAGTTCCAAAGAGCTTCAAGCTGCAAAATTACTGCGAATTTGCAAAGGATTTCTAAATATGAAATTGGAATTCTGATTGTTCTCCAAAAATGTCGCATGTAAATACTTAATTTATGGAATTTAAAAACACAGTATTGTTTTTCTACAAAGAGACCATATTTTTAATACAGTAATTTATTATTTTTAGTGTTTACTTTTATATTTTGTTTATTTTCTATTTCTTCAGACATGGAAAGAGAAATTAACAAATCTATCCACAATGGTTCGAACGAAAACGTTTCATCGAACATGGACAAGATGGATTCTCCTGGAAATAGCGGAAAGTCCGGACCAAACTCTCCCGAAAAATTTATCAAACAAGAATCAGAGGACAACGAAGGCGACGATGTCAAGAAAGATGACATGAGTGATGGAGACAAAAGCAAAAAGCGACGGAATCGAACGACGTTCACCAGTTTCCAGTTAGAAGAGATGGAGAGAGTTTTCCAGAAGACTCATTATCCGGATGTGTACGCCCGGGAACAACTGGCGCTCCGCTGTAACCTTACCGAGGCCAGAGTCCAGGTAAAGAAGAACTACTCACTATACATATAAAAAAATATATGTGACGCATAAAATATCGGTATACATCGATGACAGAGGTACAGTCATGTAGAACACATGCAGTAACGTATTGATATACATGTATTGCGTAATAGTGTGAGAATACATTTTATAACTTATTACTGTAGTTCGATGGTAGATGTCAAAAATTTACTGATATGATTATTTTGGTGGAGGAGATAGAATACCCGATGCATGCAAAAACTTGTTGGTATATTTGGATGGTTGAGGTCGAATTTTTTGGTGTATTTTGGTGACAGAGGTGAAACTTTGTGGCAGCATTGACGAAATGTCCCTAGAATTAATCTGAATTTCTTTATTATTGATAGTCCTTATGATTTTTCAGCAAAAATAATCTAGCTTTAATTTTCAAGCCTCACAATATTCACAAACTTTGAAAATACTTTTATGAAAATGGCTTATCTATCAATTATTTGAACCAACATTTTTAAAGAAGGGTTTTCACATTTCAGATTTTAAACTATTTTAATCAAAAGGTTATCACATTTAAGATTTTGAAATATTTCAAACGTATCAGATTTAAAATTTAAAAAGCACACAATCACCCTGTGAAACGGCTGACATATGCAGCCTGCACCCCACCCCCACCCCCCGCCGAAGAATTTTGTGGATTACTCGGCACGGGTGTTAGGGGTGTGGAAGACAAATACACGTGCCCGCATTATGCGGTGTATAATACCCGGATGTCGCGTGTGTCATGTAAACATGGGAGGGCGCTTAATTGTTTGTATTGACATCTCCGCAAACATAAATTCGTATTTCACCGATTGGTTAATTACAATTTATGTTAATGAGGAATTGCAGTTATTTTGCTTGGAAAGTATTAATCTGAAAAAATAATATCTGTTGAAAATATACATTAACATGTATGTGCTTCATCCTTGGTTAATTTCGGATATTTGGAAGAGATCTTAAGTCATGTATTGCATATTTTTTCTATTTGGTGGATTTTAAAAGAAGGTTTGAATATAATACAAAATTTAATATAAAAAATCTCCATAATTCAAATAATTCTCCATTCTTATTTTTTAGCTATAAATGCATGTAATCTTGTGATAAGAGTGACAAATAAATCCTTTTTACGACTCTCAGAACATCTGAAGTGTGTGTGCGTGACCAGTGATACGATAATACGCACTGTTAAACGTTCTAATGCGTTTGTTTTTACCGAGATTGGTATGAAATATATGCTTTTCTGCAATCTAGTCATTTTATCAAAGAAATAAATCGAACAAAACAAGCAGTGAAATGCATGCAGGCTCTTTCATGCTCCACATGGGAACAATCGCAGTTACATGTAGCAAGAAATGTCTTATCTTTTTCCGATAATCATTTTTATGGGATTTTTGAGAGAACATTTTTAAATTGTTTACAATCAGGTTTGCAAATATAAAATCCGGGTGCTTTAAATTGTATTATATTGTTTTTCATAGTACAACAACATTGTATTTTTTAAGCGTTTCTACTTTGATTTTCAATGAAAGTACAAGTGCATATTCATAATACAGTTAAAAACTTATCTTTTCAGTGGGGTGTATTTAATTTTTCTACCTAAAGTTTTCACTTGTTTTTGCTTTGCCATAAATAAATATGTTGATAGAAATCTAATCACTTAAGTGAGAATTTCTCTATTTTCTAAAAAAGAAAAATCAGCACAAAAACTTCTACGAATTAAAATAACCCAAATAACTTACACAAAATTCAATGAATCAATGTTTTAGATCGTTTGATTTGCTTCTCAAAGTTAACAGTATTTCTATTGTTGCTTCAAAGATACAATTCTTATTTTCAATTCTAATTTAATTTGTTTAGTGTGTTCCGTTATAAACAAATGTTAATTTTTCTTAGCTTAAAAAAGGAAAAATGAATGAAAAAAAACATAGATTAAACAGTTTTAAAAAATGAGAAATCATTAGGCTTTGGCGTTTGTTGACAACCCCCCTTTTCTTATTCTTTTCTTGATCAACAGAAATTATCAAATATATTTATTTGTAATACATAATATTAACTATCCAAAATTTATTTTTTTCAACGCGTTTTGTGGTGTAAAAATAAGAAATAGGGATGCTATTCTCCAAATTAAATATTCGTGGGAAAATTAAAAAAAACACTTTGTACTAGTTCATCTACATGAAAAAAATTGTTAGACAAATGTTTTTGCCTTCTTTAATTAAATTTATTTTCAAGAAAATTACATAAGAATATATTGCTTCTATATGATTAACTATTCATAATAAGAATCTTTATTAAATACGTACGAGTAAATATCCGTCCCTTAATAATCATTAAATATTTTTCATTAGAAATGCAAAATAAAATTCATGCTGTTTAATTTATGATTTACACTCCAACTTATATACGTATGATATAAATGTACTCGTTTCATCCCATGCTTTTCTTTTATTTACTTTTTATCTTTGTCGACAAACACATGAAACCATCAAATATAAACTGCCACTTGAAACAAGTGGTAAAGCTTCTTCGGGAGGCAAATTTTTTCAAGTACATTTTTAATTTGTTTTCTTTCTAAAAACATTATTCTCTCTTACCAAAAAATCTTGACTTTACTAAGTGTGAAATAGAGAGGACAAAATGTGGCATTATTTAACAAACTCGATGGAAAGAAATTAATTTAATTCTCGGCAATCTTTTTTTCATCAGAAGAAATTTAATTTTCTACTTCATTCCAGAATTAACCAGAATCACCTTCAGTTAACGAAAATATAATTCTTTTTTACCGCAAGTGTCCGGGTGAATATGAAATATGGAATCTATTACTTCTTAGAAGACTTGTAGACAAAGTGAAAAAAGAGCCAAACTTGCACGTGGACAAATGTTATATACAACGATTAAAGAAGATATGAAAATTACAGATGCATTCGCCTGTCTTTCATCTTGACCCGCTAAAATGACCCACAGCACGTTAAAAACATTGGGGTTATGTCGAAAAAGTCGATGTTAGGGGAACATAAACACTCATCAACATAATCGTATTTATCTAAGAAGCGGGCATGAAAACGATCCAGCTGATGCAAATTATTATGAATCAGCGGGGGCCGCGATGCACGCGCTATCCCGGGGTGCAACGCACGAGTCCCCGCCCACAGAAATACAGCTTCCCTCACCCCGACAACAATCGATTTCAAACACTCAAAAGAAAAACCCAAGAAAGCGTTGAGACAAAAAGTCTGGTCGCGCGTGCATTTAGATTAGTTGAAATCTACTTTTAATTATAATGGAACTTAATAGTTCCTTTCACTACTTTTTTTCATTTTTTTTTCTCTTTCAAATAAAAAAAACCCTTCTTCTTTCTCTTGTAAAGAAAAAGAAGACGAAAGCGACTAGCATGTCTATGGATAAATTAGCTTGAAGTTTATTTGTTAACCTGAACTCAATAGCCTTTTATCAATTATATATGTTTAAATATCTTTTTGAATTAAAGAAATGTAAAGGTTCTTTGTGCTATTTCGTCTTGGCCGTAAAATTAGGGAGCGAGCTATAAGAATTCGGACCGCAGACTCCATGACAACTCTCCTACCTCTCAAAAGATGTAAATATACCATCAGTGTCGCTTTTGATCGCTTGATGATAAAGAGGGGCCAAAGTAGATTCACTTATCTTGTTATAATAATTCAATTATTTGAATATGAAAATTGGTCTATCAATTACCAACTATAAGGCTGAAAGCTTCTCGTCGTAATCTACGCTACAGAGAAGATCTACACAAGTCTCGGTGGGGTCCATACTCTAGAAATTCGTTTGTCGGAGGTTTTTGATTGACTCTTCTACGATCGATGTTTTTTCCTTATTTACACATGAATATTTAAATGTTACAAATGACTAATAACAACAAATGATTACTCATCTTCAAAACACTTGTTGGAATTATTTGTGAGTTTACGAGTCATTTTCAAATTCAATTAAACTCACGCCGAGAAGTAAATTTCATGTTATTCTTTAAAATCGCAATGTATCAGTTATAAACAAGCATGCATTTATATTTTTGGCATGGATTTTTAATTACCATTTGGCACAGTTCTCATCTTGTTGTCTTCAGAAAAAAAATTTACCTTCTGTGTTAATCGACAAAAATATACTTTTAACATTCGATTGTTGTTTCAATAGAATTAACACATCAATTATTACAAACATTAACGCATAAAAATTATCATTAGATTTTGGGTTTACGTTTTCTTGTTTTTTTTTAATATGAAATGGGTAAACGTAAAATTCTGGGAGGTTTTTAATCAATATCTCAATCAAAATACTGAGAAATGTATGCGTGTATTTTGTCATTGATATAACGATATCAAATTATGAATAGATGATGTTTTGTTCTAGGTATCAAAAATAAAATATGTTAGTCAGTTCATTCCAATATCTGCCTAGCTGTTACATTACCTTGTAAGTTTAGAGGAATACCCACAAAATTTGATTTATAATATAAGTTGTAACGCTCAGTGCTCGCTTTGTTTATTACATTACGGATTTCTTTTATTCTATCCAAGCATTGTTTAAAATTCTTTAATTCATTTCATGTATAAGTCAGTTTTGGTATTTAAATTGCATAGTTTGACGAACCAAAAAGTACCAAAACAATTTTTTTTTTCAATAGAAGTCATCCAAATTGAAATTAAAAATGATTGAATTTTGCAAAGATATCAAATGTATTTGTGGTAAAAATGTTATCTTTTATTTCTTATTTTATTCACCTTTATTCAAACTTTTAATGATATATCTATGTTGATGGAAAGGACATCGAGATCCCATACAGGCTACCTCTTTATAAAATTATGTATTTTCATTGGTTGGTATCTAAAGGACAAATGGAATCGCTGGTTGTTTTCCGATATTTGAATCGTGCGTTTTTCTGACTGTAAACAAAGCTCTTTACAGCCCCGTCTCACCCCGATTTTTTTGTTTTCTAGTGACACGCGGAACTTCACACTTAGTTTATCTATGTTCATATATCGTTGTTATAGAAATTTGAAAACTGTTTGAAACCCTTGTAATAAAAACAAACATGAGAAAAAGAAAGATAAATAATAACTGTGGCCTTTTTTGTTAAATCTATTTGATCTATCGCCTAAAAGTCTACTTTTTATTACTGCTGAAATTATAAAAATCATCAAGACTTTTTATAGTTATTTTAATCTTTTCATATATACCATTCATTGATTCAAAGTTCAAAAAGAGCGCTTAAAATTGTACCATATTTTGATTACTTGGGAGTTTACGAGATGATTGTCAATAGTATTTTGATAATTACAAACACGGTGTTTAAAATAACGTGATTTCTTCATAGAATATATTATGATATGTTTTCGTTATTTTGTTATCAATTATCAATTAATAAGTTTTGTATCACATTTTGCAATTTTCATTAATCAGTTTATTGTTGTTCTAGACGAACAAAAAAATAATACCGGTATTTCAATCTAAGAACTGTGAATAATGAAGGATAAAGATCAATTCTGAATAATGAAAGATTGTTTAAAATGAAAGCGGAATGTCTAATGACACAATATTATCATTTTCAAAATATATCATTATCATTCAAATACGCGTTTAAATTATAAAACATTTCAAACAAGTTATTAGATTATGATCAAACATAGTGAGTAAAATCAGTCTAAACAATCTTAATGGTTTTTCACTTCGTTTCGTAACTTTTCGAGAATGTTAAGGTATCTCGCGAACTCTTATAAACCGTCATATCTTGAATCATTTTAGCCGCTTTTTTAATTAAAAGTTACCTAACCTCAACATCTTCTATGATACAAAATGATGAATCTAGAAATCAAGTGCGAGTTATCTCCCTTTTACGAATTATTTGATACACTATCGAATGTAACACATGTTGATCAATGATGATGAAACGTCTGTCTCAAGAGAGAAGCTCTTATAAACTGATCAGTCTAATGGTGAGAAAATAGCGATTCAATCTGTGATGCACTCCGAGTGTTAGCTTACACATAATAAATGAAATTAGCACGATTCCGTTATTGCCGCTAACTGGAAATTAATCTCCTGTTATATTCTTGGATCAATTAAGAATCATGCAAGAAGAAAAAAATTGAATGATCGCTTGATGCTTTTAGATAGAATCCCCGAGAATTAGAACGTTTAATGAGGGTCATGCGGCTGGAAAACAGACAGTAATCTGGAAATACGTAACATTAAATCGACATCTGAAAACATTCCCGCTTACCAATCTCAGAACGGCGCTGTGATTTAATTAAAATTTTCTGTCCTACGAATTTTATTGCCGAATATATCATATCAATGCATGAGGGGCATTCTTTGAAGTCTATCAGTGTTTTTAGAGAATTCACCCACCCATCGGAGAATAGCTCACTACAATCTGTCCATGCTTTTATTCTCGTATTTTCGCAAAGAACGGAGGTTAGGATGCAAAAAGAAATAGTTGGATATCTCAAAACGTTGGAAAGACATATTTCAAGATACATCGCTAGATAGGTAATCACTGCTATAATTAAACTCAACAGGAAGTCCAAATTTTGTTGCTTAATCTGATTAATACATTATTCCGTTATTGTGGGTAATGACTATTTGCAGTGCCGCGCGCTCGTTGGGAGGCGAGTCGTGACGGCGTCATCGGCCTATTGCAGACAATGCCGGCGATAAAACTATTCACTTTTCAAATGTTTTCATCTCTTTTTTGTTAAATGGACCCGACGGCAATGGCAAAGAAATGATATTTATATAAGAAAAAGCGGCGTTTTACTTTCACTCATTAGCTCTTTGACGATCAGTTTTGTCTTTATTTTGAGACTTTTAGCATTTCGTATCGTGAAAATTTCAAATTAACTAGATTTTCTTTTTTATGATTTACTTTTAACCGAGGCAACTCGAAATTAATTAAGATGTAAACTTAAAAACAACTGTCTGAGTTGGATGCGCCACGAGTTTTCTTTATCCAAGACAAAATTCTTATGATTTTTCATTAGAACCTCATTCATAAAAGAAGAAACATATTAGCATTTGAGCTTTGTTTAGTAATTGAAGACACGCCCACTTTTCAAATGAGATAATAAACTTTTATGATATAAAGCTTAAAGGGTTTTATCAGAACAGATTCAATGAAAAAGCGTTCGTTAGGCGCGATTTTTATCGGTAATGTACACTTAGTCGACAGGGGCCGCATTCCTATCTACATGTATACTATGCACATACTTCGGCGAAAGATTATCATTTTTGTAAGGATTTGTTGAGTCAAGCAGAGAAAATACCAATTTTCAGACAAATATCTCTCTCTCTCTCTCTCTCTCTCTCTCTCTCTCTCTCTCTCTCTCTCTCTCTCTCTATTCATTAACTGTTTCGAAATTTTGATTAAAAAAAAATAGAAAATGTTCATTTATAAGCTTTATAGTGAATTTCTGATAAGTCCTTTTTAACGCCTGATGTGCATTTATGTACAGTTATTTTCATTTTATCGTGTGACAAAGAAACTCACGAAAATGAGTTTTTAAAATAAAATACCACATACCGTATCCGAGACATCTTTTGCTTTGTTGACCTTGCTTTGAAAATATGTTGAGCACATAATGGGATAGTTAAAAATATTTCTTAATTATAGAAGACATGCAGACAAATGAATATTTTAATTAAATGATAACTCCCATTGAGCTTAGTGCATCAAAGCTTCTACTAAAACCCTCAAACACCCCGTCTGTCGGACGCAGACTTCGAATGGCATCTGAAATAATATACATGTATCTTAAAAGAAAAACGATGTTATTTCTGGTTTGGTTTTATCCCTTGTATTGCCAAACGAATAATTAAAACATAATTTGAGCATAAAGCTAAGGGAAAGCTGTAGTGACTCGTATTTCGGGGGTCTTTAAAGTGCATGGGTCGATACTCGACCAGGTATATGACTTTCAACTATCTGAACACCGCAGCCGCAGGGAGACATGTGGCGTTCATTAGCTACCGCCGAGAAGTCCATGTACTCTGCCAAATTCAATAAAGCTTAATTTGAACCATTTTCTGCCGATTTATTTACACACATGTCTGTTTGTGTAAAATTCGCTTTTCTTTAGATTAAAGTCCAGTTCGGACAAGTGAGTAGCACTTCAAATGCTACAAACTGGACGTTTGGTTTGTTTTTCTGCAAGACCAGCTGAAATATTTAAATGAGATCTTCTTACGTTTCATCTTGGGATTCAAATAAATGAAGATCTTAATTGATTTACTGCAACTTAATTGGTTAAATGCGAGTTCATGGATCGTACATCTGCAATACATAACGAGGGCCAATCCACACCTTATAAAATTATCAATGAAATAATTATACTTGAATGATTTGATCATATTACCGAATATAAGAGGTTTTGATTTAGCTTATGGTCGACTCTATGTCGTTAGCAGAATATTTGCCCCTAAATATATATTTTTTTGTATTGTTTTAGATATAATATTTACTATTTTCAGCATAATACATGTACATGTATTACTATTTTCAGCATTCGTAATCATTTTGTCTTCACTTTGAGAATTTTGCCTTCAAAGACATGACGATAACATGTGTTGTAATTCTGTTTTCAACAAAATTAATATTTTGTATCTTTATGGATAACTGATATGGTGGTGCTCCGTTTGACACAATACAACTCAAGACATTGATTAAGTAATAAGAATGGTCATTTATTAAATAATATAATAAATGACAAAGTACAAGATGCAACATAAAGATGCCACAATGTAAAGTACAAAAACACAATACTGTTAATCAAAGGAGCAATTCTGCATACATAAAACATAGATAAATAACGCTGTATTGTGAGTAGAATGAACAGAGAACATAAGACAATAAAACATGGCAATTTCTATTTTTAATAATTTGTATCTTTTTTTCAGGTTTGGTTTCAAAACCGGCGGGCAAAATGGAGGAAGAGGGAGAGGTTTGGTCAGCTTCAGGGGATGCGGGCGATGACCGGGGGTACTAACCCGTATGACTTCCAGCTTACTCCAAGACACGACGCATACTCACAGGTGAGTGAAAAAAAAGCTTAGTTGAATTAAGTGATTAAGATATGTTTATAGCAAATTATTAATCTGTTAGTCAAAATTTCAAATGATGCTTGTACAACTACATGTATATGGATAAATTAAATTCTTCATTTAATGAATTCGTTTACCGGTTTATCTTTCATTGTTATAGAAAAGGCAAATTTGGTTTCAATTAAGATATAAGCAGTTTTGTAGACAATCGAAATATTTTAGTAACCATGTCATTGTAGGAAAGAAAAATAGCAAAGGACACAGCAATTTCAGTTTCATTTTTAAAAAAAAATGCTGTTTTGCAATGTTTAACATTCTGTTGTTTACTTTATGTTTAGCTCCAGCACAACCCTTGGGCGACGACTCCTCAGATTCCTTACTCAATGCAAAACTCCACTTGCATGGCATCCCAATCAACTGTGCCAAATTTTATGGGACTAGCCCATCCAAGTCACCTGTCGTCATATCCGGTTAGTCATCAGCCAACGATGTCACTTCCGGTGTCACAGTCCCCACCTCTTGACCCCTGCGAAAATTCGGAAAGAAGAAGCACCAGTATTGCCGCTCTTAGACTGAAAGCCCATGAACATGGGGTAGCCATGGGAATATTCGGTGCTTACGGCAAATGAAATTAAATGTGAAAAATAAATGTAACGTTTTGCCTCTAAGAAATGGACACTGTACTTATTGTGACGTAAGTGTACATAGATGTTGTATGAAGTTTGGAAAAAGTTATCAGATTGACTCAAATTTATTTAACAAAATGTGCCACCAACTGACTTTATATGTGTTTGTAAGCTACAGCTGGGATACGGAAAGGATTATGTATTTTGTATATAAAAATCATTAACCTCTTTTTCCTTCTCCATGTTCTGTTTTGCGTCGGGTCTTGCTTGGCTTAGTTTTTTGTTATCGGGTTCAATATCTACAAGCACATTTAGTGTTTGATGACGACGGAGCACAAATTCAAAAAAGATATTAGAGAGATACGCCCATTTTACCTTATTTCAAACCCATTAATGTTCTCACTACCGATACACGTTAGAATGATAAGAAATCACGTAATTCATAGTAATCACATTTTACTTAAAATCGGGTCACTGCACTATATATTATGCATAGTTTGTAAGAAATACGCAATTTTCAAAGTGTAGTTCATAACAGTTCATAATCACACCGGTCAAAAATATTCAACAATTGATATTAAGGGGGCTCAATGGTCGTGGCCATTTTTAGACTTTATTTATCTCCTTGAATAAATGAGCTCTGTATAAAGTTATCGGAAAATATTCAAATTTGAACATGAAATACATGTACAGGATGTATATGCCATTGAATTTTCCTATACCAAGTGATATAATTTATGTTTAAAAATAATATTTGAAATTCTAAGGTAGATCTGGTGGGTTATTTGTTGAGCATCCAGACCCTGAATTAACAGAGCTATAACAATGTGCAAAATAAAAATCTTTAAAAAAAAACCCAAAACAAAACATCAGAAGAGCAACTTGCTGTTCATTGACAACACACTAATGATAGTTACAAAACATCCAGCCATTTCTCTACAAGTTAATTCAGAATGCCACAAAAATAAGGGGTATTAGGTAAATTACATTATCGGGAAGAAAAAGAAACCTCGAGACAAAACATCAGAAAAATACGGATAAGAATGTGTTCTATGCAAATATAATTTTACTGCATAAACAAATATCATAATAAAGGCAAATGAGCGGCGATAGAAGAAGGCTTCTTTCTCAGCGTATCTTTATTTTCATCGGGAATTGAGTTACTAATGATAAATACCATAATAATGAAGTACAGTTAGAGAGCTCCCCCTCCGGAGGTAGAGAGATGCCTCTTAGACTGAAGAGCCTCGTGATGACGTCCAATTGAAGCTGACAAGTGCTTGACAGACGTGTCGAGCTAAGCACATCATGTTTATGTAATGCGCTGGTCTTGCCGGGGTACAGACAACCCATTTTACACGTGTTTCGGGAGCCGTTTGGTCAGTCTAGGGTGATAATGTATGTACAGATTGATATACAACACATTCTAGTACATGTAAACTATCTTAATTATGTATAAAGCGTTGATAGCATTATCAATAGGCAGTGTGACATATACGTTTGGCAGCTGACACAGAACGGCCATTTCTTACCATCGGTTAAAAGGGAAATTTTCCATGGCCATTTAATCACAATTATCCTAGTTATTATAGGAAAATTCACAAAATTGTGTTCTTTAGAGAGGAAAAAAACATAGTACATTTGAAAAAAACAACTTCTTTTTTATAATAATGAATAAAGAGTAAACGATATAATTATTTAATATACAGTGTATTTAATTTATATCACTGATATTTTGCAAAATAGAATTTGCAAATAATTTAGTAAAAGAGAAATAAATTCCCAAATCAGCGTAGCAAGAACATACAAAGCATTGTAAGGTACATAAATGCAAAATCTATTAAAGTAGCAATCTTTACATTTTAATTTGTAACATAGTAAAATAAAAAAATTATTTTCCCATTGAATTCAAACACAATATCTGAGAATGAATAAATCCAACCGATCATTTTCAGGCCAAAAATCTTTGAAAATATACACAACAATATGCTATAAATCGAGATATGATAAAGTGAAATCCAAATAATTATGTCGCGACCAAGTATACTATATCATAATCACTAAATATATTACAAGGGAGTTTGAAACTTTACTTGTGCAGTGTAGATTTGTTGAAATATTCCTTAGTTCCGTCTTATTTCCAAGTTCAACAGGCTATTTTACTTTTATTTAAATCTGAATATGAAAAGATATAATTCTATGCAAAGTAATATTTATTGCTCTGCAAAAAAGATCAGTATTTCCAATAAGAAATGAGAAAGAATATACTTACCATTTGTCAAAACTTCAAAGATGAAAGGATTCAGTACAGGTATATTCATGTAGAATTTTTTTGTATAAAGGTTGTTATGAAGGTCAATCACATATTGTCTATCTACAATTTAACATTAGAACTTTAAGGTTTAGATGCAGAGAGAGAGAGAGAGAGAGAGAGAGAGAGAGAGAGAGAGAGAGAGAGAGAGAGAGAGAGAGAGAGAGAGAGAGAGAGCGCAAAAAATTCTTAATAATACACAGTTTTAAAAAAGATTCTAGTATATGTTTATGGGCATAATTTTTTAAAGTTTTAAATAATACCGTTATCTGATTTATTTAATTATAGAGTTTAAACAATGCAATGGATTGGTTTCATTCAATTTTAAGAAAATATAAGGGACAAGTTTTCGATAAAATTTAATATTTAAATCAAGAATATGATTTAACGAATGATATTCTCATAGAAAAATCTATAATTCTTGACATATTTCTCTCCAGGAATAAGTGAAAATTCTTTCTTTCGGAAATGTGAAAGAGCAAATACACACAATCGGGTTTTTTTTGGTCATTTTACATTTTCAGCTTTGCAATTTATCAATATCTATGAACAAAATAGACCAAGATTTTTGATTAGCCTATTTGCATGTATGTAACAATATCAATAAAAAAAATTGTAATCCTTTTCCTGCATTTGATTTAAATTATCCAACAAGAATTTTATTACTTATTAAAATACCCAGAACATTTGACATTCTTCTGTTTGACAATGATTATACCGGAATTTCATTTTTTATTCTTTTTATATTTCTAAAGAATGATACTTGCGGTGGAATTAATTATTATTTATTATTTATATGTTTTATAATTATTATTTGTTTGAAATATCTGGGTTTTTTTAAAACCTTTTTTTAATCATATAATAGATATGTTAGTTTTTTTCCCCTTTAATATCGGTATTCATATTGTCCTTTCCGATATATTTCATTTTATCACGACAACTTATGTTATAATTTTATTTGATAAAATGAAATATATCGGATAGGACAATATTACCAACATAAAAGAAAACTTCCAAGCCATCATGAATCAAGTTATCAGTTGTTATTATTGGACAGGTAGTATTCTGTCAATTTATTATGTATACACTGTCTGAAATATAGTTCTCTTTCACGTGTATTCCATATATATTCCTATATAAACAATAGCAGTGTAAGAAAACGTATATACAATGTAATCATAACTTTAAAAGACTAATCTTGGTTTTCTGCAAATAATTTATCCGGCCGGTCACATGTCGATAACATCTCCAATAATCGTGGAAACAGAAGAAAAAATAACTTAACACTTGAACTGTGTATTTAAAAAAGTCATTTGCTGCGAAAACGTGGTGATAATATTTTAATTCTTTATACATGTACCTATCTGTGCCAAATAAGTTAAAACAAGAATTTTATCTGAAGAATAATTCCAAGATAAAGCAAATAGATTTCATTTGACATTAGTCAGAGACTCTTGATTGCATTTTCCTTAAAATATTATAATATATGTTTATGAACCATATTTTTCTGTCATTTGAGTAGAAGATTATCATTGTACATTAAAAATTCCCAGCATGAGATTTTTAACTAACGTTGTTTTATTCATATTCATTCATTTACTAAAAACTAGTTAATCAATAGTATACATGTAAAAAATATTGGTTTTTCTATAATAATTTTAACATAGGACACGGTTTTTAAAACAAACAAAACAGACACAGTAAAACTTTAGCAAAACATGAAGCAGGGCACATTGTAAATATTTGTAAAGTTCAACTTCTGGGGGTGAATTCCGACATCCACTCTCTCGACCGGATTCACACGTTAGCCACAAGCTAGCCACAGAGTACACTTGACCCAGAGACGATCTAGATGTATGTGTGAGGAGCAAAAACAATAGAAAAACAGGGAGATGTTTCCGCTGGTTTGTTACCGCCAATGACCTGTAAGTATAAGATTGGGTACTGTAAGAAGGCAGCTTAATGAATTTCTATTCATTGTCTTTAACTATTAATTCTGTTTACCATACAGTAAAGCAAATAATGTTGGTACATGTACCAATTGCTTGTTTAAAATATTTCATGATTTTTATATAAGGCTTGTATTAATGTTTATGTCTCCTTTTAATTTTTTAGTTTAAAATCACAATAAAAAAAAAGATGCCGGTATCGTGTTTAAAATATTTTAAAACTTATTCAGGTTTAGAAAGATACATTTGATTTACAGTTGTACTAATGCATGTAACAATAATATTTTCCCTATTTCATTGCTATTTCGACCATCATGGTTATGTGCCATCTTGTACAATTTATTTTTTTAATCTTTTTTGAAAACATACTAAAATATTAGATCTTTTGAACAATATCGTAATCTACACAGAAATTTAGGCTGGAACATTTGAATGTGGGGCAAATTGAAACTGTTTCCTATCAACCGTCTTTCAAACCTTAAAGGTTTATTTTGGATCTTTTCTTCTTTGACATCGGATAAAACCCGAAACCTGTCACTATTATCAAACAATTACTTACTTACTTACTTGTTTTGCATACATACCTGATATTATAGAATCCAACAATTGTTTGATTCTGAATTAAAACGTCCATTATCAAAATACTCGGCTGTCTTTGAATTATATGAATTAATAAGTGAGTAATTGAAGTGTTGCATCCATTCACAGATCTGGAAATAAATGGTGGTTTTTCCAGTTCACATCTTTACTGCTATATACCATACGTTTCATTTAAAGCTATGATTGCGTATATGAAATGTAAGCGCTTCCAAATACAGAAAAGACTTTTTTTGCTTCAAACAAGTGAATTAAGTGACTGGTATTTCTGTGTACTTGGTATTGTGTGTTGGAACAGATGAAAATGACAACTAAGAATCAGCTGATGTCTCTGTTCACCAAAGATCCAGTTCGACATGGGACTAATAACTTTAAAAAATGTTTAATGATTCTTTTTACATTAAATAAAATTAGTTTTAATATTCCGGTATATCAAAGCATAACAGTCAAATGTACTTAATTGTCATTGTATCTTCATAAAGAGTAAAGGATTTAAGGATATTTCAGTGACCGTGATTCATAGAAAGGGATATAGTATAAATCTTATACAAACAGAGAATCTGCACACATGTTGTGAAATAGATAGAGTTAATGGAGATTTGCAACGTGTAAAACATCAGACGGGACTTATGGCACATTGTGCATATTTTGCATGCTTTAAAAACATATTTCAACATGGATGCACCTGGGCAGTGTTTAGCGCATCCTCCTTATCAACCAGCTTACACTGGGGACAAAAAATAGGTCCCAACACCTGTGCGGTTTCGCTGTTTAATATTTGAATGCATGTATTCAATTCTATTCTTTTTTATATTTATGCGTTTTTAAATCTTAATCTTCTATGTTTTAATCAATAAAATATTAACGTCTTTTTGTGTATTTTATTGTTTGACCCTTGTCCTATTGGAGAACGGTGAATGTCTTCTTATCTAGCAGAGAGATATCATCGGAATAAATCCATAAGGTGGGGTCTTATCTTACGAAGTACAAGTTATTGCTGATTTTGCATTTCAAATGTTCGCTATCATTTGTGCCTTTGGACTATGTGTTGTTTCAGCAATGCACTCTTATTTTTTTTTATCAAAATCTCATTTGTTTTATCGATACATCTAAAAAACAAATATTAATGAAAACAAGAAATGAAGAAAAAAACATTAAAACACACAAAAAACCCAAGTTATACCCGATACTATTTTTAAGGAAATATGACTTTCAAAATATTGAATATGTGATTTTAAAATGAATTTCAATAAAAAAAATTGGAATTTTTGTTGATGTTGCTGATTCGACGACGATGATTATGACAGTCATTTATTCGATATATGAAAGTAATGGAATCTGCCTACCTTTTGCAAACAGGCTTTGCTTTGCTGTTAACCCTATTATATTGCTGAATAAAATAGTATTTATATATTTAGTCATAACGATACATATGAATATGTAGTGAATATACAGTTTTGAATTGCGATAAATTCATTGAAAGATAAATGGAGTAAAAATGCCATTTTTCGTGTTGTTTTGTATATCTCTGTCTACATGAAGAAATTGTTATTCATTGAAACTCGATAACTGGCAGGCAGTAATAAACAATTTTCCAATTTTCCCGTTTATCTATATATTGTTTATGGTGTGTGTATCAAATCGTCTTGTAAAACTCGGGAACAACAGCCAAAAACAGACGAAAGTATACGTTGTTGTAAAATTGTGTAGAAATTACTTTACACGTAAATTACACTACAATTTGCTATACTTGACAATAAATTGGCTCAATCGTGAAATACCTTGATAGATGTGCATTCTAACAATACATGTTCATTAGAAAATTATATGTTAACATCAGTGCTAGTTTTTTGTTATCACCTCTCGGAAGTGTGTATCCCCTTGCAAAAATTTAAACTCTTACCAATATTTTAAAATCCGTATTGTAACGAAGTGCGATACCCGGGCTTCTTTAATACACTTTGTAAAAGGTTGATAGGTACATAAAGGATCTCCCGCATACCTAAAATTTAATCGATCTTGAGCACATTCTACTCAACACGAACAAAGCTGCAGGTAATGCATGCACCCATTGTCTCGGCACAGGTAGCCATACATCAAAGACACACCGTGGATCTTCATTGGTTCGGTTTGGTTGTACTGTACCAGAGGATGCTGAACATTGGCCTTGACTCTGATTTGTGAGGGAAAAACTGAATTAAACACGGGACTAAAAATACTATCATAAACAGTCATCATTGTTAGAATTTTTGTTGATCTCTTTCTCCAGGATTCCGCTAAGACTTTTTTCTCTTCCTCTGTGTCATGTTGTAAATTTTGAATTTACCGGGTGGCAGTAAATACAAAATTTACAACATGACAACTAATTTTGAATTTACCGGGTGGCAGTAAATACAAAATTTACAACATGACAACTAATTTTGAATTTACCGGGTGGCAATAAATACAAAATTTACAACATGACAACTAGGTTTCAGTAAATACAAAATTTACAACATGACAACTAGTTGTCATGTTGTAAATTTTGTACTTACTGCCACCCGGTAAATTCAAAATTTACACGACATCTGAATCCTCTCATCTTAAAAATACTTCTTTCTTGACTGTGAAATATACTAAAAGTAGCAACCGATACAAGATTACGTTTGCTGTGATGATGAATGTGCTAGAAAAAATGGTGTCTATAATTCAATGTATGCAATGAAATCGGGACAACCCTTGCATTGACATGCCACAGAAAGCACAGGGTCTACGCTATGTTGATTTCATGTTGATTACATAAGATTTACGGTATTGTATTGATTCATAGATGGAAATATGTCAAATATGTAAAGAATGCTGTTTAAATAAGTTGGTTTTTTTTCCTATCTTTTTATTTTATTTTGTACACTTTATAAAATAATATCATGGAATATATTTTAACTCTTACTACATATTACACAAACTTTATCAAAGTAACAACTCGCAGTTAAATTCCATTTCAAGCCGAAGTAAAGATATATTGTGGCGGAATATTCTAGAAAAGATTGGTCATTTATTCGACATCCTGTTGTGTGTTGGAAAAGGGGTATTTTTTGTCGATCCAGAGTTATACATTAGTTAACTACTTGTTATATCTTATTCATAATTGAGTCAAAATAATACACAGCTGTTTTGGCAAATTTTGTCAATATCATTGAACATTTTTGCCAAACATTACAAATCATGAAAAAAATATTCTTAAAAATTAAGATGTTACCAATATTTTACATCAACAAAGGTTACATATATTACCAATATTTAGGCTAATAGTGTTGTATATTTTTTATCAGAGTTGTTTAAAATAAAATATTCATCTTCAATTCAATGTGAAATTTACACATTTAATTAAACATGCCATAAGACTTATATAGATGTTTAAGGAATGAATTAAATATTTATTTGTTTTATACGATATACAAGAGGCCCATGGGCCACATCGCTCACCTGAACAGCAGTTCCTTGTAACATTACATTTCGTAGCATATGCTTTTTCTATTTTAAACATTGAACCCCTTTCTGGGGACCCATTTATGGTCCGAGGTTTATGGTTGGCTTGAACAACATAAATAGTAACATAGGAATGAAAATGTGAAGCACTGCGGTGGGACCGCACGTACACAACCTGAAAAACTGAACATAGCAGAGTTCCACTTCAAGAGGAATAACTCTCAGACTGTACAGAACACAAGAAAGATAACTCTTGGTTCCACTACATTAGAGTTTACACAATTTGAGGATCCTTGCATAGTAATCTCACAAACTGTAGCATTATAGTTCTCGAGAAAAACTTTTTAAAAACATTTTCAATATATCTTTCTATGTTAAACTTTGAACCCCTCTTGGGGCCACAGTATTAGTCCAGTGCTAAAGTTTTAATTATTTGGAACCTACATTATTTAAGGATGCTTGCCTAGTTATCTCACAAGCTGAAGCATTATAGTTCCCTAGAAAAAGATTTTTCAACATTTTCCCTCTATATTTCTATGCTAAACTTTGAACACCTCTTGGGGCCCCAGTATTAGATTGAGATCACGGCTTTTATAATTTCGAATCTACACTATTTGAGGGTGCTGACGTAGTTATCTGACAAATTGATGCATTGTAGTTCTCGAAAAGAAGATTTTTAAACATTTTCCATATATACCGGTACTTCTACATTTAACTTTAAACCCATCTTGGGTCTCTAGTATTAGTCCAGGGGTCACTATTTTAAAACTGTCGAACCTTCATTATCCAAGGTTGTATGCATGATAGTAATCTCACAAATTGAAGCATTGTAGTTCTCGAGAAGAAGATTTTTTAACATGTTACCTTTATATTTCTTTAATAAATTTTGACCCCATCTTGGGGCCCCAGTATTGGTCCGGGGGTCACGATTTTACCAATTAGGAATCTACATAATCGAAGGATGCATGCATAGAAATTCCACAAACTAAAACATTGTAGTTCTTGAGAAGAAAATTTTTAAACTTTTCCTTTATGTTTTTTAAAATGTTTAAATTTTGAACCCCTCTTGGTGCCCATCAATTGTCCGGGAGTTACAATTTTTTGAATCTACATTATTTAAGGATGTACATGTATGCATAGTAATATCCCAAACAGTTGCACTATAGTTCTTGAGAAGAAGATTTTAAAACATTTTCCTACATATGTTAAAATCTAAACCCCTACTGGGGCCCCACTTTTTGTTCGGGGGTCACGATTTTTACAATCTTCACTATGTATACAACCTTTTGTGTATGTATTGGCATTTTTGGTGAAGTGGTTCTTGAGAAGAAAATTTTTAAACATTTTTCATATGTAGTTCTATGTTAAACTTTGAACCCCGCCTGGGGCCCCAGTCTTGGTCCGAGGGTCACGATTTCTACAATTTAGAATCTTCATTATACATACAAGCTTTTGTGTAAATATTGGCATTTCTGGTGCCGTGGTTCTTGAGAAAAAGATTTTTTAAACAATTTCCTAAGGTATTTCTATGTTAAACTTTGAACCCCGCCTGGGGCCCCAGTCTTGGTCCGAGGGGCACGATTTTTACAATTTAAAATCGTCACTAAATATACAAGCTTTTGTGTAAATATTGGCATTTCTGGTGCAGTGGTTCTTGAGAGGAAGATTTTTAAACATTTTCCTATGTATTTCTATGTTAAACTTTGAACCCCGCCTGGGGCCCCAGTTTTGGTCCGAGGGTCACCATTTTTACAATTTAGAATCTTCACTATGTATACAAGCTTTTGTGTAAATATTGGCATTTCTGGTGCAGTGGTTCTTAAGAAGAATATTTTAAAAAAAATTTCCTATGTATTTCTATGTTAAACTTTGAACCCCGCCTGGGGCCCCAGTTTTGGTCCGAGGGTCACGATTTTTACAATTTAGAATCTTCACTACATATACAAGTTTTTGTGTAAATATTGGCATTTCTGGTGCAGTGGTTCTTGAGAAGAACATTTTTTAAACATTTTCCATATGTTGTTCTATGTTAAACTTTGAACCCCGCCTGGGGCCCCAGTTTTGGTCCGAGGGTCACCATTTTTACAATTTAGAATCTTCACTATATATAAAAGCTTTTGTGTAAATATTGGCATTTCTGGTGCAGTGGTTCTTGAGAAGAAGATTTTTTAAACATTTTCCTATGTATTTCTATGTTAAACTTTGAACCCCGCCTGGGGCCCCAGTTTTGGTCCGAGGGTCACGATTTTTATAATTTAGAATCTTCACTATATATACAAGCTTTTGTGTAAATATTGGCATTTCTGGTGCCGTGGTTCTTGAGAAGAAGATTTTTAAAGACATGCACCCTAAACTTACTGTTTCGCAATTATCTCCCTTTTGAAAAGGGCTGTGCCCTTTATTTTAACAATTTATAACCCCCTTTCCATAAGGATGCTTTGTACCAAATTTGGTTAAATTTGGCCCAGTGGTTTTTGAGAAGAAGTTGAAAATGTGAAAAGTTTACAGACGGACGGACAGACAGACGGACGGACGGACGGACGACGGACAACGGGTGATCAGAAAAGCTCACTTGAACCTTCGGTTCAGGTGAGCTAAAAATGGTTTGGGGCAGTTTACGCTTTATAAACCGCGAAGCGGTTTTTAAAAAAGCGTAAACTGTTTCAAACCATTTTATATCGTATAAAACTAATAAATATTGAATTCATTGCTTTTAATTTAATTTTTTTACTCTTCATTGTTGATAAAAATGGTCATTTCACCTTTAAAATGACGTATAATTGTACAAAATTCAAACATAACGTCAGGCGTAAGTTAATAGGGAGCGAAGCGAGCTCTAAGAACCAGTGTGCGCGGGAAAAAAAACGAGCTAAACCGACAGTTCATCAAAAAAAATTTGTCTACGTCCCATAATGCTCTCTAATGTTTTCACCCGTGGTGCTATGCCAAAAATGGCTGACTTTTAACTCTTAATTTACAGTGACTTAAAGTTTGAAGACACGTTTTGAGTACCGCATATGCTTTGGCGTACGGAAGCGTATTAGTGCCACATATACACTTCACATTTTTTTTATTTTCTACACTTTAAAGTGTAAATTTTACACTTTAATCTGAAAATTTTAAACACTTTAATCTGTAAAATTCACACATTAATGTGTAAAATTCACACTTTAAAGTGTAAAATTCACACTTTAATCTGTAAAATTCACACATTAATGTGTAAAATTCAAACTTTAAAGTGTAAAATTCACACTTTAATCTGTAAAATTCACACTTTATTTACACTTTAATCTGTAAAATTCACACTTTAATCTGTAAAATTCACACTTTAATCTGTAAACTTTACAGATGGTTTGATCGAAGCATTATGGACTGAAATATTTTAATTAGTAAATATTTCAAACTTTGTCTTAAATACAGTGACATCATTACACGGTGATATTTTTAAAAAAAAACGTGGATTTTTCAAATAGAGATAAGTGGTTTTATGCCTCGGCTTTTTTCCTCACTTTTTTATGATGATTTTACAATAAAAATAACAAATAGTGTTGAATTACTGATCATTCAAAGAATATACATTATGTATCATTCTGTCTAAACCTCGATTTAGCATAAGTACGTTCAGTACTTTGAGTTGTGTACGTACTACAAAAACTTGATTAAATAAAATTGTACTGTATACAAATGAATACAATTGACGCTTTAAACTAGTAAAAGTCTTGTATACATTTAGCAGGCTTGAAGACTGTGTATTTGCATAAAAGTGAACAAAAAGTCAAAACCCCAACACATTGTTACAGATAATTCTACATTTTATGTTGCGGCCACCATATAATTATGTGGTGGCCAGCTGGCCGTCAGATAAATTAGTGGTGATCACTAGTTTTAAGTCCATTAAATTATCACTTTTTACAGTTTTTGTGAAAATTTTAATCTGATTGAATGAGACGAGGGAAACGGCTTGCATTATAAAAAGCCCTTAGCGTTGAACATTTTTTGGCCATGTGACACTGATACATTTTGTCTAAGAGAATTTAATTATAACTGTTTCAGTTTTTGAAAAATTGAATACTGTTAATGAGAACTCATTTCTCGATTGCAATGTTTATTATTAAGATCAAAGAAATGTCGGACATTTAATTAAAACAGCCATGTGGTGTTGACATAGTATTTTACAGATTAATGTGTGATTTTTACAGATATATGTGTAAAATTTACAGATTAAAGTGTGAATTTGACACTTTAAAGTGTGAAATTTACACTTAAAAGTGTGAATTTTACAGATTAAAGTGTAAAATTTACAGATTAAAGTGTGAATTTTACAGATTAAAGTGTAAAATTTACAGATTAAAGTTTAAATTTTTACAGATTAAAGTGTAAATTTTACACTTTAAAGTTTTGAATTTTACAGATTAAAGTGTGAATTTTACACATTAAAGTTTGAATTTTACACTTTAAAGTGTAAATTTTACATATTAATGTCTGAATTTTACACTTTAAAGTGTGAATTTTACAGATTAATGTGTGATTTTTACATATATATGTGTAAAATTTACAGATTAAAGTGTGAATTTGACACTTTAAAGTGTGAAATTTACACTTAAAAGTGTGAATTTTACAGATTAAAGTGTAAAATTTACAGATTAAAGTGTACATTTTACACTTTGAAGTGTAAATTTACAGATTAAAGTGTGAATTTTACACTTTAAAGTGTGAATTTTACAGCTTAAAGTGTAAAAATTTACAGATTAAAGTCTAAAATTTACAGATTAAAATGTAAATTTTACAGTTTAAAATGTAAATTTTACAGTTTAAAATGTGAATTTTACAGATTAAAGTGTGAATTTTACTGAAATTAGAAATGCAGTCGTAACTAATCGGCCATTTCTGCGGGCAAAAGTTGTTTTGTTGATTGGAATTGTTCGCGCAATTTCGGTTTCATTTTTGAAAATGCGGCAACGCAATTGTTGTCCCCTTAATGCAAATGTTTTGGCCGACCAATGAAATCATCCGTTACTTGATGCTCCTGGGTTGGTACACGTAGGTAAGTTTGTCAAGTCAGTCAGACTTGGAAAAAAGTTTTTTAAGGAATATTTTGTAATGCCAGTTTTGCAAAAGGTTTCGTAAGATAATAAATGTTAATAGTAACGTCTGTTTAGCATGTTTTTATATAATTTTGAAGAAATGTTATCTAAAATTTCCTTTGATCCAAGCCGGCTAGTGCTGATGTGGCAGGCATGGCGGATTTTGTTATTCAGAATTTTCTCTGCAAACATAATAAAACGTTTGAAATATTAATAAAAGCAAGAAAATACTGATATTTCACTCGTTGCAAGATATCCCTGTTCTTAATAAGCTCGGAAAGTTTTGTTTTAGAATTTGGAGTGTGATTTAGAATTTACATTCTTAATCCGAGATTCACTGTTGGACTAGTTGAATTGCAGACGTTTAGGCCCCAACATGTTTAGGCCCCAAGACGGTTAGGCCCCAGGTAAGATGTTTAGGCCCCAAGATGTTTAGGCACCTGTTGTTAATAATAATAACTGATAGTTGAAAGTACATGGCTTTTAAGCACTTTGGAGCCAATTAATTTGTAGTAAACTAACAATCGTTACGCAAACATGGCGTTGTTTACTTTATATACAAGTTCTTGAAAAACTTTAATCAAGAAAAACATTATACTATTAACTTGCATGCACACGCTATCAATGATAGTATCATCGTGCGTGGTTATGTGTCCGTACTTTAAATCAGTTAATACCGTGATCAAATCATACTATCATCACAAAGAAACGAACAAATGTTATATAAGGGGAAGTATTTCATTATTGATATTTCAAGAAAAGAAAACAAATTATTGTATTTTTTTCTATTATAGGAATTATACAACACTTGAATGTCATAAAATTGTTCAGTAAGCTTATTTATGGCAACTGATTTATACATAATATTTTTAAGAACCCTTATATATCCTAAAAGAATTCACCTACTTATTACCCAAATACAAGTGAAATATTATTTCTGTGATCAAACTTGTACAATTAAAGGATATCTCCCCAAATTACAGAGTTCTTGAAATCTTTTTTCCACTGTCAGTCATTTAGACTGACAACCATCAGAAGTTTGTCAGTCCAGCCTGATTTCTATCAGTCCAAACATTTTCAATAGAAAGATGAAAAACTACAAGTATATTTGCCATATAGTTTCTCTCATTTTTACCTTAATTATTCTGTTTTCTCCTAACTTTCACATTCTGGCTCCTGATAACATTCTTATTTATCACTTCATTAATTATTTTTATTTCCTTCCCTCTCTCATTATCAACTTTCTTCTTGTTCTCTTTCTCGTTCTCTTTCTGCACATCTCATATGTAACTAGGGCTCGGTTGTCAGAAAGCGGAGTTCTTATTTCCCGAAAAAATTTATAAGTGATTACATTGGGATTTTTGTGTGTATTTCTGTGTATTGCAAAAAAAACATTCACTGAAAACCCTGTTTCGGTGTATGCAATGTACATTGAAAAAACGTAACGAGACAACACTCGCCATCTTGGATTTATAGGGGGCCCTCAGTTCACGCTATGTTTAAAACAAGTTCTCCAATTTCTCCCATGATTTCTGACGACATCAAGGTTGGAAAATGATTGAAAGACTTATTCCTATTGTCTGACTAGATCTGTTAGCTGCATTATAAACACACCGTATCAATATGTACGAAATACTCGCCAAACTTATCGAAAGCAACGGAAGTAATAATTACTGAGGTGTTCCGGAAATGTATAATAAGTCTAGAGAGAGCGAAAAAAACCGCGAAAAACTTCTTTAGATTTATCGTATGCGTTCGGATCTCCTCAGTTATGAAAATTAGTTATATTTTTGCAAGTTACTCTGTCCATATCTACCGGTCATTTGGACTGACAGGCAACCTCAAGTAATCGGTCCTTGGTTATTTTTATCGGTCTTGCCGACAGGACCGAAAGATTTCAAGAACTCTGAAATTATGTAATTTTTCTGCCAATGAAGCTTAACTTGTATTTGGCCTGTCTTCTTTTGGAGACCCGGCTCTTCATGGTTTACTTCCAAAGTGAGGTGTGCAACCCTATTGTATTACTAGAGGATCTCTTCATTATCTTCTCCTAATTAGCACCTATCTAGAGAGGGAGCAGGATCGATACGGTGGGGGTGTTGTTTTAACAATTTAATTCATGTCATACACAAAGTACATGAAAGTCTTTACCGTTTCTTTGATCTCTAATTAGAAATTTAAATTTAGAAAATATAATGATGTGACAAAATGATATGATATTTAAAAAATAATAAATTATGCATAAGATGCAGATTATACTTCTTTATAATTTTTAAAGTAAATGAAGTTTTAAATAATAAAATGTAAATTATGATTTACTTATACAAATGGATGCTGGTGCCTAAACCATTATTCATTTAAAAAATAAAATGAAAATTATAATTAACTTAGAAAAATGTAGGCTGGTGCCTAAACATCTTGGGGCCTAAACATGTTGGGGCCTAAGCGTCTTATCAATGAAGGGCCTAAACATCTTGGGTCCTAAAAGTCTTGCTACCGACTAGTTTACCTTTTATGCCTTTCAGGTGTTTTGCTAACCAGTAGTACAGCATTAAAATGAAGTCCTCCTCAGCAGGATGGGGCCCACAGTGGCTCCTCAAAATGTCACCTGACAAACAAGACACCCTTCTGAAAATGTTGGTCCTGTCCATTGCAGCCATATTATGTAAGTTATGCAAGCTTTATTGTTTGCAGCAAAAGAATTTCCTCCCATAAACCCTCATTGTCAGTGGGTGAATTTGAAATTTAGGCTAAGCATTTCTTTAAAAACAAATTTGTCTGCTCAAATTTTAAACTGGACAAAATATTTTAAATGTGTGATTGAGCAAAATTTATGCTGTATACTGGCGTGCGACCAGTTCTCGCCGAGTACCATTTCTCGCCAGTACATTGTGACGTCATTTTTCGTATATAATTTTATGTGTTGATAAAATGACGTCACAATGTACTGGCGAGAAATGGTACTCGGCGAGAACTGGTCGCACGCCAGTACAGTTTATTCCAAAAATTCTATTAAAATATGCAATTCATTGTAGATCTAATTTGCATACAGTGTCCAAGTGTTCAGCATTTGAAAATTGAAATCATGAAGCATTTAAAAGCCCATTTTGAAAATATTTTTCTTTCAGCATTTTCAACAAGGCTGTTTTCAGTTTTACGATTTGAAAGTGTTATCCACGAGTTTGATCCCTACTTTAACTACCGCACCACTAGATACCTGACTGAGGAAGGATTCTATAGCTTCCACAACTGGTTTGATGATAGAGCATGGTATCCCCTGGGTCGTATCATTGGAGGAACAATCTACCCTGGTGAGAAATTAAATGATATCACATAATCATAACAATGATTGCTTTAAAATGTATTACACCTTCTTATTATACCCCCGCAAACGAAGTTTAGGGGGGTATATTGGTTTCACCCTGTCCGTCTGTCTGTCTGTCCGTCTGTCTGTCTGTCCGTCTGTCCGTCTGTCTGTAGACGCAACTTTGTCCCCCCTATAGAATTTTTTATTACTGCATGGAACAGTTTGAAAATTTGTACATATGTTGAACACCATCTGAAGATGTGCACCTGCAATTTTTTTTAAGATCAGACAAGATTTAATGATTTTATGACAGTATTCATTTTCCTTATTACGGGCCGCCGGAAGGCGGTCCGTTATTTGATACACATTTAAATATTGTTACTGCGTTTCTGCGGGATAGTTCTCTTTTAATAGAATTAATACTATGCTTATTTTTATGAATTAAACGTAAATTTGCATGTAGAAATATGTTTTATGCCTTTTAGAAAATATCACATATTTTTTGTTTTACTCGTAAATGAAAAGTAGGCCATACTTAGTACATTGTCGTATTTGGCGCGTTTTTATCGAGACTATAATCTATTCGGAAAATTTCAGAGTTCTTCATTCTTTTCAAAACAATGCATCAGGATCGGTATGCGGGACATACTAAAGACCTGAAATACGAAAGACCTGAATGTCATTAAATTTTATATAAATGATACATTTGAATTTCTATGTGCCGTGTCAAATAAAATGACTATATAATGCATTAAGTTTTTATTCAATACAATGCAAAAAAAAAAATGGTTTGAAATACATAATCTCCAAGAGAAAAATGATAAGTTGAACTTTTTATTAGAGTAATGTAAAAATCAATGTGTTCTCCATTGCTTCATACTATGGCAATGATCATACAATTTCCGTTAGAAATGCTTACAGTCACGAAATCGATTCTTTATGATAATAGTAAAATGTTAAACTTCAAAACAAGTTGCTGAAAGTATATTAAAATTTACCATACAAATTAGTACAACCAACTCTTATTTTCTTCTTTGTGGTGTGTTTTTATGTAAACAACCAATGATTTATACAACAGTTATATTTTTTGCGGCCCATTTGACGCTTGCGTCAATATGATTTCTTGTTCTATATATTGTACACTAATGTTGAAAAGTAAGGGAGGTAATCCTTACAGATTTTATTAATTAATTAATAGAAAACACTCTAAAATATATTTATATAAATACATCCAGATGGATTTTTTTGTCTTTATGTCTTAATTAATAAAAAAATAATTATTTTTTATAAGTATTCTATCAACTGACAATGCAAAGTTTTTGTTTGTCAATGATAAATTCTTAGGAGCTAATGAGAACATCAAAGACAAGTTTGGCTGAATTCATTTGTCCCAAGGGAGCCATTATCTGAGCCATGGCTCAGATGGAGCATGTGTTTAGGGGAAATTGATAATCTGTAAAATGGGTGATGGTTTTGGGGCTATTTTAAAACTGTTTCATGTAAACCAAAAGGTCTATTATTATAAGGAAATAAATAATATAATTATTAATAAAGAAGTTAAACTATTTTTAGAGGTTGTTTAAATTTATTTGTCAAGTAATTTGATGAAGTGACCCTATTGGGCATTAATTTAAATGAAATTCAAAATTACTGATATGATTGTAGTGTTTTGGCAATTTTGAAATTGTTTGTAATATTAAATTTTCTTTTTTACATATTTTTACATAGTATGGTAATTATGGTAATGTTTTGGGAGTTTATTAAATTTAACAAGCTCATCAAAAAAAATCATAGTCCTATGGGATCAATTTTCTGATATGGAGTTCAATTGTGCCATAGGAGAAAGTGAGGAAAATTTGAAACAACTAATTGCATCTGTCAAGACTCTTATTAGAAAGATATTGAAAGTTTTATCAACAGAAG
Source organism: Magallana gigas (assembly GCF_963853765.1). NCBI lineage: Eukaryota > Metazoa > Mollusca > Bivalvia > Ostreida > Ostreidae > Magallana > Magallana gigas. The sequence continues at coordinate 42,630,655 of NC_088857.1, read as the reverse complement.
AGCATTGCTTGGCTACCGGTATTTCTATTCACTGCAAAGGGAGGGGTTATTGTCATTTTGTTGGTTTTTCTTTAAATCAATTAAATTAAAAAAATATATCATCAAATACATACATTTGTAAATGTATTACTGTTATAGATATGTATTTACAGTGAAATTCTGACAATTTTGATTTTAATTTTTCTTTGTTAACTATTTTTTTTTTTTTTTTACAATTCTAGAATTTTTTTTTTGTATGTGTTCCAAACCTTAATTATTATTCAATTCAATTATTTGTCCCATTTGAAATTAGCCTAGCGGGGGTATTAGTCCCATTAGAACAGTTCTAGTTTAAAAAAAAAGAATTATATTATTTCAGGGTTGCAAATAACCACTCGCCCACTCGCAAATGCGAGTAATTTTTACTGTGGGCGACTATTTCTTAAAGATTTAGTTGCCCACATGGCTAGTATAAATTTTTTGGACAATCAAGGACCAACTTAAATTAAATAGTCACTTTTTGATCAGCAACTTCGTTGGAATTTCCTCCGTAAGAGAAGTTAAAGTTGCCCTATATTATGAGTTTACAATCGTTTGAATTAACCCCAAAGGCAATCAAATGATAATTAACTAATTCTGAAGAAGTTTTCACAGCTTCAGTTAACACCTGTTGTAATTAATAACTCGAGATTGTCTTATAAAAAATCTTATTTTTAAAAAGATAACTGTAAAAAAGCGGTTTTATGTTTATTTTAGCATTAATTTGACAGAATTATTAACTAATTACAAATTACCAACTAATAGTAATATCAACACTACAAGTAATAAACATCGGTTGCACAGTATGTGGTTGCATCACCCGTATTTATAACCCCGAAAGATGGTTGTAACTGGGTCAAAGGGTTGGACTAATACCTCAAAAATACACAGAAATACAGAGACTCATTTTATTCGTCATTAAGCGAACAATTACAAAACATCTCATCTATAAAATGTATAAATACAAAGAGAATTAAATTTAAAAAATTGGATCTAATTCAAATTAATAATGGCACTTTACAATTTTTATTCTACATGTATATATTTTAATATTATAAACTAATGTAGTGTTTTGTATTATGCATTATTGTTTTATGAATAACTACTGTTAATTTGTTTTATAATTGGTGCCCTAATTTTAGTGCCCTGATAGTGCAGTAGGCCCTAATACTGGAGCCTGCTGCCCTAACAGGTGCCCTAATGGTGTAGCAGGCCCTAATACTGGAGCCTGCTGCCCTAATGCCCTAATGGTGTAGCAGACCTCAGTACCGGAGCCTGCTGCCCTAATGCCCTAACATTGTTAGGTCTCTGGGCAGTGTATAAAAGGGGGAGAGAGAGAATGTGAGAAGAGCCGGGAGCCAGAGCCAGAAGGAAGAGAGCTAGGAGAGAGAGAGCCATTTGCATTTTGGATGTACATTTACAACTTGTTCGTATAATACACTTGATTCAACAGAAACCTGTGTTCGTCTTTAATAGATTTATTAAGATCTACTGGTTCTTAAAGTAAAACACAGAACCCACAAAAGTTTGTGACGCTGGAGCAAGGAGATCCCTTAGCGTTGACTTGGGGGGCCTTAAGAGAAAAACGTCGCACTTGGCTTCATTGTGAATATCAGTGGAGTGGGCCCCTATAAATTTTTGTGGGCTTCTATAACTTGAAAAGTTGGGAGCCCACATGGCCCCTGGGTTTGAAAATGTTATTTGCAACCCTGTATTTATTTAAATGTTTCTGGCACCTGGCTGCATCTCAGCCCACATATTAAAAATTATTTCTATTTTCCACTAAGGTTTAATGGTTACATCTGCTGTGTTTTACCATGCTTTGTGGTTCTTCAACATCACCATTGATATCAGAAATGTGTGTGTATTCCTGGCGCCAATGTTTTCAAGTTTCACTACACTTGTCACTTACTGGTTTACCAAGGAACTCAAGGTGAGAGCTTTTAAATTTTCTATTGTATCTGTGCTCATGTCCTGTATAAACTTTCATTATTATTCAGAGTAAAAGTCTGTAGCATGCCATGCTTTGATTTAAAACTTATATATATTATTCATGAATCCGAATTACAAGACAGAAAAGTAAAAAAAAATTCATGAATTCAAATGATAAAATGAATTGATATTTTCAGGATGCTGGTGCCGGGCTTGTAGCTGCTGCTATGATCGCCATTGTACCTGGATACATCTCCCGTTCTGTGGCTGGGTCCTATGATAACGAAGGAATTGCCATCTTCTGCATGCTGCTGACATATGCTCTGTGGATCAAGTCCGTCAAAACTGGGTCACTCTTCTGGTCCTGTCTGTGTGCCCTGGCCTACTTTTACATGGTAATTCTATCCTGTAAATTTTTCAAAGGTCTAAATCTTTATGTACTACCATGTGCATTTACACTTAATACCTCTTACCTTCCCAGTGCCTTTGTATTTTGATACTATTTGTTGTCGTTGTAGGTTTCCTCATGGGGAGGTTATGTTTTCCTGATCAACTTGATTCCTCTACACGTCCTGGCCCTTATGTTGACCGGCAGATTCTCTCACAGGATATATGTGGCTTATTCTGCTGTAAGTAAACACATGTAGGTCATCTGGCCAACATACGTCAAATTTATTCACAAATCCTTCACGTTTTACAAAGATTACTTTTACTTTTGACAGGTGTACTGCATTGGAACCATCCTGTCCATGCAGATCTCCTTTGTTGGCTTCCAACCTGTTCAGTCCAGTGAACATATGGCTGTAAGTATGGAAAATCTAGGATATAAATAAAAATGCTTTAATGTGTGCACTGTTCTTGCCTTGTTAAAGCTGAGCATTACTCGTTTAAAGCATTGTCAGCCATAGTTCTCTTTCTTTCCCGCTTTCCCTACAGGCCTTATATATACATGTAAGCCACAGAGCTCTTAACAGTTCAAAGTATTTCGATGTAGAGGTCTCACCTGTGTGGACATACATCTTTCGTTGCCATATTACTCGATCCCATTGAAATTGTCAATTTTTATGCACTTTTTCCAAGCCAGAAGAATGCTAACATCAAACATATAGATATTAATGCATTATCTACCAACAGAAAAATGTGCATAAAACTAGAAATAAATTCACAAAATCTAATATCACAAAAGGAATATTACGTATCGGCCACTAGTTTCAGGTGCGCAATCAGGTGTAAAGAAATTGAAGTGTTTATATACTAGCAACACTCTGATGGTGCCTACTTATGAGTAATGTTCAGCTTTAAAGTTGGAACTTTTGTTGTTATTATAAATTAGTTATGGTATTGTGCTATTTTGCTTTTGCAGGCCCTGGGAGTTTTTGGACTTTGCCAGATGCATGCCTTCATTGATTACGTGAGATCCAAGCTGAGTGTTGAACAGTTCAATATCTTGTTCAGGAGCATTGTCCTGATGGGTGCTGTTGTCAGTCTGTCTGTGGCTGCTATTGGAACCGCCACTGGCAGTATCCTTTCTTTCAAAATGAAATCATTTTCATGCTGTGACGTTTAGGAATATGTTGTGTAGGTTTTATTTGGAGCAACAACTGTGATGTAATAGAAGATGAAATATAGGAGATAGAATTTTTTATTGCAAGTTCTTAGAACTTTTCAATTTTTTTTTTATGATAAATGGGAAAATAAAACTTTTATATGGTATAATTTTTTTTCCAAGTACCAGGTAATGAACTATGCACAGCTGGTGCAGTATAGTGCTTGCGAAAGAGAAATATGTGTATACATGTAATAGATCCTTGACAGTGATAAGAAATCTCTCCCTGGACCGGGCGTTTCTACTCCCTGCTGGACCCTTCCTATGCCAAGAACAATATCCCCATTATTGCCTCGGTATCAGAACACCAGCCTACTACCTGGAGCTCCTTCTACTTTGACTTACAAATGCTTACCATCATGTTCCCAGGTCAGTTTCTGTTGGTGTATCTAGTTGTTAAAATTCTATTTTTTAAATTTAGCAAATTTTATTTAACAAAAAGGTAATACAGAGACAGAAATCAACATCAACTTATGCTAAAATCTGAAGTTATATAAGTAAAAAAAAATTATATAATTTTTTTAATTGTTCTACTTAAATATCAATGGATCAATTAAAACATTATTTCATCGTCTTTATTTTAGCTGGACTGTATTTCTGCTTTAACCGCCTGACGGATGCTAACATCTTCATCATCATGTACGGTGTCACCAGCATCTACTTTGCTGTATGTACATATACAGGATTTTTTAAAATTTCAATTAAAAACAAATTATTATGTCACTTCTTACATCATACATGTCCATGTATCATTTTAATTTTTATTACCTGCATAAACTAGTTCTCAGAAAATTTGAATTGTCTGAACAACTTCGAGTGTATGTTTCTGGCATTACTGATAGCAAAGTGCAATTATTTCAAACTTTAGATAATCATAGAAGTCTATATTTTATAAAGCTGTAATTCAACAACTTTAATATTTTGCAGGGTGTCATGGTCCGTTTGATGTTGGTCCTGGCTCCAGTCATGTGTATCCTGTCTGGTATCGGAGTTTCCTCCACTCTGAACACTTACATGAAGAACCTTGATGTCTCCCGAAAGGACAAAAAGACATCCAAAAAGAATGTGGATCACACTTACCCCTTCAAGAATGAGGTTTGTTCTGCTAATGAAGTAAACACTTACTGTGAAGAAAACACTTTTTATATTGATTTAAATTTATCTGTGTGAATAGAAATCATAGTCATCATTATTATGCTGGGAATTCATGTCAGAATACATGTGCATGTTTAATTTATATGTGTATGTACATGTTCATCATACTTCTCATTGTAAGCAAATAGATTAATCATAGATTTCATGATGAATAAGAATGGGGTTTATGAATATCAAATTATCAATCACATCTTCCATGTTTTGAAAGAATTGTTTAAGTCCATAAATAGGAAAGATAACTCTCACCTTATTGAAACGGATGTATTCAACCTCCGTTTTGTGTTGCTGTAGGTAGCGACTGGTGTTGTGTTCTTGGTGACAGCCTTTCTGATCACCTACACCTTCCACTGTACCTGGGTCACCTCCGAGGCGTACTCCAGCCCCTCTATTGTTCTGTCCGCGCGGGCCGGGGACGGAGGCAGGATCATCTTTGACGACTTCAGAGAGGCTTACTATTGGCTCCGACACAATACTCCAGAGGTAGAGGACCATTGGGAAAACTCAAAACCCAGAGTAGAATTATACTGCTCAAAATATGTTAATTTGTATGAGAAAAGTTTAACATTATGAACTAGCTAAGCAATTTAAGACTAAAATTGAACAAAAATTATTTTTACACGTATGACTAGGAATAAACAGAGGAATCTTTACGCATATGATTAATGAATTGTATAAATATTGTTTGCTTGTATTCACTGTGCTTTTTGGAACTTTACAGGATGCAAAAGTGATGTCATGGTGGGATTATGGGTACCAAATAACAGCAATGGCAAATAGAACTATTCTAGTAGATAACAACACTTGGAATAATACACACATATCCCGAGTAGGACAGGTAATTGTACTGTATAGTCATTCATGTAATATCATGATATTTTGATTGACGTCTAAAGTTATCATACCATTATTATGCATTTTTTTCATCCTTTCACTAAAACATCTATGCATGTTAGTCAATTATACATACATATACATATGGATTATTAGTAACTAGACAAGATGTTCCTGTTATGCAGACTAAAATATAAGAAATTCTTTATATTTTAGGCTATGGCATCAACAGAAGACAAGGCCTATGAAATTATGAGAGAACTAGATGTCAATTATGTATTGGTTATATTTGGAGGACTTACTGGGTATTCCTCTGATGGTAAGATTATGGAGTTCAAAATTTTAAGGAATTCTATGATAAAATTACCAGTAAAGCATAAATACTATGTATAGGGTTTTCACTCAATGTCATTTTTCACCTCTCAGAATTGTTAAGTAAAAGGTTCCATGGAATTGACATTCATGAGGCTATTTTGGGAAAGTAAAATGAGAGTGTGAATTGTAATCAGTATGCATTTTATTCAGTAGCAATTTTAAATTACTACAAAATGAATGTGCAGACTGAAATAATAATGATGTAGAAATCCCATTCAGAATTAGGGCTACTGTAATAAAAGATAGCATGGGTCTTTTTCAGATATTAATAAGTTTTTGTGGATGGTTCGTATTGGGGGCAGCACAGACCGAGGGGCACACATAAAAGAGGCCGATTACTACACCCCACAAGGAGAGTTTAGGATCGACAAAGAGGGGTCACCCACCCTCCTCAACTGTCTGATGTACAAGATGTGCTACTACAGATTCGGGGAAGTTTACACAGAGGGAGGTGAGTAAATAGTCATTGTCAGTCCCCCTTATTTGCCAACCATGGTATTTCTACCATAATCAAGAATTAATAATTTTTTATAATTTTATCAATGCATCTTTTGTTTCTCAACAGGAAAACCCACAGGATATGACAGAGTTAGAAATGCAGAAATAGGAAACAAAAATTTTGATCTGGATGTTTTAGAAGAAGCATACACCACAGAACATTGGCTTGTTCGTATTTATAAAGTTAAAGATTTAGATAACAGAGGGGCATAATTCTATATCAGAGACTTATCATTCATTTTTTTTTAAAAAATACATTACATATTGTTGTTTGGATTTTTTACAAACATTGTCAACTTGTAATGTTTATACATTGTTATAGATATACTGAAAAAATATTTACAAAGAAAACTTGTCCATAGTTGTCAACCAGATTTAATACATTTGTTTGCAAAAAGAAACAATACCACTTCAGCTGTTGTGATGTTTATTAATGATTCACAGTACATGACAATAAAGGACATACAAAACTGAAACAATTGTTGTTTCTATGTACATGTATCAGTCAGGGTATACCAGATCTAGATATCCATCATCAGTTGTAGTTCTGTCTGTTTGATGATCAGCACAAAAGTACCTGACTAAATGTTCTTGAAGCTGCACAACTGACATTAAAGTCGCTGCTAGATATGATTGCCAGGTCAGGAGCCAGATTTACATGTAGTTACTAGAATCTCTAGCATCAAGTTTTTCTCATCACAATCATTGTGTTGATTTCCCAGATAATGGTCCTCATCTGATCAATAATAGCCTTCAACTGCCGGTTCTTCATTCTAAGTTGCTATGGAAATCAAAACAAGATTTATATTAAAAATCCTGAATTATCATATCCAACAAAACAAAATCTTCCAGGTATTATTTTCATGAAATGAAAAAAGACCCCTTACTTCTACCATTTCTCTGTTTTCTTCTTTTCCAATTTTGTACTTAAAACATGAGTCAGGACTTGGTGTAAACTTTTCTTCAAATGGTTGCCCCATTACTGCCACCAAAACCTGAAATAATGTAGATAGTGCATCACTGAAAATACCATGTTTAGGACTTCATGTATTATTTTATACAAGAATCCTCCCTCTCTTTACTTACATCATCATCAGGGTCATCGGGACACATCTCATTCACATTGTCATAGAACAGTCGGATTTTCTTGAACAGCATGGTGAGATGCTCAATCTGCTCCGCGACCTTTGCCCTCCTCTCCGTGGCCATCTGGACACTACAGTTGATGCCATTAGGTAGCTGGAAAATATGTTCAGGAAGCTATTTTAAGATACTGTGACCCTCTGATAGGAGAGATAACTCATCAGGGTGAATAACATTATTTTACAAATGACTGTAGTCAAGACATAAATGTGAGTTTAGTCAAATCTAGTACCGAGAATTAAGATTTATTTTGAAAAATCACGTGATCACAATTTTCTCTAATGTTGCTCCTTTTGCCTAAACATTTACAGAGAAATTCTTTAATAAGGGAAGATAATGGGTTTTGGATTTTTTTAAACAAAGTAATGCAACTGAAAGGTATCAAAAACCAAGGAAAGATAATAAAACTGGGTCAAAACTCAGTTACTCTAAATACCTGATTTGCTTTCGTTGTCATGTATTTGAAAATGTCATGCATTTTCTGGAATAGCTCCTGTACATATTCCTGTCCTTTTTTGCACATGCTGACCCCGTTGATCTCTTTAGTAGGAGACATCATTGGTTGTACCTATAATCATCAAATCATTGTTTTTTAATACATATATTTTAATCTATTTTAGAAAAAAAATAAAATGTTACACATCCTTCTAAAACATAACTGAAATCTAATATCACATTTTTATCGATAAATCCACAACAAGATAGATTAGGGCCCCACTCTGTGGATGCCCTATAGTGATCAGTTTCTCCATCCATCTAAAATCCCTCTTCCCTTAGCCAATCTGGCTCCTACTTCATCCATATAGTGACTTTTGGTAGAGAGTGGGCAGTGACCTTGAAAAAAGTTTCAAGGTCAATAAGTAAGGTCATGGCATACCTAGTGCAAAATCCTTGTCGGGACCAAACTTGTATGCAAAATCCTTCTCTAGACCATGTATTTTATCTCCTTTGGCCCATCTGACTATCTAAAGAGTGCTTGTGGGAAAAAAACAAGCAGTGACCTTTATAATAAAACAAGTTGCTAGATCAAATGTGAAGGTCATTGGTTTTTAAAATTTCATTTGATGGCCCTTATTTCTTTACCCTTAGTTCCAAACTTGATCAGACATTACAAATAGACTGAAGGTAAAGGGTGTGCAGTTACCTTGAGTCAAGTTTCTATGTCAAAGGTCAAGGTCACAGTTAGTACTGGTTAAAAGTCCTTTCCTGAAAATATTTCCTCTCTCCTTAGTCCATTCTTACTCAAACTGTACCAAAAGACCCTCTGCAAGTAAGGGTACACAATGACCTTGAACCAAGTATATATGTCAAATGCCAAAGTTAAAGCAGATCTAACAGGCGTGTAGCTAGATGTATGCAAGTAGTCAAGTGGTTCCATATCATTTTCACCAAAACATAATAAAACTAAATAATGCTGATTTATTAAAACTTTGTTTTAGGAATAAAAATTAAACTAAACCAAATAAACAATTCCGGATTTTATATTTTCCATTGATTAGTCAATGTAGCAGATGATATCTCAGAACTTGCTGAGAAAAAGCAAAAAATAATCAATTGCTCTTCTGATATTTCCTTTTTGCTATTACAATTTGCATACAATTCCATTTCCTGAGTGACAGGTTGACAAGATCATGAATAGATTATCGAGGATTCATAAAAGTTTAAAGTTTAGATATATAGTTATTAATTAAAATGTTATAGATCTCGTCAGCAGGAGAAAAAGCACAAGACTTATTACATAAAATTAAAATTAATCTTATTATAAATCATGCACTAATTTTTCTTAATTCTTTATCGTTAAATTTATTATGTTGAATGATGAAGTAAACATTTTACACATTAAAAACTAGGGTTATATTGATGAAACTTTTTCTGGATACTCTAAATTAAGAGTCTGAAATGCTGAAAACTTGCCAGCTTCCAGGGGCTTTGCCCCTGGACCCCTACCAAGGCTTCGCCTTGGACCAATTCAAGGCCTCAAGGTGGCCCCCAAACTTTTGCCTTAATTTGCTTCCACAATAAACAAACCTTAGCTACGCCCCTGTCTAATTAAAATTGTTGTTCAGACCATAATTTTGTCTCCTTGGCCCTATCTGCCTTAAACTACTCCTATAGAGTGCTTGGTTGATAAAAGATGTGCAATAATCTTGAATTAATTTCTAAGTTAGAAGTAAAGATCACATTAATGTCCTCCAAAATCTTTTTGCTGTACTGCCTTTATCAAATATGGGCTCTTTGAGATGGTCAACATCTCAATAAATATGTTCAGATACAGTGTAAACATAGTTTAACGTCACCATACAATACCTCACAATAATCCCCCAAAAATTATCTCTTCCCCTTTCAACAGAACATATCATTGTAAGAACTAACAGTATATTTTAAAACATGATAAGTGACAAGTTAGTTTTATGATTTTAAAACTAAATATAAGACTTTTTTATAAATAGAGCAGGACCTAACAGTAACAATATCTTTGGGACTAGAAACCTGTTTTTTGAGAATTATGGCGTTGCCTATAAAATTAGTTGTTTACAATTTTCTGAAATGTTACTAAATGGATTGAAAGGTTTCAAAGACAGTTCTACTATACTGGCGTGCGACAAGTTCTTGCCGAGTACCATTTCTCGCCAGTACATTGTGATGTCATTTTATCAACACATAAAATTATAGACGAAAAATGACGTCACAATGTAATGGCGAGAAATGGTACTCGGCGAGAACTGGTCGCACGCCAGTAGGTATTAGACATTAGGTTTGTTTGTAACCACCTGCTGAGGTGCTGATGTCTGGGGCTGATGTCCCATCATGCCTTGCTGAGTTTGCTGGACTCCCATCATGCTGTGCTGATTGGTCATCATGCCTTGTTGCTGCTGTTGTTGCTGCTGCTGGCTTGCCATTGTGCTTGCTGGGTATTGTTGCCCCATGCTTGGCTGGGACATCATGGAATGACCATATTGATGCCCTGGGTTGGCCATTAGGTCATAGATTTATGAATACTGTAAAGTTAGCATACTAAACATAAAACCTCTGTTTGTAGGGTTTTGAATGATATATACCTGTGCTCAGCTGTAATGAAATATGGAACTCTAATTCTAACGTTGCATTATTTACTTTGAAATTTTAAGTAATGTTGAAAATAAACATAAAGTTAACTTTTCATTAAAGCATATACAGTACCTCAAAAGATACAATGTATTTATCGTGTCTACTGTAAACGTTCCTTTACATTGTGTACGATTGATAGTCGCCGACGAAAATGAAAATATAAACTGCGCATGTGCAATTCTGTTAAAATATAAGGACTAATCGCCGGAATGAGTTGGTCGAGCCTGTAAAATTTCATAAACTTTTTTCCTAGATAATATGTTTTACGGTGTGACCGTTGGGGCGAGCGCAGAAGGAACCACACATCTGTCATCATTGTTAAATGCAACCCGTGGACTTGCCCTAACCAAAAAACGTTGGCTTTGTCTCGAAAACTTACCACCGCAAGGAACCCGAAGTTATCCAATGACCCCTTCCTAGTCTTATACACTTAAACAAACTACCACTGAGCATTAATAAAATGTTAAACAGACTTACATTGTATTAAAATATTTTGATAAACACAACGCCGTTTTTTTTTTATGCAGATACAATTATGTTTTATCTTTTCTTTACCTTTTAATAATGATCATTAAAATCAGTAAAAAAATAAATCTTGTCTGTTATTTCTCATTTTGTTCCTTGTTGTAACCTGTGTTTTAATTATTTTCCTCTGTGACATCAATTTTGTTTTAAATCTTTTTAATTTCTGTACGCTATATAAGCGACGCTGCGTTGTAGACATGTACGTGCCCTCAACCCTTTCTTAGTGTGTGATATCCAATATTATTTGACCACATATGCAACTATATAACAAATACATGTACCGGTAGATATTTTAACAGTTTAATTCTTTTCTTTTATCTATTCATTACAAAATGAGGTGGCTGCACGTAGATCAAAACTAATCAGCCAAAGAGTCACCGTTAACACTGATACTGAGTACTTCCTACATGATCCAGTACATATGCTTGATCCACCTCTAAATGTATCGCGGGAAATTAAAACGCGAGATCTTTGTGACGTCATAGTTAACATTCTTTTGCGCTCGACAGTTTTCGTAAATTGTCGGACAAATTCGGAGAAGGAAATGACGTCATATAAAGTTCAGTTTTTTTTACGTAAGCTTATTTGTTTACTGTAATGTTTTTAGAATTTTCCGTAGAAACACTTCCTGTTCCACGATGTTGCTATGCACCGCAAAGGATCACTGGGATAGTAGAACGTTTTCACGCGGGTCCACAAAATTTTCTTTGAACAATGTGCAGATTTTAACTCGAATTTCCTCCGTTCGTACACGTTGTCTATGGAGCTCGCTACGCGAGCGGCGCTTCGCGCCGCCTCGCTGCGCTCGCTATAAAACTAATATGTAAACGGTGTGACCGTTAGACCGAGCGCAGATTTAACACAGTGCAGTTTGATTTTTGTAGAATAAAATTTATGTGAAACGCACACAGTAGGATCCGCCTGTCAAATCATTAGCCGAAGTTTAACTAAACGTCCCGTGCTCAGTCTAGATTATGACGTCATATTTTAGACGTAAAACGTTCAAGTTTTGTCTTCGGAAATAGCCGAAGAGAGTTACGTTATTCCGAACTTTTATTTTATTTCTTCCTTCATTGTTCATCAATTTAATTCATATGAATGCCGCTGTAAGAAAATTAAATACTTTATTCGGTAACTAAAAGATCAGTTAATCGACCTTAATATTTTATTTTCCATCTGATAATTTGATAAGACATACATAGAACAAGTCGTGTTTCTTGATTAAAGCACTATTGAAAATTATCTGGTTTCCCTTTTAATTTCTTTTAATTCGAATGACCTTCTATTGAAACACTGGAACTTATTTAATTGAGTTTAGGGGCAACAAACATCGATAAGTACCGATCAATCAATGACCGAACTAACTTTTTAAAAACAAAATGGCTGCCAAGATGGCGGCGCCCAGGGCTGGAAGAAATTTTTTTTGGCCTTAGTACCCCTGATTCAACTTTCACTTTTCACTGATTTTCTTATATATATACGTGTTACCATTAATCCTCGCTTCGCGAGGCGGGCTTCGCCCGCCTCTCGCTGCGCTCGGTATTAATAATAATATCAAGGATCCATTTTCTACAATGTATACTATTAGTATAACATGTATAATTTAAGGTTTTCCATTTGACAATTTGATGGTAATAAAAGAACAGGTTTTGTCATCTTGAAGTTACATGTACATGTATGTAGAATATAGACCTTCCTAGCTGGTGCTTCTTACAGATGGTTTTTATTGATCACTTGAACATCTTTCTATAAAATTGATGAAGTACATGTAAATCATAAGGGGGTCGAAGGGGGTGGTCCGGATCTGATCTGTAACTCCACAAAAATGTGGGTTGACAGACCGTAAACAAATGGTAAACCCAAATTTCCCGTGGAGCTACAGTTCTGCAGCTAGGCCGGACCCCTCTGAAAATTCAAAACTTAATTAAATTTTATAGTTTAAGTTTTGCCCCCCCCTTCCCCCAGATCCCCAGATAACACGTCACGGTTATATATCGCTCGGATCCATCCTGATTTATTTTTTCTAGATCCATGCAAGCAATGAAGTCCCCTCCCCCCCCCCTAAAAGTTGTGTGTGTTATATATATATATATATATATATATATATATATATATATATATATATATATATATATATATATATATATATATATATATATATATATATATATATATATATATATATATATATATATGCTACTTTGGATATGACTATATAAATACGGATTTCTATTATTTTCCTATATCGTTCAGTTGTTGGGACACAATATGATATATCCCTAACATGTCAATGTTTTTGTTAATTTCAATTAATTGGTTTTCCATTTTAGACCTTAAATAATATAAAATATGGAGCACAGACCAACACAAAGGGCATTAATTTTAAAAGGTTCAAAAAATACACCGGCTATTTTAAATTCTGGCATGTATACACCATTTCAATTCAGTATACTTAAAGTATTGCACATATTAATATTTTAAGTGTTACAAATCGATGCTTTCTTTAATGGCTTCGAATATGTAAGCAGCTAACTAGCTGCATGAAAAAAAATGTAAGTAACTTACCTCTTTTTCTACTTGCATGTATATATATTTTGCTTACATTTGTGCGTAGTTCTATATTCTTGATTATCCTTACGTTTATTAATTATATGTAGTTTGCATTTTATGTGACATGAAATCTCCGAAAGGGGGGAATAAAGATTGAATGAATGCGTCTGGAATGATATCCCTTAAAATATTTAATAAATTCATACCACCACACATGCACAGTGATACAGTTCCTTTATAATGTGTATGGATTTGCACGGACCATGCTTTGAATTGCTTGAACTATTCATATAATAATAAATTATGAGAATCGTCCTTTTTTAATCGTACAGCATATGCATTTGATGAAGATGGGTTTTTTACAGCTGTATTATATATATATAAATGTAGATACTGTTTGGACTACTAGGGAAGTCGCTGAAAAACGATCATATTTAATACTATACAATAGAATATATTTACACCCTCTGAGTATGATTCCCTCTACTTCTTAGGAGAATTGATTGTAGATCTGTAGAAACTGACAAGATTGAAATCTACACGCCCCGTTTATCGATTGGTCGAAACTACCAGCAGCCTAAGAAAAATCACAGACTGCAAGAAATAATCATGTCAGACTCAAATTTCTACAGGAGACGATTTTGCTGTTTCTTTATCTAACGTACTGATGCACATTAACAATAATTTGGTTAATTTTTCTTACTTTTTACGATCAATTTATTAATTTATCAAAAGAAAGATGCAAATATAAACAATAAAATGCTTTCTTTGATGATTCTTGTGGGTTATGAAGGTAGCGATCATTGAAGAAAAATTTACGTCTCGGCAACTTCTTCAAGTTTAGCAATTTTTGAATTTATGTTTTCGTCGATGGAGTTTTTCATCGATTCGTTTTTGAGATATGTATAGCTTCTTTCATTTTATTTTCGTGCTCAAATGTTCTTTATATAGATCCGAGTTCCTGTAAGTTATCATCGGATGTGGTGTCAGCTGCAGTGCTTCCGGAGTTGTCAGGACAGGGTCTCTTTGCTGCGTTATTAGACTGGCTAAATTTTAGTTTCAATGGTTTGAAAATGTCTTTGTCATCTTTACACATATTTGGATGTAACTGCATTACTGCGATATATAAAATCAAATCAGTTGGAAGGCTCAACTCGAAATTATAAAACCCACTGATTTAGAGCCAGAAACCCTAACTGGCCGGTTTTCTTATGATGTGTGCAAGGGTTAGTTTATTTAAAGCAAGTGAATATGCATGTACGTTGAATTTTTATTAAATAATGCCACCACAGCTTATGATTATCATTCATCAGTTAACGAACATATAGATCACTGTTGTAATTAAATGGCATACATGTACAATATTCTAACAAGTTTCATACACACTTAATCAAATTCACAAAGACGTCTAACAATGATAAAATATCATCCTAATTTTATGAAAATATACAAGCCTACAACATGATTGAATATATAGCCCTTGAATATTACATAGAATAGGATGTAGTAATTGTTCTATACATTTTATTACACAATAAATACATGAGCTATAAATATAGTAGTCATATGCCTCTGATAAATATTTTCACCTGTTTATAAATATCAACCACAGAATAAAAGCTACACGTTTTGTCTACACTTTAAAACCTAAAAAATAATCTGTTAGTGCAACAAAATTAATGTTTGTCAGTCACATCTCTCTAATGGTAAGTAAAGCATGTGTTAATTACTTCATTTGTAGATGCATTTCTAGTCAAAATTAATGTTATTGGACGCAAACGTTTGGTGGGTTGATTTTTAATGGAAGGGGGGGGGGTGAAGAAAATTCTTTTTCTTTCTTCCTCTTTATTTGGATATTTGTTTACAATTTGTTTTTTTTTTAAATTTAATTAGAATTTAAAACACAAGATTAGGAAGGCAAATCTTTTATCAAATACATGTACATGTATATAGGTTACATTATGACTATGATTGACCACCTTGAAATGGATTTTAGTTCGAATGATTTTGAATTTTTAATGAATCAAAGCTTGAAGCATATGATATAGAATTCAGCAAGTTCTAACTGGTGCTCAAATATGCATATATACTATACAGTGTAAATAAATTTATACATATCTTAAATATAAGACAACACAATGCTTAAAGCAACAAACAACTATGAAACTTAAAAGGACAGAAAAAAGAATAAATAAGCAATCATAAAACAAATACATGCAAGCTTTTCACAACAGAAAGGTTGGATAAATGTGGAATAAATACAACAATTAAGCAAATTCAGCGAAATGTTCCATTGTACATTTTATTGCTGCTGCATCTAAAAGGGTAGTATGAAGAAATTGCAAAAGCTAAGAGATGTTCCCAAAGTGTTTATATCATTACAGCCAAGGCAAAGGTTTTCAAGAGATCTAAAGGCGTGGATTAGGTGACCTAAAATCAAATGTATAAATTAATTAAATCAATAATCATCAATTTCTATCAGATGTTTATTATACTAGTGAATATAATGTTTACATAAGAACAGAACATACATTAGTAATTCAATGCTGAGACAAAACAAGCTATAAACACATGCATTACTAATCACCCTCTTGTACATGATTACTACAATACCCTTTATATATCACCAGTAGTATAAGTAAGACAAACATTGTTAAAAAGAAAATGTTAGAAAAAGATAAAGATGAATGTTAAGATACCCCTTATTGTCTCATTCATCAAAATAGAAAATTATGATAATTCAGACTCTTTGTTGGCACTGCAAAATACATTTATAAACAATGACAATGATAAATACATTATTATTACAAGTTTCATTATATAAAAAAAATTATCATGTTTATCATTAAACAAGCAGTTGAAATACATGTAGTGGAAAAAATATTTAACCTCACTGAACAAATAAGTGCCATCAAATGCTTTAATTGATTCTGTATGTTAGTGTTATGGATGTACACAAGTTTTATACAGAGAAATACATTTAATAAATGTTCATTTAATCAAAATGCTTGTTCTTTCAAAGATTGTCATGTTAATGAATTCATCACTATGTTAATGACACTCAAGTTTCACTGACAGAGACAAGGACAGATTAGTTGAAATATAAGCTCTAGCTGGTATTCAATCAAAACAATAGGCACTGCATGATATCTGTTCACAATTAAGTACTGGCACAAATACATATAGTGCTAATTTAAAAAATCATCTGCCTTTCCATAATCAACATAAAATCATTGGCAAAATTCAATAAAATGATACAATAGGATAACAATGTTTATAGATACATGAACTACAGACAGGATGTGAAGATCACAACTAAATGCTGGCCCAGAATTTGTCATGTCTTACATATGCTCTGGATGGTTTTTGAGACAGTCCATAAATTTTTGGACTTCCAAATTCCCTTTGCATATATTGTGTATGGCAGTAAATAATGGAAATCTGAAATACAGAAAAAATATTGGTAAGTATTTTGGAGGTGAACTGTTTGTGTACAGTCAATCTAAAATAGCAATATACAGTTGCATAAAATCTTTGCAGATTTAATGGTTGGCATAGTTATATAAACTCACACAAGAAACAAGACCACAATTATTCTAAAAGTAGGAACTACCAACCAGTGTATTATTGGAAAGATATGAACCTAAAATTTAACATTTTTCTGGTAGTAACCTTGACTCTCCAAAAGAGATTGGGTCAAGGTCATGACATTATGTAAGACATATATTCTTATGTAAATGATTCTTTGTTTATAAAAAGTCAGGACAAAAAATCATAATTATGAAAACTATATTATGTCATTAAGCAAAATTTTATGCAGGACATTTACCATACTAATGTAATTGATTTACTGGAAGCAACTTTCTGCACAAATGCTAATTGTAATATATTAATGGAACAGCTACACAAAAATGCCTCTTTTTAAAGTACTTAATAAAGAATAAAATACCTATCCTCCATCTTTTTGTTTTTAAGCATGTAGTTGACTTCATATGCAGTAGGAGGTCCTTGTAACTTCTGGCCATTCAACATCTCTGCTTCAAGTGCTTCAATTGACTGAAACAAATTGTCATTTTAATGCACATTCCATATATTAAACAAATATCCATAACATGATAAATGTACATATACATATATAAATTTTATTGAGAAAATTGAATTATACATAGGGCTGTTCAAAGTTTATTCTATGTTCAATGTCACCTGAGAGCATTAAAGGTTAAGAAGAAATTGTCGTTTTAAAAAAAAACAACCCCAATTTTCATTTTGATTTCAATCTGATTGACCTTTTTGCAATTAAATGCTGCAGTCTGTAGAAATACAAAATGCTTAAGGCATATTAAGGATTATACATCAGATATGCAATGGGATCATCTTTAAAAGTGACAGGAAAGTTCACTAAACAGCTAATCTCTATGTAGCTTGAAAACTCACTGTATTTGCATGTATAAACATAAATGAATAAAATCCGTTCAAATGTTTGAATGGTTTTTTTTTTTAATTTTATTGATCTCCCTTGTAGGTCTGGTATTATAAAGGTGATGTTAAACATATCATTAACTTTGGGCAGCCTAACTACCAGTATTAGCTGTGGTATGTAAAATGTATAATGGTACCGTATATATTTGTACATATTCAAACTACAATTCATAAATCCCATGAACCACCTCTCTCCTGAGTTATTTCTGTGGCACTGTTGACTTCATAGACAATTTTGTTTATCTTGAAAATATACATACATTAAAATGTAAAAAAAAAAATTTAAAAACACATATATATGTATCAGTATTTCCTGGACTGTACCTTCCCAGTCTTGACAAAAGCCTCCGCTACTTTCCTGTTTCGTCCACCATAACAAGTGGTGACAAGGTCAGCAACACCACAACTCTCTAGAAACGTGGACTGATTGGATTCTACAACAAAACAACTACTGTACATGTACCTGTATATCATTTTACTTTATAAATTGTTTTTGTGGTGTAATTCAACCATTTTGATCCTCCAGGAGAGCTACCCATTCATTACCTAAGATTAAGTAGACACATGTACAAGAAAGTGGTGGAACTAAGCCCTATTCCTAAGAAACAACCAATGGGAAAAAACTCACCTTTGACCTGTATTAATAAGATTAGATTTTATATTGACATTGGCTTTCACTAAACCATGTAATGCAATGTAAGATTATGTGAACAAGGTCAAGGTTGTAACTAGGGGAATGAATAGACAGGTCATCCTAAAGAAAGACCATCCCCTATAATAAATCCAAGGTGCAAACAAAATGTGACCCAACTGTTTAAAATGTAACACTCGACATTTGCTGAGCATGTGTTTTTCTGTGGACATTACCTGGATAGAAGACTTCACAGAATTTGATCATCTCCATCAGGCCCAGCCTGATCACTGCTGCCTTGGTGTTGTCTCCATAACCAAGTCCATCTGCAAAACCAGCCCCCACTGCCACTATGTTCTTGGAAAATAAATTCAATCACAAATTCAAAATGAGGGCTTTGGATTTCTCTATGAAAGAGTAAACAATTACCGACACTCTTTATATAAAAATGTACATTTTACAACATTCCTTTTTACTCTTTTGACCCAAAAATTCAATCTTTATGGAACTTGTATGAAAAATAATATTAATAAATTTTGTAACAGCACTTAAGTATAAGGTTAGATTTTGAATTAAATCATGAAACTCTACATATCAAAATAAGCATTATTTGTGTCACTACTGCCCTTACTGGTTTACAAGGAGCAGATTTTGGGGTCATACCTTTAGAGCACCACACACTTCTACTGTGGTTTCATCATCGCAGACAACGATTCTGAAATAATCTGTCTGGAACAGGTCCTTTAGAAGGGGACCATGCTCTTTGACTTTTATACCTGGAATGCAGTTTGATATTTTTTTTCAAAATTCTTACATACTATTAATTACTAGTAAATTACACAAAGTTAACATAACTATGTGAAGGTATTTACAAGCTATCATTGATATACCTGTTATATTCAAAACCTGAATAGTCTTAAAATATTAAGATCTTAATTTTACAAAAATAAATTAGTAATGTAGATGTTAGATATTACCTATTGTGGCCTCACAGTAGTTTTCTTTGGCTACTTCATTGGCTATATTAGCACCCATCAATGCTGCGCAGGGGATCTTTAACATTTCTCGTATAACGTCTGATATTAAAAGTATTCCCCCACCATCTGCTACATCAAAACCCTGAAAAATTAAAACAAGACATACGTATGAAAAAAGTCAGTTTTACAAGAATAATAAAAATTACAGGAAAAACACCTGATTCAAAATATAAATAGGGATATTAACTAATGTCTTCTTAAAAAATATTATTTCTTTCTGAGTCATTATTATTAATTGTATTGTTTTCATCATCTGATCATCTGCAAGAAAAAAGCCCAGGTTATCAAGCTGTTATATACTGTAAATTTCTTCTTTTACACCAGTACATAATTTTGCTATTCTGTGGTTCTGTATCAAATTGTGAATATATCAAATCATGAGCACCAATTTTTTGATATACCAGTAATTTCATATAGACATTAAAATCTGTCTGAAAATGAAAAGCATGATTTTAAAACATGGGAGGTTTGCTTATCACAGTTTTACATGGATATCAATTTCTCATGTTTAATAAAAATCTACAGTATCAGCCTGATTCAGTTGAAGAAATTGAAAGGTGATAACACTGTACTTTAATAAGTGACACAGCAATGGCTCCAGGATTGACTTTCCCATCAAGCTGCTTACAGACGCCCCGAACAAACTGATGGGGGAGGACAAAAATCAAAATGTCAGCGTTCTCTGCTGCATCCTTTACATCTGGAATGGCTACCTGAAATCATAAAAACAGCTTCAACTTTAGTCAGAGTTGCATGAACCAATGTAGTTTTAAAGAGTGACTCAAATGACCTAAAAATATATCACTATGTGTACATGTATTTGATTACCATATATCATTTTAGGACCCATTCATACACAAACTGTCAGACATAATGCTGTAACACATGCTCAAAATATACTATGTTGATATCATACTTGACAGTTTCCTGAAACTATTTGATGTTGATATTTGAATTATTGGCCTGAAATTGCAAACATATGCAAATTTGGCAAACTTAGGTACAGATCATTAAATAAATTTTCCCAGCTTATTTTAAAATATTGGTACATATAATTAAACTACATGTGACCACTGATTCTACGTTTATATTATGATAAAATATTTCATTTTAATTAATGTATGAAACTTTTAAAAATAAAACCAAGTTGTATGTTCCTTCCACTCTGACAACAAGTTTTATGTGCCATACATTCTGAGACACTGACCACATTTTTGGGGAGCTGGATTCCTGGCAAGTATTTGACATTCACATGATCATTGTTGATGATCTCTGTAAGCTTTCGTCCCTCCACTGTCTCCTCAAACACCCACATCCGAACCTCAGTGTCAAACTGATCAGTCTGGGCCAACACATTGTTTCCTACAATTTTGGCAATTGCAGAACCCCTGCAACAAGATTTGTTGGAAACATATATCAATTTTCAATATTAGACTCTTTCTCTCTCTCTTTCTCTGTCTCTCTCTCTTCTGCCTCTCTCTGAGAAAATTACACATAGCTCGAGAAAACTATTTTCAAAATTTCTCTTTGCACTGCATATAAATCAAAATCCTTGAACATAGACATTCAATGTAATGGTAAAGTTTTTAGATTATGGTACTAAGAATATACTGCTCAATTTGATATTCTAAAATGGTGATCAAATTTCGAACATGGTATACTCAAATCAAAATTTATATTGCAAAATGCCCAATACCACTTTAAAATAACTAAATGCAGATTGCAATATTCATTTTTTGTGATAAATTCATAATTACATGGTAACTTGTCAAAATCTGCAATGCAGTTTGTCAAGGTCTATTTAACAAAATGAGTGTTGTTCCTATTAATTTTCCTTTTAGATTATAAAACCAGTTTTAAAACCATTCAAAATCTCAAATTAAAACATAGGTAATCACAGATTACAAAGCTCACCGAGACAAGGCATCACCCTTATGAGACATCACCTTTATGAGACCACCTTTATCATATCATATGAAAATCGTACTTTATGATCTTGGATATTCATGGATTCTGTTTTGTATATTACAGAGACCAATATCATATTATACAATATCGTATGATACTATATTTAAGATACAATATAATATTATATAATATTGTATCATAATATACAATACTATACAGAACAATAACATGATACAATATCATATCATAAAATATCAAAAAATTGATACAATAATATATCGTAACATATAACTTTTTACAATATAACATATGATATTATATTGTATCATATTAAGCAATAGTGTTTCATATCATACAATACTTTATCATAGGAATCATGTTATATCATTTAACAACAACCACATCTTTCTATCAAGCAGGTTTAAGTGAGGTAGGAGATTTCTTTAGCATCCTTGATAATGGAGATCAGGCTCTGCATCTGAAGCAACCTCTGTGTTTCATTTATAATATATTTAATTCAACTATGCAAGCTATCATCTATTTATAAAACATGTGACCTGTTCCAAAAAACTAAACCTAATCTAGCATCCGTAACCTATGGCTCAGATTCAGCATTCAAGCCTGTCAGGTTGCACCAGTATCATAAGACACATCACCCATGCAAATTTGGTGAAGTTAGGACCAGTAATAACTAAGATGTTATCATCAGAGGGCACCAGCAATTAAAACCTTAACCTCCTCCAGCATCCGCAACCTATGGCTCAGATTCAGCATCTATGCCTATCATGTGCATCTGTATCATTCATAAGACACACCATCCATTCAAGTTTGGTGAAGTTAGGACCTGTAATAACTAAGATATATTTTTTAGCATCCTTGATAATGGAGATCAAGCTCTGCATCTGAAGCTTCCTCTGCGATTCATTCATATTACAGTTTAATCAACTATGCAAGTTTGAAATAGTGCTATTATCTATGTAACATGTGACCTGTTAAAAAAAATTAACCTTATCCAGCATCCGAAATCTATGGCTCAGACTCAGCATTCAAGCCTGTCAGGTGCATCAGTATCATAAAACGCACCATCCATGGAAGTCTGATGAAGTTAGGACAAGTAATAACTAAGATATCATCATCAGAGGGCACTTGTTTCAAAAACTTTAACCAGCTCTTAAAACCTTAACCTCTTCCAGCATCTGAAACCTATGGCTCAGATTCAGCATTCAAGCCATTCAGAATAATAAGACGCACCATTCACACAAGTTTGATGAAGTTTGGACCAGGAGTAGCTAAGATATAATCATTAGAGGGCACCTGCTCAAAAAACTTTAACCAGCTCCAAAAACCTTAACCCTCTCTAGCATCCGAAACCTATAGCTCAGATTCAGCATTCGAGCCTGTCTGGTGCATCAGTATCATAAGACGCACCAACATACAAGTTTGGTGAAGTAGGGACCAGTAGTAACTAAGATATTATCATCAGAGGGCACCTGCAACAAAAACTTTAACCAGCTCTTAAAACCTTAACAACCTCCAGCATCCGAAACCTATATCTCAGATTCAGAATTCAAGCCTGTCTGGCGCATCAGTATCATAAGACACACCATCCATGCAAGTTTGGTGAAGTACGGACCAGCAGTAACTTAGACATTGCTATCAAAGGACACCTGCAACAAAAACTTTAACCTGCTCCAAAAACCTTAACCTCCTCCAGCTTCCGAAACCTATAGCTCAGATTCAGCACTCAAGCGTGTCTGGTGCATCAGTATCATAAGACACACTATCCATGCAAGTTTGGTGAAGTACGGACCTGCAGTAACATAGATATTGCTATCAAAGGGCATCTGCAACAAAAACTTTAACCTGCTCCAAAAACCTTAACCTCCTTCAGCATCTGAAATTTAGGACCCAGATTCAGCATCCAAGTCTTTCAAGCCCATAAGTAGGTCCAGATGCATCATCCATGCAAGTTTGGTGAAGATAGGACAAGTAATAGCTTAGATACAGGACCTGCACCAAAAATTTAACCAGGTACGGACGCCGACGCCGTTGCCAGGGGTATAGCATAAGCTCCCCTTGACTTCGTCTCGGTGAGCTATAAAAGTGTGTTATCATGCAGTTAATAAATGACTCAATGATACATTTACAAAATTCCTTGATCTATATTTTTTTAAATGCCAAATTCTCTAGTCTACCAAAGCTGTGGTTCATTTTTAACCTACCCAGTATATTACACTGGAATGAAATCATTTTATCAAGGGGAATGGAGACCTGATATTTGACATACTAGCAACAAATCACCCTCAATGAGTGACGGTATTCTAATCTAGAGAAGATAAGATACAACACTTCAACATGCTTACTCTACCAGATTTAAGCATGCACTGATAATTTTGTGCCAGCATTTAAGTTCTTCTCTTTGTTTGTTGAGCATAAATTTTCATGGATTTTGTGGTTGAATTGATCCATTAGTGATGAAATAAAATGTTCATTGAAGTAAAACTGAAGACAAAGATAAATGATATTTTTATTCTAATACATGTGCATGTACTAAGTAGATTTTGGGGAGCAAACTGTATTGATGTCCTCTATTTATATGTGGAAAGGTTGAAGATGTGGATCATTATTTTTTCTCAGGTACTAAATATGCTGAAGCCAGAGACGAGTTACTGTTTAATAATGTATTTAGCATTGGCAATTTACATATTGTCAGAGACATAAAAAACATATTATTTATGTCTCTGATATAGTTAATACATACATTTTGCTTTAGGGAGGTGACAAACTTAGTAATGTTGTGACTGAACACTTCTTTTCTCTAGTTCACATTTTTAATAAAAAAAAATCCAAAAGATTTTGATTTATACAGTTATGCATCAAAATGTGTTAAATCTGAAACTTTACTGTACATCATTTCGTATCTTTATATTTATACACATATGTGACATTTTATTTGCATGTGAAAATTTTGTATTTATATTATTGTATACGGAGAGGGCTACAAGTTTTAGAACTTGTGCCCAATTCTATTGTAATCATATTACAATAAAATAAGTTCAACCAAACATGCATTAAGACAATTTTGTTTTGTTTCTTAAAGTGGCAATATCATTTTTATTCATAGAAGAATAATTGGACGAATCGTAGAACATCTTCATTTCAAGTCAAGATAAATCCGGTTCAATCCCCCCTTACCCCCCCCCCCCCCTCCCCAATGATTAAATTCACCGGCTTAATGTGAAATATATACCCCCGACGCCCCTGAAAAGACTTTCAATTTTATTTTTCATTAAAAATTATTTCATTCATCAGACAAAAAAAAAATGAAAATCATTTTAATCATGCAGATAAAGTAGAATAACTAATGCAATGCTTACTGAATATGGACTTTGAACTTATTATTGTAGTAAATTCGAGCTAGTTAAGAGAAAATTCGAACTGATCTTCGGTTCAATTTTTCCAAACACATTTCCACTCATTTTTCTGCTAAGTGTAAAAAATATTGTACAAACCAGTTTCCTGATCCTACGACACACACTTTCTTCTTTGATGCCATTGCGAATTCTCTGTTTATAAATTCAATGCACACGCTGCATGTAGTTACCCTCACCGGAGGTATGTCAGTGTCGTCCGATTTGATTGGCTGTTGACAACAATGGAGGTGGAGCCAGTTTTACTTAGCGGTAGTTTCGAAATTCAGCAAACAATCATAATAAATGATTCAATTTACTTATGTAGTGTCATTCATATATCTATATATAAATAACACTTATTCAACATCTTGCCATTAAGTCTGAGATTTTAATATGCCATATGATATCATATTGGTATACACAATATTTTGACTTTATACATAATATTATTTGAACAGTTGCTATACCGTCTATAGTTCCAAAGTCTCTTATCAGGTCTTATCAAAATCTCTGTTTTTTGATAAAGAGAGAGAAAGACTATTTGAACAGTAGATCCAGAGTCTCAGGTCTTATCAAAATCTCTGTTTGAGAGAGAGAGAGAGAGAGAGAGAGAGAGAGAGAGAGAGAGAGAGAGAGAGAGATGCAAAATGAGTTTAAGGAAGTTGGGAGACAACAATAGCTACATGTAGGATATGCTAACTTGAACTCATAAGGTGAGAATAATAAGTTTTCTTTTTTCTTGAAATTTAAGCTATCAATATGAAAAAAATAATTTTATAGCATTACAAAGAAGTTCATAATTTAATCATTATTTTTTTTAGAACCCAGTAAACATTCATTTGTGTATTACAGTTATATACATATATATAGATTTCTATAAATATTACTGCAAAGAATAATTCACAAATCTAATTAAGCATAGTGATTTATTGAATCAGTGTATATTTATTATCACAGGCGAAGGTCTTAAACTAAACTTCATCATAAGTTCATGATAATGTCCATATTTGTATAAAACATCATTTTTTCATCTTCTTGACTCTGTTTGTTGCGATGTTCTTGATTACTGGAGAGCACATTCAGGAATCCGGAAAACTGGCACAGATGTAGCATAGAGACTGCAGCAGCAAGGTCTGTGACTTTATCTTGTTTGGAATTCCAATTTTTTCATCCCATATTTTTCCGGTTTCCCCATCCTCTTCGATGATCTAAATCAAAATTTCAGTTCTTATTAAAACATATGCCATCTATTAGCCAGATTATACCATTAAAGATCAGAGACTTCCATATACAATATAATATCTTTATAAACTTACAGATTATAATTATTAATAATTATAAATAAAGTTCATAACAAATTAAAAGTGGTCATCAGAACTGGCACTTCACTATATAAACATATTTTGCAATATCTGATTGACATTTTTTCAATCAATATAAATATTGACATTTTTACAATCTATATACATGTAAATATTGATAACTTAATGATGTCCCACCATCTTTCCAATCATCAAATGCTCTGGTTTTCTGAATCTCCTCAGGGTCATCCTGCTCTTCTTTCCTCTCCTTTTCCTCTGTTTCCCTCTCCTGGGCCTCTTTGTCTTTATCAGGGTCCTTCGCCCAGTCCTGCATACTGTGTCCCCTAAACCATTCCAAAACATAAATCAATATACAAAAACTTTTCTCCAATAGGAAAACTAGAACTGTCCTAATGGGACTAATACCCCCGCAAGGCTAAGTTCAAATGGGACAAATAATTGATTTGAACAAATGGTTTACATGAAACAGTTTTAAAATAGCCCCAAAACCACCGCCCACTTGACAGATTATAAATTTTTCCTACACATGCTCCATCTAAACCATGGCTCAGAAAATGGCCCCCTTGGTACAAATGAATTCAGCCACACTTGTCTTTGATGTTCTTTTTAGCTCCTAAGAATTTATCATTGACAAACAAAAATTTTGCATTGTCAGTTGATAGAATACTTATAAAAAATAAATCTAGTTAAGACATAAAGACAAAAATCCTTCATCTGGATGTATTTATATAATTTTAGAGTGTTTTAATACCATTAATTAATTAATAAAATCTGTAAGGATTACCTCCCTAACTGTCATAAAATCATTCAATCTTGTCTGATCTTAAAAAAAATGCAGGTGCACATCTTCAGATGGTGATCAACATATGTACAAATTTTCAGACTGTTCCATGCAGTAGTAAAAAATTCTATAGGGGGACAAAGTTGCATCTACAGACAAACGGACAGGGTGAAACCAATATACCCCCCTAAACTTTGTTTGCAGGGGTATAATTAAATCATTTATAGTTTTAAAATATACCATGTTCATGTATGTGCATATGCAGATCATAACCTTTAAGTTTTGAAATTGAGAAAAAAATGGCTAAAAGATTGTTTCCATGCACTGATACAGAAGGATATTACAAAGTCCTCAGGATAAGATATGTTCTCCATCTCAACACTTGTCTCCCATCTCAATGCTCTTACTTACTTTGAGGTAGGCGGTTGGAAGGTTCCATCTTTTACTTTCTGCTCATAGAACTCTTCAATGGTCAATGACGGAATACTGGGATATCCTGCACCAAACACAGCTTTCTGAATCATGTCCTTGGTTATAATGAAGGGGCGCAATGCCTAAACAGATAAGCATTTAAACAAAGACTTAATTGTGAAGAATGGAAATCAGATCTTCATTTGTGTAAAACTTATGTAATGTACCATATACATGTATTAAGTAAAATTTGTAATCTACAACTGATTTTTATTTTTTTAAACTCCACATATGGTTCAGGAAATAGGGATATGGAGTACACTGAGAATGTATCAAAAGGGGGCATTTTTACAAATACTCAAACATTATTTTATTTTACCTTTTTCTTTTCTTTGGGTTTGTTTTCTGCCTCATCATCATTTAGTGTTTGACTACGAAGATCCAACATGGTGACTTCCACTAAAATAGAAAAAAACATGTCTTTAAATTTTTTCAACAAATCCTGTACTGTAGTTCTGCCAGGTAAATAAAAATGTATGCATTGCAATATACACCCAACAAGTGAAAAGCTGTCAATGTGACAGCAAACCGGGTTTTCTTTCATGTAAACTGTATCCATAATCCATGTCAACCCTTATCCAGTGAAATGGAGTACCCTACATGTTTATGCAACATTTTGCCAAAAAATGACTAAGTTCAAAAGCTAGTATTTTTTTCATAAATTATCGGAAATCAAAATCCTAGCAATATGCACACCTCTGATATATGTACAATTGATCTGCAAAAGAACAACTTCCTATCTTGAGAACTGTAGGAGGAGTTATCCGTACAATGAGGGTACCCTATATGCAATATTTTGCCAAAAAATGACTAAGTTCAAAAGTTGGTATTTTTTTCATAAATTATCGGAAATCAAAATCCTAGCAATATGCACACCTCTGATATATGTACAATTGATCTGCAAAAGAACAACTTCCTATCTTGAGAACTGTAGGAGGAGTTATCCGTACAATGAGGGTACCCTATATGCAATATTTTGCCAAAAAATGACTAAGTTCAAAAGCTGGTATTTTTTCGATAAATTATCAGAAATCAAAATCCTAGCAATATGCACACCTCTGATATATGTACAATTAATCTGCAAAAGAACAACTTCCTATCTTGAGAACTGTAGGAGGAGTTATCCGTACAATGAGGGTACCCTATATGCAACATTTTGCCAAAAAATGACTAAGTTCAAAAGCTGGTATTTTTTCGATAAATTATCGGAAATCAAAATCCTAGCTATATGCACACCTCTGATATATGTACAATTGATCTGCAAAAGAACAACTTCCTATCTTGAAAACTGTAGGAGGAGTTATCTGTACAATGAGGGTACCCTTTTGGCAGCCGCCCGCCCGCCATTTTCACCATTTTAATAACCGGATTTTTCCGTTGGAAAACCCGGTTAAAAATACTCTTCCTTAGTTTATAGCATTGCTAACAGCCTAACATACAGTGAATATGCAACTAATACATACCCTTTTCCATATCACAGCCAGTATCAGCCAAAGACTCCAATATCAGCCTGAGGGCCAAAGGCCCGAGGAGTGATATTGGTTAAGGGCTGATATATGCTGTGGTCTGGAAAAGGGGTATGTATTATTATATTTATTACATACTTAGTAATAAAATAAAAAAAAAAAAACATCAACTTGAACAAATTGATTCTAAATATCCTTTGAAAGTAGTCTATACATGTATTAAATAAAAATATGAGATCTTATTGTTTTACCAAACAGAACAAGAATTTCCCTTTTCAAATTTACTGCTCCAAAACATTCGCAAGCATTTGTTGTTTCAAACTGCACTTAAAATGTCGACTGTAACAAATGTATTAATTTTCGTTTGTAAACATGCCTAAATGCCAAAACAAAAGAAGGCAGGAGTTCCACAAGGGGGTGTGATATGTATCCGTATCAGCCCTAGGGCTGAAAACCTGTATCAGCCCCAGAGGCCGATTCAAGTTTTGTGATGTTATCTGTATCACATATGCAAAAAACATGTATTTAATATGTATGTTATGTACACACTTTATAATGTAAAATCCCCTTTGTTAAGGAAATAAACAAATGACATAATAAGACCTACCTTGTAAAGAATCTAAACTCTCTTTTGCATTTCCAATCCATTGTTTTAGTAAACCAATATAGTATTCCCTCTGTAATAGTAATTCAATATTAAGTTGAATCGAATAACATTACCATAAGCAATTGAAAGTCAAATAATTTTTGTAAATTTTTAGAACAGAATTTGTCCAATTTTAAAAGGCATGTGACCTTGACGTCTTCATCTACATGGTCCTGCTTCATTTTATCATGGAGTTCTTTAACTCTGGCATCAAGTTCCTTTTTCTCCTTGAAGCTTTTTATTTTTTCTTCCCTTGTCTGCATCATACCTGCCATACCTTGTGGTCTTGATAAATACCAAAAATTAACTGATTGATTCTCCAAACAAACAAGCTTATTTGATATACATGTATACAACTTTAAATACATGTATTCCTTTAAATCTCAAATACTGTAAACTGAAAATGAGAGCAATTTTTACAAAACCAGTAAATTCTAGAAAGTTGATACCTGTAGAAAAAGGATTCAAAGACTGCTGTTTTCCCACAGAAAATGGTACAAAACAAATACTTCACGAATATACAATTTCCAAAATATGATTTAAAGTATCCTTGTTTATAGTTCACTTTAGAAACATCCGCTCATGCTTACCCCCCTGAGAGTTTTGTCTTTTGGTCAGCCTCTGGGGTCAGGTTCAACAATCTCTTATCAAGCTTAGCTATTCCATAATTGTCACAGTTCCTGAGAAAATCTATGTAATATGCCTGGAAACCGAAACAAGTTCCATATGAATGAATTGAGGATATTTTGTGTGCAGGAATTTCTTTCCTATTTTGGTGTCATTGATATATTGTACATGCATATGAGCATCAATTCTGAAGGTTTTTTTCCAAACACATACAGTAGTTTTGAAGAATGTAAAGTTATAGACAGTGAATTAAACATTAAAATTAATTGACATATTTCTTCTTCGATGAGCATTGGTTTCTTGAATAAATTTATAAACGCATCTAGGAATGTAATTTTACTTTTGCCTCTTTGACCAAACTTCCTCGTTCCTCCATTTTCTTTACAGTCTTTCTCTCTGTAAAATAACCCATGAAAGCAGGCAGGAGAAGGTATCTGGAATAAATGTAAATTGAAAATTAGAGTTATATATATATTTGTACATTATATTTCATATAACACTTCAAAAAAAAAGTGGTGAGCAAAAAATTACAAAATCACTTGCAGACAATGATCAAAATACTTTTAATATATTGTATATCATGACAAATACTGAAATCTGATTGGTTTAGATGCAGATTATAATCCTTTCTATCACCCTCAGCATTAGCAACACACTTGGCAATGGGTAACACTATATAAATAGTGCCTGTTTGGGAGGGTAACAGTTGAAATTGACACCCTGAGAAAACCATTGTCAACCGACGCGAAGCGGAGGTTGACAATGGTTTTCGAGGGGTGTCAATTTCAACTGTTATCCTCCCAAACAGGCACTATTTATTTTGTTATACTGAATGTCTTAATTTCTAAGAAAATTTTACTGCTTTTATATAGGAATAACGTGAATTCTACAGCGAACCGTACGCGCATAATTTTCACGCATGTAACAATTTTTAATGTTACCCGTTGCTAAGTGCGTTGCTAACGCTGAGGGTAATAGAAAGGATTATGAACTGCGTCTTAACCAATCAGATTTCAGTATTTAACATGAAAGTATAACAAAATGAATTGCTACATGCGTGTAAATTTAGCACATATGGTTCGCTGACAAGCAGTAACATTTTTTTTTAAGCTAAGACATTTAGTATAATAGAATAAATAGTGCCTGTTTGGAAGGGCAACAGTTGAAATTGACAACCCTCAAAAACCATAGTCAACCGATGCCAAGCGGATGTTGACAATGTTTTCTCGGGGTGTCAATTTCAACTGTTACCCTTCCAAACATGCACTAATTATATAGTGGTACATTAAATGTAAGTACCAGTAGGAGGTTGATTCATTGTTGATACTAGGCATTGGACAACCTGCAAAAGTATTTACCCATGTGCAGTAACACAATGTTTACATTTTCTGAAATACCCTGTACATGTTTATGATATTTCCTTACTTTATTTCATTTGTTGCCACTTCATCTAAATCTTCGTTTGTGCTGAAGAGACCGAGATCATTGACCATTCTGATCGCCTTTATTCCAGCTGTTATTCCTGTGATTATTGTTTTCTGTCAAAGAAGTCAATAATTTGTTATAGGGAATATCACATTCATTACAAAGTACTTACATTACTGTAGATTTCTATTTAAGCGCAAGGAATTAATATCAATGTAAAATCATGAGAAGCACATCTTGCAATAGCGCACCCACTGCCACCTGGCGTCATAATGCAGCATTAAATTCATACAACTTGTATTCGTCTCAATTGAAAGTGCTCTATGGTTTGCATGATTGAACTCAAGTTTGTAACAGAGATAGAAGTAAGAATTAACACAAATAATAAGAGAATATTGCAACATAGAAATAAGCAAACCATAAAGAATAAAAGAGAATAAAAGTGAAATTGGATGAGTATGAATGTGAAAAAGATAAAGTGACTTGCAAGTGTAACTGTACTGAAGAATAAAGAATAAAGCATAATATGAATAAAAGCAAGATACATAGACTTTTGAAGGTGTAACGGGATGGGAGAAATAATGTCGGACCGGGTTTTGAACCCGGGCCCCCTGAATCTCTAGTCAGGTGCTCTACCAACTGAGCTATCTGGCGCCGGTATTCGAACCGGTCTGACCGTCACATTCCTCCCCCCTTAAATGATCTTCGTTCCCGAAGATAACCCCAGGCTCTTCCCCTGGCAGGAGTTCACCTGTCAGTTCCAGGGGTTGGTCACGGCACCAAATGTAACGGGATGGGAGAAATAATGACGGAGCAGACCGGGCCCCCTGAATCTCTAGTCAGGTGCTCTACCAACTGAGCTATCTGGCGCCGGTATTCGAACCGGTCTGACCGTCACAAAGGCAATTCCCTTCCATAGATCTTCGAAGTCCAAGATTATATTAAGGGGGAGTAATAAGATGGTAAGACTACTACATTCACAGTCACCAGATAGCTAAGGTCATAGAGCACCTAACCAGAGATTCAGGGGCCAGTTAGTTTCGAATTTCTCCAAATCCATTACACAAAAATTGTAATTGTTATAAGGCCTAAAAAAAAAGTTGTGTGTTTAGGGTAACTGTACCTAACCTACAAAAATATCCCGATCCTACCATTTTTAGATGTCTGTTTTTATCAGATTGTGATTTTCTATATTATTTCTATTAAAAACCCATTTTTAAATATGACACAAAAAATACTCTTAGGATTCATGAATAAAAAAATATGATAAAATAAAAAAATAATCCCTACCTACCTAACCTAATTTTTTCATCAGTGTTACCCTAAAAACACAATTTTTTTATAGGCCCTAGGTCCTAAACATCTTAAATAAGATTTGCTTCGCAATTAAATGTATGTTTTCTATTTGTATTTCACGTGCGTGTTCGATCATTTTCAGACAATGTTTATTCGTTTTTTGTTCATATTGGGTTTTTTTTGTACCTGCACATTGTATGAGGATGACGGTTCTTCTGTGCTGTCCAGCGTTCCCCAACAAGACCAGATTTTCTCATACAGGTCAGGTAGTCTCTCTTCTCCACCTTCTGCCATTATCTCACGTCAAAGTGGGCTCATCAGACCAATAATTCTATAGTTAAACACACCGTCATAATCACTGCAAGGCTGAGGTTTTTCGGGATGTGATATGGATATGGGTAATAATAGTGAAATCAAGAGATTGTATTTGCTTACAAAACATCGAACAGAAAGGTTAAACCTAGATTGTTTTCATTATTAGATGAACATTTTCCTAAGTGTAAGTCAAGATGATAATCTAACTTTTTGATTATTTTATTTTTTCATGCAAGAAGTTTTCATCTGTACCATGTTTACACCGTCCCATAATAAAATGGCTAATCAACAGAAAGTTAACCTCGGGCGTCTGCTTTATAAACGATTAAGTCGTGAGATGAAAATTACAGCAAACCCAAAGGTACGAAATAAGATGACATTGATTTTTATTTTAAGTCGTTTACTTGTAATTATATATTATTGCATACAAATTTTTTAAAATAGGTATAAAATTTTAACCCGAATTTTCTCATTTGTATTACTCAGTTACATGGCTTTTTAAAGCATTTTTCCTATTAATAACGTATTGCAACCCATATTTTCAATTACAATATGTAGGCCTCGTGCTATTGTTCTCTGACTGCTTGTTCCTTTGTAATAAACAAGTGAACTTGGTCCGAAGATACGTATAGGCTCTATACTGATATATCTTGAAGGACAACAATAGTCAGGATTCTATGGTGGCATTTCTCTGCCCCTTGTGTGGAAGTTATTTTTCCATTAATTATGTCGACATGCAAGATAAAGATGTTGACATGCAAGAAAACTGCAATCAAATAAGAGTTATAAAAAATCTCAAAGTTCGCCAACATGTGACATCCAAGATGCTAGATATACTACTTATTGATGTCAACATGCAACTTATTTATGTTAACATGCAACTTTATGTCAACATGCAACTTATGTATGTTTACATGCGAGATAAATATGTTGACATGCACCTTACGTATGTTTACATGCGAAATAAATATGTCGACATACAACTTATATAAGTTGTATGTCAACATAACTAAGTTGCATGTCGACATAAATATGTTGCATGTCAACATATTTATATTGCATGTTAACATAACTAAGTTGCATGTCGACATAAATAAGTTGCATGTCTACATAAAGAAGTTGCATGTTAACATAAATAAGTTGCATGTTTTAGCTATAGCATGATATATATATGCAATAGAAGGACGAATGCACTATGAAATCAAAATACATTGCTTGATTTACAAGCTTTAAGTTTTAGTCTTTTCCTCGCTCAGTTTAGCAGGGAGTTTTATTTTATTTGGTAATACAGTGGTACAGTGGTTACAACTGTATTCTCTTGGTGACAAAAGGTAACATAGGTGACAAGCCTTTTTCTGTTAAGCAGGAGGTCTTGGCTACAGCTATATTCTCTTTGTGACATTAGGGTAACAGTAGTGACAGTAATTTTCTTGATTTACACAGGGGCTTATTTTACTTGGTCACATTGATTACAATGGTTACCCTAGCCCTATATGAACCCTAATCCTAACCCTAAACTAACTCTAATCAGACCCTAACTTACCATAACACCAAACCTAACCCTAATCCTAACCGAAACAAATTTGTAACCAATGTTACCAGTAACCACTGTAACCTTTCATAAGGACACCAAGGTTTGTAAATCATTCAGTAACCAATGTTACTGGTTACAAATAGAAAGGGGTAAAAGTCAGGACTAATTTCTGGCCTTGACATTGACCCATACGCACATTGTATAATGCTTAAAAACTTATCCAGGTAAACTCATTCACTATTATAGGGGTATAATTTGTACCTAGTTATCATTTCTTTATGAGGACTTGTATCAATTTTTAAGGTTACATGTCAGTTTTTGGTCAGAGGTCAAGGTCAAAGCAGATCTCAAAGTAAAATCCTTATCCTTTGAAACAATTTTCTCTCCCTTCATACTTGGGCTTAACCTTAAACTATCTGTTAGTAAACATGTTAAAGTCAAAGCAAATTTCTGTGCAAAATCATTTTTTAGCATACTTTGTTTGTTTTATTTGATTCATACTTCAACCAAAGAGAACCATAGTAAAGTGACCTTGATTTTGAACAAAGTTTCAATGTCAAAATTAAAAATGAAGTTAAGTTCCTTATATCTTGATAGTTTTTTGGGTTTTTTTTTTTGTTTTTTTTTTTTGGGGGGGGGGGGGGGGGGGGTGTTTCAATGATTACCAACTCGCCACCTCAAAGATATCCAAGGCTATATCACATATACCTATATATAGCTATATTTGATTTACAAATTTAAATAATATTATTGTTTTCAATTCCATAAGAGGTAGAAAGCAAATGATATGGATATAAATAATATTTAGTTATTAGTTATACTAAAAATATTATACATGTAATGTGTGTATGACCAAAATCTCATTTTCTTCAATAGGAAAAATTGTATGACACTCCAGTATTTCAATACATTGCAAATCAGTTCAGAGAGCATCAAGTTACCACCCAGAAATTATGCAAAGGACAGAATGAAGTGATGATGGTAGGCCAGACCTATCTTTGTATGCTGGAGAGTCTGCGAAAATCTGAGGTATGTCACATTATTCCTCCTAGACTTACTAGGTAATTATTGACATCAAGATATCAATTTCTTTCCTGTTAATGCAATGGTTTAATGAATCAGATATCTTGATGCCAGTTTGAAAAATTGCAAACTTAAAAACCAGGTAACAGATTTGAAGAACAATCAAAACACCAAACAAACAAAAAAATTGTGAATACAAATGTACATTGACTGTAGATTATATATTTTTTTACCAGATCACTTATTATTATTAATTCCAAATAGATACACAGTGTATATTTTTTTTTTTACATTTTTGGGAGTTGATTTTTAATCAACTCTCCTATGCAGTCACTCGGACAAACCGAAAGTGAAACAGTGTTTGGACCTCAGCACAAATCATTGCTCCTGACAAGACTTAGTTCTTGAAAATAATTGATGAATTCGATGTGATGTATGCTAAAGCATTGTTTTTCAAGGAAACTTATTTACAAATACCTTAAAAATAGTCAGATTTTAAATGGTACGAACAATTTAAATATTTTTGTAGTCGTATGTATTTCTACGCCAGAGTTCAATATAGTCTCGTTCAACTCGACGCTCGGCTGTCTCCGTAAACCCTTGTCGGAGATTTACGGTGTCAGCCGAGCGTTTGGTTGAACGAGACCATAGTTCAATATTGCTTGGATCCATACAATTTTCGAGAAATATTTCTACCACTGATACATACTTTGATTGAATTGATTTTATCTTTAAATATTATTTAACATGATTCATATGGAGGTTTCTCGACATTCTAGTCGAAAAAGTTCAAAAATTCATATTATAAAAATATGTGTAATTCAAATTAGAAACTACGTATACGTGTACTTGTCATGCAAAAAAACATATCATTGATTTTAAAATAAATAAACATTGACAAAATCAACTCCCGTCAGTTCTTCAGTACTTTGATTAAAGAAGTTCACACACAATTATAATGATATCTATGAGGTTTATTCCATTTGTTTTCATTTAATTTCAGGAACTTGCTCAGATGTACAAAACCACAGAGAGATCTATTGAACAGAGTGCAAATCTTGTTGGTCTAAAATTACCGACTGTTGACCATTGAAAGTAAAAATCAGAGGCAGCTATGAACAATGTGTCTAGCTATCTAACAACACCATTTAATGACGTTGCCTTATTTATTTTGCTTGCTATATGGGCTGTCTAGAACCTGAAATAGATATTTGAATAGAGTTAATAATAAAAAAAAAAGAGAAAAATCTCCATAGAATATTTACAAGTAATTTCAAGTTTCAGATAACCAATCTATATTATATTTTCCAATTTTTATAGCAAATTTATTGCCATGCTGTTATTGTTTTCAATGAATAAAGAATTTTGATTTAATCAGGGTTTTTTATCACCAGATTATTGGTGTCAAATTTTCTTTGATATTGCAATTTTCCATTTGATTTATTATTGTCAGCCTTAAGATAAAATATTGATATATTTGTACGTTGCTTGATATTTTTTAAAGCTGCTTAGTCTGATTTTTTAGTAGTTAAAGGATAAAATAAAGTTAAAGGTAAAAATGGTCTAGAAATTCACTGGTAGATTACTAATTATTAACCACTCAATATCTTGAAATTACTTTGCTTGAAAACACTTATACTTGTGCCCCAAAAGTAAAGGGGCACTTACTGATGTCCAGGTCATGTGGTCAAAGGTCAAATCACCTTAGATATCGCACGTTAATCTAAATACTGACCATTCAATATCTTTTTGAGAACCCTTTGCATGATAGTTATCAAATATACTATTCGTAACTTAAACTATATATATATATATATATATATATATATATATATATATATATATATATATATATATATATATATATATATATATATATATATATATATATATATATATATATATATAATATATATATATATATATATATATATATATATATATATATATATATATATATATATATATATATATATATATATATATATATATATATATATATATATATATATATATATATATATATATATATATATATATATATATATATATATATATATATATATATAATATATATATATAGTTTAAGTATATATATATATATAAGTATATATATATAACTGGTGTCTATAGACATGTAACCACATAATTAAAATACAAATCCTAGTTATTAATTTTAAAGTCACATTGTCAAGATTCAATCACCTCAGACAAAATGACATTGTTCATTAATATCTGGAGAACCTAATGACTGATGTCAAATCCAAATTAGGGGAGTTAAAAAAATAGGTAAATGAATTATGTCCCCAATGAGCCTTATGTCAATAAACATTTAAATGATATACTGTTCCCCTCTATATGTTTATTTATAGATAGTATACAATAATATTATATAGAGGGTATATAAATAATATATCACCCTTACATGAAACAATTTATTGATAAAAATTCAGAGACGTGATTCGGGTGAACATAAAAGCCCATGGGCATCTGGTGTAAATGTAACAATATGCCGCATAAAATAAGAGGTCGCTAGAACTTTTAATGTGTTGTTCCAACTATTCATTTGCAATATACTTCATTTGAAAACTTGCATTGCTTTTGATCTTTTGGGAAAATATTATAATTTTTGCACCTTTTCGGGCAAATATTAGTCCTAGCTTAACAGTCTCTCTCGTGTGCACGCTTTATGGTTTTAATGAAGATCGTACAAAAAAGCACCAAGAAGACCAAGAAACTAAAAATGGAGGCAAAACACTGAAACTCTCAAGTAGAAAATATTTTAACGTTGATTTGGGTATAGTTGGATCAAATTCAAAGTAAAAATGCCACTCGGCAATAAACCAACGTGTGAATTATGCAAATCCACAAATTCTACGATGTGGAGGAAAGGTAACAATGGCGATGTTATCTGCAATACATGTTTTCTGAAACAAAGCTGCCCCGGTGGCGAAAAGGACGGTAATGATAGCAATGGAAGCATCCCCGAGCGAACGAAAAGTAACGGCAGCAATAGTCTAGCGGGCCCAGTGCTTAGAAAAAGTGCAAGGATTAAGCCAGCGAAACACAAGTACATAACAGCAGCCAAGGCATTGGCAACTAAGGGAAAAAGCAGACGGATGGTTTTTAAAAAGAGTGTAAATATCCTTTATATTTTTCCTTATTTTTTTTTTAACAACAGTTTGTTTTTTGGAATGTGTCCTTAAAAAGTGGCAACTTCAAAATTCAATAGGCATACCATTATCTGAAGGAAAAAATAAAATGATAGCAACTGCATGGTTCTTCTAATTAACAGGTTGGGACCAATCTCCCAAATGGGGTATAAGCCCGTTTGGGATATAATAGCCAAAATGAGATATAAATTTAAAGTGCAAAAAATAAAAAATTTTGATTTTGAAATTTTTGATATAAATCCGCATTAGAAATCTGAATAGATGGAAACAACAACTTTTGGTAAACAACTTTTTCTGTAGCTGTACTATTACGGAGATTGATCCCTCAGTATTTCCAAAACTTCAATCTTATAACTTATAGACATAAAAAAAAACTTCTTAACCAAAAGTTGTTGCATTTGATTCACATTAATGCGGATTTGTATCAAAAATTTAAAAAAGAAAAATATTTTTTGCACTTTAAATTTATATTCCATTTGGGCTATTATATCCCAAACGGGCTATTATACCCCATTTGGGAGATTGGTCCCAACCTGATTAAGGGTTGGAACCAATCGCTGAAAAGGGATGCATTACTTTAGATTCCATATTTATGCGAGTACTTTATTCTGCGACGCCCCTGTTTTCGTATCAAATTACAAGAATATAAAATCCTGATCACTGAACCTTTATCTTATAGTTCTCAACTCTCAGAAAATAAAAGTGAGATTTTAAAATCTGCAAGAGGTGCTTCTGGCAA
This sequence comes from Magallana gigas, assembly GCF_963853765.1. Lineage (NCBI taxonomy): Eukaryota > Metazoa > Mollusca > Bivalvia > Ostreida > Ostreidae > Magallana > Magallana gigas. The sequence goes on along the minus strand of NC_088857.1, from coordinate 42,590,628 downwards.
TTTTATGCAGATATTAATTCCTCACGTTTTATAAGGAATCTGCAGTAGCCTGTTCAGGATATAATAGCCCAAATGGGATATAAATTTAAAGTGCAAAAAATAAATTTCTTTGATTTAGTAACTTTTGATATAAATCTGCATTAATGTATATCAAAGCAACAACCTTTGATTAACAAGATTTCCTATAGACCCCAAGAGGTTTTGAATATACTGAGGGATCAATCTCCATAATAGTATAGTCATAAAAAAAGTTGTTTATTAAAAGTTGTTACATTTAATCTATTCTAAACTGGATTTACCATATTTTGAGCAAAAGAAAAATTTCCTTTTGTTTCCAGTTGAAATTTATATCCTTATTTGGGATATTCCCAAACAGACTATTTCATCCCATCTGGGCAATTGGCTCCAACCTGTTCATTAAATCTATTGTGAATAAGTAAATAAGATGATGTGTATGTTTGATATTCATTTCATTTGGTTAACTTTTAAAGTAAGGCCCAAATAAAATATTGTTGGTCATTAACTGTTTGCAGTTGCAAACTGACCCACTTAAAATATACCAGACCCTAATTTTATTTTATTTTTACCTAGGCCTATTTATCAAATTTTTTTTAGTAGACTGTATGCCGCATGTATTTAAATAAACTTAATAACATTTGATGAGATTAAAATATGTACATTGTTTTCTTTCCAGCAACCAATTAAGGCCCCTACTGCTGTGTCCACAGTTGTAACTGGAGAGAGCATTTATTATGATGTAAGTTTGAAAGATTAATGAATAAATTATTTCGGTGGTTTTTAACCTCTTAGTCTTAAATCATAATCCTATTCTAGATTTATTATATCTTTAAATTTGATTTCTTTTCCAGGGAATGTACTATCAGGCAGGTGATATTGTATCATTAGTTGACCACGATGGATCAGTATACTATGCTCAGATCAGAGGATTCATGCAGGATCAATACAATGAGAAAAGTGCAGTCTTGTCATGGTTACTACCCACACAAAATAGTCCAAAAGTTGGTTTCGACCCCTCAACATACATTTTGGGTAAGTTGTCTTCATGATTGCGTCAAAGCCAGACTACTTAAGTTTACACATATAACACTCGACACACATGCATTTTATTAAAGTTATGCTGCCTAAATACTGGTATGAATTTTCAAGATTTTCCTGGTTTTATATTTTCTTTTTATTTGTCATGTTTCATGTCCACAGGTCCTGAAGAGGACCTCCCCAGAAGAATGGAATACATAGAGTTTGTGTGCCATGCTCCATCAGATTATTACAAATGCCGCACAGGTCCGTACTTAACTATTTCCCGTGAGCCAGAGCTGTGTTATATATGGACAACCATGGGAGAGAAAATTACCCCTATTCCCAATTCCGATGAAATGTTTGGAATGAAAGATACCATAGGTTCAAAGGCACCAAGTATGAAGTTTAGTAAAGAGGACAAGAAAGGTCAGAAGAAACAAGACAAAGAAAAAAACTTTCCAGTGGAGGTTAAAAAAGAAATTATCGTTGATGACTCTTGAATGTTTAAACCTAATTCACATATTTTGTTACCAATAAATACTTAAACATGTTATCTAGAGTAGAGAGTAAAGGTTTGAATTAAAAAGAGAATAGAATATCACTTTGTAGTGCATCTCTTTTAGCTTAAGAGTTCTTGTTTTTAAAGAAATAAAACCACTGATCATGGACATTTCTGTTAAATGTGCTGATGATCAATATTAATGTACATCACCACTATACATTTATACCCCTGCTCTGAAGGAAAAGGGGGGTGTTCTGTTTTACCTCTTGATGTCCTTCTCTGTTTGTCCATCTGTCTGTCCGTAACAAAAATATCTGCCGCATTTTTCTCAGCAACTATTCAGCAGATGCTTGAAATTTTAACGCAGTTTTTGTTTAGGCATGCCATATGGTGGGATCTCGTTTTGTAGGAATCGGATGTCAATTTCTTAATTAATGTGGACAATGTTTATTTTTTGCATATATTTTCATACAAGTTTTCGTCAAAGCAACGATTCATTGCAGATGCTTGAATTTTTAAACACTATTTTTTAAGACACGCCATATGTTTGGATCTATTTTTGTACCAATCGGATGTCAACTTTCTATTAAATGTCACCTTTGCTTATTTTGTATATGTACATCAGAGCAGGGGTATTACTAGTGAGCACAGATTTTGTTTGGCATGCCCCATTGTAGCCTCCTATGCACAGTTGTGTATATCAAGTGAAGTGGTGTAGCAATTCTGGAGTACACCGAGTGTACAGTTTTCTACACCAGTACGAGGCATTTGTTATTGCGTGTAACACTGAAACCAGTATGTTGGGTGAACGTAATGATTAGAAACTTGACAAGGGATTATAAGTAATGTAATGGATTAGAAGTCCCATATATATTCTCCTTTTTATGAGAGCCATTATATTTGAAGTGTTTTTATTATATTGCATTTACTGGTATATTGGGGAAAAGCCTTAGATCGTCGCTAAGCATCAGGGTCATTTGTAATATCTGCATCCTTGTCCACCATTTTTATACCTATCTTCCCTACACTACACCATAAAGGTGTACTTGATATACCATTATACAAAATGTTTACACCAGTGTTCCTAATTAAGCTAAGTCAAACTAAGACTTGACTAGATTCTATGACCGTCATGGGGTAGTGGGGAGGGGGGAATCTAGAATATTCTTTTAATGATTTGACAAAACTCAAACCTGTATGTTCATCAGTAGATTGTGAAAGAATATTAATGCATTTCAGTCACAAAATTTAAACCCCAAAGGAGCCAATTACAGACCCCTAGAGACCATTATTTGAAATTATATACAATGGCTTATGCATATTTATTAGATGTTTTTTATTTGATTTTTCGTCATAGGATTTTTATAACACCATACCTTTCAGCATTCCCTTATTATCTCCCCTATGAATAGAAGCCCGTTTCTTTTTTTTAAAGAAACTTAAAAACCCTTTACCCAAACATGATTTGTGCAAGTTTTCTTAAATTGGGCCAGTGGTTCTGGAGAAGTCTAAAATGAAAAAAAAAGTTTCTTGACAAAAGGTGATCTCTCATACGAAAGCGGTGTGAAATTAGTCCTTCACCCAATAATTCCAAGTGAAATAGCCTTCAATTTCTGGAAAGGGTCAAAAACTAAAAGACAATGAATGAAGGGAAAGTGCTTATCAGAAAAAAACTTACTTGAATATTTGTGCTGCATTTGAACTACTAAAGAAAAAAACCAAACAATATTTGGGGCATTCAAAATTTTATTCCAAAAAATCAATTATACAAGTAAATGGTTTTGATTTCACTGACTATAAATTGAAATAAAATTCCATCCAATTGTAACAAAATACCAACCTCTCCATCAAATAATAATTTATAGACAAATTTTTAAGGACTCTCCCTTGACAATAAGAATTTGCTTTACTTGTATTTCTAACATGAATTCTGATCAATTGTCCAACTTTCATTGAAAATGTTAATTTAAGCTATAGATATGTACATGTACTTTTAAATTACATGGATTGGTAAATACAGTCTAAAACCAAATTAAATTATCCATCTACATGTACATATCATTGAAAACAATGTAAGCTATATACAGAATTATTCATAACCTTGCAATAAAATCAGTTGGAAAGCTTTTTAATAGAAAAATTTAGGCAATAAACTGCACATAAAGATGCCCTCAAACCACACCCCAATGACCCCATACATACAAGCATGTCATACCACTCCAAGAAAAAAAATTAACACCATCTTCTAGTACATTACTCATAGAGTGTACATGAAGAGAACTAATCGATTTTTTAACTCATGAATAAAAATGCTGCAGAATTTAAAAAAAAAAAGAAGAGATTTGGAAATTCCTTGTTCTCTTTAAATGGGATTGTAAGCGAGTACATAGAGAACAGGTTATGTTTCTGTGCTTGGTCTAGATGTTACAGTGATCAATAAGTGACCAGCAATTTAAATGTATATTTACTACAGTTTGATTTAACCACCCCAAATTCTTCTTACTCTCTTCATTTCTCTCATCAGTAGTCTGGCCAGAGTAAGAGAAGGGGATGATTTAAATTTTGTCAGACTATATGTTCTACTAAATGAATTATACTCTTATCTTGTCATACTGTAATACATGTACAGCTTTCCTCATTAAATTACAAGTATTTTACTATCTATAACGTTCTCTAACAATTATGACAAAAGTAACCCAAGGACTTGCTAGTGATAATGACACCTAAGCAAAGCAGCAAAGAATTTTAGTTGAATCCAAAATTAATAAATACACATATACATGTATATTAAGGTGGTATGGGACATCTGTTGATATTAATACATTATATTTACATTATCCAGTGTCTCTGTCTGTCATAACTGTTAAACATGTACTACTTGTATCGATTTTGTACTATATAACCCATAATACAAATGACAAATGGCAGGGTTTGCTTATTTATATTTAAAAATTTAATCGTACGATGGCCTAAAATTATATAAATATAAGTAATAAGGAATCATTCTTTGAATATTATGAGGTGATAATTTCGGTCGGGGCGTGATCAAATCTATCATAAAGCCCTTCCGGCTTTATTGGATTTGATCACGCCTCGACCAAAATTATCACCTCATAATACTCAAAGAATGATTCCTTATTCCTTATATAATTAAAATACTTTAACAGTTATGAAAGGTTAAAATATTTGACCCCAAAAAATGGAAATCAAGACTTAAAACTTAAACCCATTGCACTATGCTTTTAAGTAACAATTTCGGGCAAGAAAAAGTACAGGTATATAAAATTATGCTTGATTCAATTGGAAGTACAGTGTATGTCACAATATGTAGGTGTCCCATACCACCTTAAACATATGTGAACAAAATGGGTAATCAAATCATCATTGTTACGAAGTTTGGCAATTCTGGCAAACAGACAAAAGGAATTCAACCTGAGCACAAGGAATAGTTAATAAAGAGGTGGTGGATTAAATGCAAGTTTTAGACATGTTTTTTTTTTTATGAAACCATACATTCATACGAAACATATGCACTTGCACTATACATGTGTGTATATCACAACACACTGTGAAACGTAGTACTTTTTCATATGATTTATTGTGGAAAAGATAAATATGGAAAAGTTGTGATGTTCATGTCTTAAAGTACTCCAGCCCATATATGTATAACATTTTAACCCCAATATTTTCCACATAAAATCACTTACAAACTAGTACATACTAACTTTATTTTCCTTCAATTTAAGAGCAGTCTCTGAAAGGTACAATCAGTACCTCTTTGAGAACAGATCTAAAGCACCAATGTTTTGCTGAAAGTCCAATACACACAATGTAAAGTCATTAGTTACCCGGTCTTGTACTTTACCGAGATTCCTTATTAATTATTGTCTTTTAAAAGATAGTACAGGATACATGAATTATTAAAAATTAATTACCGGTATAAACAATACTAAGTGTGTATCAAAGAGAGAAAAGTTTTCATCAAATGCTCAAAATCAGTTCATTAACACAGATTTCCAACAATGTCTAAAATGTTTAACCTCTTGTGAATCTTAACATCATTTTGGCACTGCAATATAATACAATGAATAACATAGCACTTCAAAATTACATATTCTATATGCATTTTATTAATAAAGAACATTATCTTTTTAACTAACCTTAAGAATCACAAAATTGCAGGTATGGGTGTAAATATTCACACAAAAAATAAAAACATTCACCAAAAACAAATCATCTCACTGTAATAAAACACATCTTAACTCTTGGAATTGTTCAACAACTCAATTTCTGATCCATATGATGAAAATTTGGGAAAAAAATACCAGTTGCGTTGTCAATAAAAGAAAAAAAAATTACAAAAACAAAAGTTTTTAAAAGGAAATCCAAACAGATCTTTTGATAAGAGAATTCCAGTTGTGAGATTCTTTGCATTCAAATGTCAAGGATTTTAAAATTGCATTTTAAGAAAATGATGAATCATTTCTCTTATTGTTTAAAAACATCATTATAACAAAATCAACATCTTTGGTAAAATTTTGAAGAATGTTTAGATGTTGGGTTGTTTTTCAATTCATTTGACAAATCAGATCTACACAAGAAGTTATCGTTCCTCTAGTCCTGGCATGGGGAACTGGCTGGCAAAGCTCTCCACCTCTCCCCGCAGCTTGTTGATCTGGCCCTGAATATCCTCATTCTCTATCACTGCATGGCGGAACTCTTTCAAAGTTTCTGTGGAAAAATATAATCCAAACATGATCAAGAACTAATATTTCTATGTTCAACAGGACAAGTGTCATATCTAAAATCACAAATGAGAGACTTTTTCATTAGTTTCATTCAATAACAAAATACTTCACAAACTGAAAGCTTACTTGAATACTTTTTGGCATTTATTCCTATCTGCACTCCTCGATCTAGGAATTCACAGATTTTCTCAAAATCCTTCTCCTTCATTCCACGGGAAGTCATTGCAGGGGCACCTAAGATTCAAATGTTCAAAATGCAAGAGCCATATACATGTATGTACAGAAAATGGTTATCATATTCATGTTACGGTATATCTCAAACAAATGATCAGATAATTCTATCTGTGAGCAACAAAGCATTGGAATTGCCAGACTTCATTTAAGATTCCCTAAGAATTAACATCCCCATCAATATTGTGACACTGCTTTATTTCATTTTAAAAAAAGAACATGTATGAAATAAATTGAAATTATACAGTTATGGCAGTCTATAACGTTATCTTCCCAGGTGATTGTACAGTACATTTGTACCTATTCTGAGTCCTCCGGGAGTCATGGGACTTTTGTCTCCAGCACAGGTGTTCTTGTTGACAGAAATCTCACACAGCTCCAGAATCCGCTCCACTCTAGCTCCATCCGTTCCCTTGGATTTCAGATCCACCAACACAAGATGATTATCAGTACCCCCTGAAAAATCAGTCAGCTTTATTGTGAGAAAGTACCAGTACTTTAAAACATCAGGCTGTTTGTATGTCCCATTAAGCAATATAAAACACTACTTGATATGACTTACCAGAAACTACACTATATCCTTTATCCAATAAGACTTTTGCCATGACTTTGGCATTTTTGATCACCTGCAGCTGATACTCTTTGAACTCTGGAGATTTGGCCTAAAAGAAAACCATAAAATAAACACAAACATACCAGGTACACATTTCCTGCATAAGTTTGACAAGCTTAATATTGGTTACCACCTTTTATTTGATAAAGAAATATTATTAAGTACATAATTTAAGCTGTGCATTACAGTAAAGAACACTGTCTACAACATTGCACTTTTTTCACAATTAAAAAACTTTGAAGAGCAATCAGATACCGTAATCTGTCCCTGCTTATCAAATCATTTACTATCAATTCTAAAAATTCTGTTTTGTGAGACTGACTAACATTTCCCAACAGAAGTCATCACCTGTTTGAGGGCGACTGCTAGAGCCCCGATCTGGTGCTGATGAGGTCCCCCCTGTAGGGCAGGAAACACAGCGTTGTTTATCTTCTTTTCCAGGTCATACATGACATCATTTCCTTTTTTGTCCACTCCTTTTTTGCCTTTACGGTAGAATATCATCCCAGATCTAAAGAAATAATACAATTAAACCAATTTACATTTCTCCTATAAAATTTTCATTTCAGCAGCAAACTATAATATATGGTAAAGTTTGCAGATGGAGAAATGGATAAACATATGTATGTCCAACTCTCCATCTGCAGCCTCTGAACTAAGGATTATGTTACGTAATCCTTAGTTCAAGGATCTTTAAATTCGAAGACATTTAAGATAACCAGACAAAGTATAAAGCTCTCTCCTCTGATGCTTGGACTGAATGCTTTACCTGGGTCCCCTCAGTGTTTTGTGGGTAGTGGAGGTAACAACATCAGCATGTTCAAATGGACCAGGAATAACATCAGCTGCCACCAGTCCTGAAATATGGGCCATGTCAGCCAGCATGTAGGCATTCACCTCATCACAGATCTGTCACAAACAGAAAGAACACACGCCATCAATGTTAACCAAGATCTTCTGGCACGAGACTTAATATAGAGAGCATTCATTGAATCATAGTAGGATAGCAATGGGGAATATGTTGGTTAAATGGTACAGAGTACACAACATTTTATGACGAAGAATTTCCCTTAGACATCAGTACCTCTCTATAAGCTTTGTAATCCAGAAGGCGAGAGTAGGCTGTGGTTCCTGCAATGATCAGCTTTGGACGGAAAAGACGAGCAGATTCCCTGAGTTTGTCGTAATCAATGTACCCTGTCTTGGGCTAAAGGAATAAAAATGCTTCATGAATAAGCTATCTAAGAATATTGTTTACTCAAATAAATGTTTAATATATGTTAACATTCAGTATCTAATCAAAGATCCAATTTCATACCACTTCTCATCAACAAAAATTTAAAACTGCAGATGTAATCATGTAGAATTCTATTTTTCTATCTAATTTTACTCTTAGCATTTTCATACATCTATTCTGTATGGCATGGATTCAAAAAACACTGAAGTAGCTGAGATCCTCCTGGTATCAGTCATAAATCCATGAGTTAAACTGAAAACCAAAGCAAAAACAATATGTTTTTATTATTTCATTGTATGTACATGAATTTTTCTATATGTAACACCAGCCAAGAATGGAATATATAGTACAGCTTCAAATGACCATCAATAACATGAACACTGCCAATACATGTATAACCTTGTTTTAACCGAATCTTAAAGGGGCATGGTCACGATTTTAGTCAAATTCTATTTTTCTGTTTTTATTATTTATAATGCTTCAGGAATGCATTTCTAGTGACCAAGTCAAATCTGAGGGCCAGTTGTAGAGTTATGAGCAAGATGCAGGGCTCATAAATTTTTGTCATGTAATTGATGTAAACAAGGCTCGTGTCCTGTTTTTGTTTACATATGTTCAATATACCAGTCAAAAATCGTTTTCAAGTTGATTTGTCTGTATGCTTATTCATTTTAAGCATGAATAAACAGTTCCTAACATTTAACGCATTCATTTTAGGTCTACAACTGGAATTTTTACTTCAACATTCAAAACGTAAACAAAAGCTTTGTTTACATAGCAAAGAATTGTAAGTTCTGTAACTCGCTTTTAATCAAGGAATGACACTCAAATTTGAAATGACAATTAAAAATGCCTTAGTGAAGCATTGTAAACATTAAGATTGAGGAAATAATTTTTGACCAAAATCGTGACCATGTCCCTTTAAATCAAGTTCAAATACTAAATACATGTATCTCAATGTGAAAGCTAAATTTTCAGTATTACATATACCATGAAAAAGTGAATTCATTATGATCAGCAATACTCACTGTCCACCATCTGGTAGATCAAGGCCCATAATTCTGTCGTGTGGCTTCAGTAAGGCAGTAAAAGCCTCAAAGTTAGCAGGACTACCAGAGTATGGCTGTACATTCACCCCCCACTGATGAGGGTCTAGGCGGAAGGCCTCCAAAGCTCTCGTCTGACACAGACTTTCGACTTTGTCAATGAATACATTTCCTCCATAGTACCTGTAAAAGTGCCTCATTTCTTTAGGTCAACAAATTTATATACATGTGTGAGATGATACAGTGTTTTAAATAAATTGATTGCAGGATGGTTAATACAGTGAGTTTACAGAATTGGTGACTGACCTTGCACCAGGGTAACCCTCGGAGTATTTGTTAGTAAGACAGGATCCCAATGCTTCCTGGACTGATCGACTCGCAAAGTTCTGAGATGTGAAAATGAATAGTCTTATATTAACAGCTGAGCAGTTCTATACTTCTGGTTAATCATGGTTCTATACTTCAGGTTCATCACGGTTCAATACTTCTGGTTAATCATGGTTCTATACTTCTGGTTAATCATGGTTCAATACTTCTAGTTTATCATGGTTCTATACTTCTAGTTTATCATGGTTCTATACTTCTGGTTTATCATGGTTCTATACTTCTGGTTTAACATGGTTTTATACTTCTAGTTTATCATGGTTCTATACTTCTAGTTTATCATGGTTCTATACTTCTAGTTTATCATGGTTCTATACTTCTGGTTTATCATGGTTCTATACTTCTGGGTTATCATGGTTACTTAACATAATTTTCATGTTTGTTGACAGCATTTCTTGAAATTGATTTGATGTTGTTACATACTTTTATGTTGTTTACACATTTCTTAATAAAAATTAATTTGATGTTGTTTGGTTTTTTTAATTTGATATCATTACATTTCATAAGTAACATCTATCTTAAGGAGAACACTGACCTTTGTACTTAAAATTCTTTTAAATTCATTATCTCAAGGTGAATATGAATAACAGAATTCATAATGAGCCCAATTATACATAATACATGTACACTGGCCTGATTTACATCATATGCTCTCTCTATTCACATGAGCTCACATGACCTATCACATGCCTAACAAAGCAGTAGAGTTCAAGACCATTGTCAACATTTCAGTTTACAGGAGTTATTTATAGACAGTGAGGCACATGACAAGCTCCATTTACTACCAGGACCATTGACAACTTCAGGGATTACCTCGGAGGCGATGAGTTCCAGACCATTGACCTGCCTCTTTTTCTCCTGTTTGATGATGGACATCAGTTCCGGATCATCCTCCTCCAAACTCTCTCTCCCAGTCCATAAGGTCCGTATAGCTTGCCTGGTCAAAAGCCTCCGGGACAGCATCTAAATTGTATAAACCAACATAACTATTCAAGAATCAGCAAATCAGTGCATTCTCTCACAAGAAGAGCATGTTTCCAGTTCTTTATATCTGGATGCAAAATATTTCCACTATAACACACAGATTGCTAACTAAAGGCATATTTTTTATTGATGTTTTGTCACTGATAACTGCTACTAAGTTCAGCTCCTATGGTAAGTTGGTAACTGATATTGCCATAAAATAGATCAACAAGGTGATTTTTTTAACAAGTTACATTTATCTCTTCACTTTGTGCTTATTCATTGTATTCCAGCATGTTCAGATTTCCAAGTAAATGTTCCAAAAGCTAATGAATTATCAGAATATCTACTGAAATTATAGTTCTTAAACCAGTATTTTCCTGAAAACAAAAATAAAATATTGTTTAATCACCAGGTGTCTTTAAAAAATCTTTTTCTGAATGAACACACCTGCATTTTTGCAACACATGCACTAAAAAATTGAAGCTTCCTTCTATCTCATCAATCTATACCTTTTTCATTAACATTTAAGATTCATTTTAGCATGTTTAGTAATGGTTCATAACAGGTGATAACTAAATTATGAACAGAAAATTTTAATAACCTCCAAGTCTCCTATCTTATTCTTTTCAGATCGAGACTTTAAACTGATACACTCAATTACAAGGAAGTTGAATGCCGATTGATATGTAAATTAGACATTAATCATGTTCATTGTTATTCTTAGATGGTTAGACCTTGATGATTATCTAAGACCAGCAAAAATGCTGGCAAAGGGCAGTCATTGATTTTATAAAATTCAATTTATAACCAAACAACATTCGGTCAAAACTATGAATCAGAGCTTGAAATTGGTTTTTCAATGGTCAGAATTTTTTTTACATTAATACTTCAAGAAATGAAACTTTACCTTTATGCTGTATGTTAATTTTTTGTATTTGCGTTAAGTATTAAATCAAGTTTAAGAATTACATTAAAAAAATTGTTTTATGAAAAACTTATATTCTTACTAATATAAATATAACGAGGACAAAATACCGGTTTGTTCAACATTCTGAATGATGCATTCTATGCCAAAGAAATAAAGAGCCAGCTTTGAAATCCTGGTGTCTATAAATTTAACAAAAGAACAATGAATTTTTCACATTTTTAAATCTTCTAGAATGACCATTAACACACATTTACATATCTTTAATTTATAAATGCTTAAAATTACTAGCATATAGTTGCAATATTAAGGCAAACAGTGTTCATAAATTCGTTATGTCACACATTATTATGTAAAACAATATACCGATGATAGAAATACTTAAATCAAGTAATATCTTTTAATATTGACTTGATAAATCTTTCCTTGCAATAACTGGTGAATTTTCAATTGAGGTCATTTGTATCCTAAAAAATCCTACAGTCTGCAATGCCAGATAGGTCTAGTACAGACCAGTCAATGATTTTTAGTTCCCATTGTGCAGCAGACCAACTTTTAAGTTTTCTGTCAAAATGTCACAGTGACATTCATGCAAGAAAGATAATAAAAGCAAACAAATCCTGAAAATGTCCGACTTTGAATCGAATTCCTTTGTAACATTCTTTTCTGAAATATGATTTACTTACGTAAACTTCTACAACCTATGTTTTGATTCAATATGTGCACTGATATTATCAATCATGCGGGTTTAAAAAATATTCTATTTGGAAAAAAACTAATCTTCAAGCCAATCGTCATTTTCTCCCTAGAGTCCACTTCATGTTATTGAACTTATTTATACTTACATCTCTGATGCTGAAGGATAGTATCCCGACACGAGCCATTGTAAACTGGTAGTCTGCACATTCGGAATAAAGTCGGGAACCAGCAAAGACTAAATTACGGAATCCAGTACCTGCTACAATTTTCGACTTTCTTTAAAGGCAATGACATCCGATAAAATTACCTATAGGAGTTTAAGTAAAATGAGAAATTGTAATTGTATGACAGGAAATTAGGAATATTCATTTCTTTTTTTATTTACAGAATAAACTATGTACAATGAACTAAAAATGTGATTCTCTCAGAGAGAGAGAGAGAGAGAGAGAGAGAGAGAGAGTACGTTCAAATTCAACCCCCCCCCCCTCCCCCCCCCCCACACACACTTGACAGAACGATGCTACGTGTATGATCGAGTATAAGATAAACATGAAGTATCAAAACAACGCCCATAAGTCTGCAGAATGCTCCAGGAAATGTGCATACCCGCTGTTTTCTAATACACTGGGAAGTTCTTAATGACACCATTGCCTTAAATTCTCTTTATTAAACCTGACATTCTGTTGCATATATGTGTGAATTAATCTCTTTTTTATTCGTAGCTAGTCGAATATCGTTATATGTATTTACTTTTTCGCACTACAACGCAAAAATACATATTTTATACTTAAACTGCTTAAAAATAATTAAATTAGTTCCTTATATTTCAGATTTTTTAAATATTTATTTAATTTATATATGAATTGATGGAACTTGAAAAGAATTTTTTTAGAGCAACAAAAATACTTCAGACTAAATGTCCTTTAAACAAGAGCTCTTGGACTATTTCGGAATTAGTCTTCCCTTGCACATCATGCTAACCCAAGTCAAGACTATCAAATAACTCTTACTGTTATTTTAAACCACTGATTCTGTTTACGGTTTTAAACAACTACAAATGAAGAAAAACAACGCAAGTGAAGCATTGCATTTTGGGTCACAAAAAGTCATTACAATGGTTTCCAACGAGCAACGCGTATTTAAACTTTAAACAAATGCAATTTGGTGATATCAGTTCAAATATGACCTGCGAATGACCAGTGATAATCTGTGAAGGGGGATATAAAAACCATCTGCAGCCATGGATTCAGATGGTAGTTCACACAAAATCAATGATGCCAAGGTACGTCAGCTATGTGGGAATTGTCAGCGCAAGATTAACATTGCGTGGAACTGTACAAACTGCAGAAAAATTCTGTGCTACAACTGTAAGTTTTTACACGCGAAAAACGAGTCAACACGGACCCATAAAGTTGTGGAAGCACAAAATCTAAAAAATGGCTACGAGGATTCAACATCAAATAAATCTCAAGACTGTTCCAGCCCTACCGATCGGCCTCCGTCAGCCACAAAGTCCGTAACAGATCTAAGGATACGAGAAACCTGCAAAGACCATGACGGCCCGCTTCTATATCATTGTCATACCTGCACAAAGCCCCTTTGCGATGAGTGTGTTCGAAACGAACATAAAACGCACGACTTGATCAAGATACAGCAGTTTATAAAAACCGAGAAACATAAGTTACTACAAGAAGCGTCGGATGTCAAGAAAACTCATCTTGTTGAATTGAATGCAATGCTTGAAAACTGTGCCGCGAAAAGGAAAGAATCAGAAAATGGATTGAACAAAGCGTACGATGAACTGAATGAACACATTGAAAAACTTATTGCTGAGGTAAGGAGTGTGGCAGATGAAGTTACCGATGATTTTAAAACCGTCCACGTTGGAAACGAGTCCGAAATTAGCAAAACCGAAACCGAAATTAAGGAAGCAATTGGCGTTGTCAATGAAGCGATATCAATATGCGAGAACAGTTTGGATGCATCTATTTATAATGTGTATCAAGCTAAAGAGAAAATGTCACACCTCAATGAAGGAATGGTATTTCCGAAAGAACCTACAGTTCATCCAGTTGATTTTGAAAAGGGTCAAATCAATAGGTCTCTTTTAAGTAAAATGATATGCACGAGTATAGTGAAAGAAGAAGAGGAGGAGGAGGAAGAAGAAGAGGAGGAAGTAATAGAGGAACCCGTCAGACCCGAAAGCAGCAAACCAAAGATTCCAAAGGAGGAGTTTGATAGGTTTATCCTGTGTAAGGTCGGCATTAGCTGTTTGTCTGTTGGTGTGGATCACTCCATAACAGTGCGAGATCCGCAGACTGCAAGAGGTATTCAGAAGGTGTTTATCAGACACGGAACGAAAGTGGACATCAAGGAACCGTTAGAGTTCGATAAGTTGGTCACAGATGTTTGTTGCTATGACCTCAAAATCACTTTGGTTACTTTTGTAGGCACAAGTGCCATAAAGGTCGTCAATCAAGTAAATGGCAAAATCGCGTCTTTTACGGATTTAGCTCCCCTGTTTCCGGTCAGTTTGTGGAAGACAGCAGACGGATCGATTCTTGTGTCCGTCGTAGAGAGCGAGGAGCTAGAGACCAATGAGGGCAGTACCCGCGCAGTTTACATTTTATCTTCCAAAGGACGAATCCTGAAAAAGATCGAGTACTTTCAAGGAAAGCGAACACTGAACAGACCACACCGGGCCGTGGAGAACAGCAGGGGAGAGATAGTAGTGGCGGACTTCATAGACCTGGACGACAGGGTGATATGGATGAAAAAAGATGGCGAGGAGATCTGTTCCTACAGGGGACACATCTCTCCCAAGTACCCGCGACTGATGGCAGCCCAGGGTCTCGCCTGTGACGAATTTAACAACGTCTATATTTCAGATGCTAGAAACAATGTGGTTCATGTAGTGGATGGCTCGGGAAAATTTGTTCGCTTCATCGAGAACGACATGGACCGGTTTTTCTCCCCTTGGGCTCTCTATATGGACAGGGACACACTGTGGATTGGTACAACCAATGGACGTCTGTATCGTACTGTCATTCAGGGCATTGACATTAAATGATGTATTTTGTAGTCTTAAGTCAACTTTATACAGATGCTGACCAATAACTAATTCACAATTTCATTGATATTGTTGTTTGATATAATAATCTGTGTTTTATTTTGTTGTTTTTATAGATTTCTTTTATTGATTATTGTAACAACCCAAATATGAATAAATTCATACAATAAAACAACATATTTGCAATTTGATTTTTTTTAATGAAGAAAGGTATCAAGAGAAGAGTTGTAGAATTTGTTTCAACGTATCCAATTTTTCTTGATTAATGAGGTCATACATTAAAAAGTCGCTCTTGATTATCATATTTGCCGTAAAAGTTTAAAGAGGATCAGAGTTCCTTGGCCACGTAGTCCCACGAAACTACCACTCCTTGCTGGGGACCTAGCGTAAGACTGCTTGTGTCCACGTCAGTGTCCGCGTCAAAACTCTCGGATCCGCCCGTCGTCAGCTCAAACGAGGCTTTGCTCTGTATGGTGCTGTGGGCTTTCGCATAATCACGTGACTGTGCCGTGTTGGCAAAATTAATGGCCACCAAATACCTTCAATGATAGAAGAAAACAACATAATATACAGTTTGGCTATAATAATACTGGCTGAAAATGTTAGCGAGGTTTTTTTTTTATCTATACGAGGTAGGGGAATCATACCCTTTCTTTCCATCAAATTCTCGAACAAAAGAAAACACAGCATCATCAACCACGGTTGGATAGTAGTCTCCTATACGGAAGGTGTCGTCTGATCTTAGAGTGGTAAGGTTTTTGAAGAAAGACATGAGAGAGTCCCCTTTAGCACTCTGATTCTGAAAAATAAAATTATCAAAAATAGAGGATAGTTCTTTGAGCCACATTTGGCAGAGAACAGACAAAGGCTGAGAAAATTAAGAGTTCACAGGAATCATTACCTTCACATTATTGGTTTGATAGTCAGCACCAACACTGATCCACGGACTTGTTCCGTTGGTGAACCCCCCATTGAGTGTGTTATCCCACTGCATGAGTCCCCTCATCGGTTGATTCCGCGATGTGCTGCTGCTGGGTGGGATACTAAGGTCGACCAAGTTGATTTCGTCCCCATAATACAGGATCGGGGTGCCGGGTAGTGTCATTGACAGCATTGCAAAGCATCGAATAAAACTCTCGCTGTGATTGGTTGCAAAACGTTTTGTCATCTCATCACCAAGCTAAAGTTATTAAAAGTAAAAAAAGTGCAATTTTTTAGTAAACACCTTTAAACGACAATGATAAAGATGGCGATATCATGGTTCCATCAATAATTTCTTCAAATCAAGATCAAAACAGACGTATATTCCACTTGCGTTGTGTAAATATGATTGGATACTTACGGACCACGTCGGCCAGCGACCTGAGGGTAGGTTGTCCATCCAGCCATTGACATATTCCCTAATGCACTGACCGCCACAGTCTGTAGGAAACTGTCTCCTCTTGACGGGAAGATGAACCCCGTCTCTCTGGAAGTGGCCGTAATACTTCATCATCTCTACATTGTTGGACATAGGGTCTGGGTCAGCCATTAGAACTCTGTGAAGAGGGAAACTCCTGAATTAAATTTTGGCATTCTACGTTGTCTGCTAAACAGCTCGTCTTTTCATTTACAGAGTTTTTAAATGGTTTTTGTGAATTCTAAATATCCTGCCTGTACTTATCCGTGTATGCATCAGTTGTTGTGCGCCACCTTGCAAACATGTCATAAATTTCTGGGAGATTCTTTGTGTAAATATGGTTGTAGTCACCGTATTCCTGAAATAGTTAAATATAAAAATTACAAGGACTATATAGAAATACTGTAACTATTGTATATAATAATTATTCACTTCTAAAACAAATCGGTGAAACATACATCTCCTGCAGCACTTGGGACTTTCGATTCATCCCGTAGGTCATAGTCCGTAAAGAGATAGGCGCTGTTCCTAATGTAGAACCCGTCCACCGACTTGTTCAACCAATGCGTCAAAATTTCCTGCAAAATACATATAGACGCGGTGTAACTTTAATTTTAATCCTACAATACCAAGGATCAAACTACTCCTAACATTCTGATAGAATTTTCTTGATCTTACATTGAGTTTCTCCTTGACCTGCGGACTACGAAGGTTAAGGTCAGGCTGGTTGTGTAGAAATTGATGTAGGTAGTATTCTCCTGACCTCTCAGAAGACGTGTTCCATGCGCCACCCCCATACATGGATTTCTGCAAAAGAATAAAGAAAAGAATGAAATAATTGGCCATTACGATTTTGTCTTCAGGTTTGATCATTTCTCTTCTACATCTGAACGTACCCAGTTTGTTGGTGTGTTTGTCCATACATAGAAGTTTCGGTATGAATCGTTCCTGAATCTCGCCTCTTGACTCCATTTAAACCATTCACTCTGGTCGCTGGTTTGTGAAGGGACGAAATCCAGTATCACTTTAAGACCTAATAATTACAACAAACAATATGTTATTCCAGAATGTAGAAATGAACCACAATTCAAGATCTTTCAAATCATTTCATATCATTCAGATCACATTACAATATGGAGTTTTGAGAACAGGAATTTATTGAACCTTTCCCGTGCGCATGCGTGATAAGTCTTTGCAATGCGTCGTCCCCGCCAACGGATCCGGCAATCTTCATGTGGTTCTTGATGTGGAAGTCGCCATCAGTTCCGTCATCTTCGTAGTCGGGACTCAGTGATATTACACCGACCCCAAGGTCCTTGATGTAGTCCAATTTAGATGCCACTCCTGGAAAGAACAATATGAAAGGTATGTTTGACAATGATATCGATACAGAACATAATGCACCGTATGAATGGCATAGTGTACAGTTACCCAATGTTTTATGGAAGGCCTCTTTCATGAATTACAAGATGGTCCAACCATGCAACTTTCGCACACTCTTTCCTCATATAATGGTCAAGCAATAAAATATATCCAGATTAACAGTCATTACCATCTAAGTCTCCTTCGCCGTTTCCATCGCTGTCCTTGTAGCTCCGTACGTAAATTCGGTAAATGACCTCGTTTTGCCACCAGGATCTGGAATCCGGGGATTTGCATTTCGGGTAAACCAACACCAGCGCCACCACGGTTATGATCAGCGCCAGCCAGCCCAAGAGGATGATGGAGATGCATATCATGCGCAGACGCCTCCAGAACGGTTTGGAGGAGTGTACCAATAACTCATCCTTTCCCATGCCGCGGAAAGGGCTGCCATTGTTATCTGAGAGCTTGACATCAATGCTCTCTGGTGATCTTAAAGAGAGAATGAAGAGCGAATTAGTACACGGGCAAATAATTGATATATACATGTACCTTTAAAAATTCGTAAACTGTGAATTGCTAATTTAAAGGGACTTAGACACGATTTAAGCTCAAATATTTCCATATTTATTTTTTCATTTTATCCAGAATAGGTATTATGGTGTTTATTTTATATTATTTGTCAAAATATATATGTAAGTCAAAGCGAGTAATAGATGTTATAAGTCTTTGTTTTGTAAATAAATATCGAGTCCTGTTATTGTTTATATACTAGTATGTGTTGGATTGTACATGTATAAGTTTCAATCCAATGTTAATTGGTTTTTGTTGTTGATGAAATCATTTATGAACACATTCAATAAGTTTATCCTTTTGACCACAAGTTATATATATATGGTGAAAAACAATTTCTTTGCATTATTTATAAACAAATTTAAGACCTGAGCTTTGACTACAAACTTTTCCCTCCGTATCTCGCTTGTAACTTGACTTCGAACATTCAAGTTTTGGTAAATCATTCAAAATACTAGTACATGAGTAAACCATTTTATACCAAACAATAAAAGAAATTTTTTCATTACAAATCGTGCGAAAGTCCCTTTAAAACCATATGCATATGTACAAGTCTTGACTTAAAGTTTCTATGTCATCCATAAAGTGACTACATCTTGTACGGATTTATTTGCAACATAACTCGTATATAGTCAGACTTTGGATTTAGTAAGTTAGTTTTGCGAGCCAATTACTCAATGATCAGTATTGTAAACGTCATGAGAGTACAGTACATGTAGAGATAATACTTACGAAGGTTTTTCTGGTGCATATGAAATAGTAGATATTTCAGGCATGATTTCCACCCAACTTACAAAGCAAGTGCTTATCTTAAAGGTTAACCTTTAGATAGAAGAGTTCTCCAAATCACAGAAGGCAAACAAGTCCTAGGAAACCCAGCTATGTAGTCTAGACCATGCAGACTGTTAAAAAGTTAGTCCCGTTTGCCGGCCGCATACACAACTGGGGTACTATCACGTGAATAAGATACACATGTGTATATTATATGATGTATTAACTATTTGTTTATCGGTATTTATCAGTGAAACATTTGCGTCAGAAATCTGATTAAGAAATGACAAGATAATTCAGACTTGTTTGGCATTTAAACCATGTCATCTTAGTTTACACATGTACATGTGTAAACAATACGACTTTGGGAATTTATAAATTGCGCTACGTAAGGGTTAATGCACTGCTAAGAACAGTTTAAGAGTATACAAAGTATGCTACTTAAAAGACATGAAGATTTATATAGAAGTAAAATTGGTTAGAATGTGATACCCAATTAACCTTTAATTTTTTTATTCAAATGAACGATTTGCTCTTATAAGTGCAACAAAATAGTTCAAAATGTATGGAAAAAAACCAATCGTTTCATGGGGAACACAAACAATAAAAATTGAGGGAAAACAACGGAATGGGATACATGTCTAAAACATATAATTGTGACGTCATTTGGCAAAGGACCCTCGATAAACGTAAAAGTAACGTCACAATCAAAAAGGTCTGGATTGTTACGTCATAAACACGCCGTAACGAAGGCATTGCTGCATTGTTAGCTGCACACAGAGGTATGTTGATGAAATTCTCTCATCTGTTTAAACAATAATTGACATTTTTAGTGTGAATGATAGAAAAGATGCATAATATTTTGTGAAGTGAATGTAATTTGATTAAATAAGATGTCGTTTTAAGCTTAATAATCGGTCCAAATACTTTATTAGATTGTTTTGGGGAGACTTATTAAAGATGGCTGAGATTGGTTCCGATGAATTTCCATTCCGGTTGGAAATGTTTATAAAGAACAACGGAGAAATTAACGTGAGGGCGTTAATGGCTGCTGATCTGGGGGACTTCACGTAAGTCCCTTTTATAAATTTTTTGTAAAAGTTTTTATCTGGTTTTAATATACAAAAAAACCCCTATAAACGGTTTAGTTTCAATATGATTATGATGTTAATACTAGTAAATCTATATTCAGTAGTTCTTTAAATATTTTGATATTTATACAGAATATTTATCATTTATTCATTTTCTGTATGTATCATTTTTTAAATGTATTAAACCTTCTATGTGCTATATTATTATTGCAGCCCTGAAGATCTCCTGTACGAATTCTACACGCGGACTTCTGCTGAGATTGCCGACATGAAAAGAGACAGAAGACGACTAGAAGCGGAAATCCCGCAGGCGACCAGGGGCATCTTGGTATGAAATTTTGAAACTCGAAATATAAATGGGCGTTAATGGAAATGAACCTCGTTCAATACAACTGGCAGTCTGCGCATACAACTTTCTTTTTACAGATGAAGCGTAAGGAATGTGCAATTGTTCAATCAAACATCACCAAATTGAAAGAAGAATTCACCGATCTGAATGAACGTAATAAATTGTTGAAAGAGATCATGAGGCTAAATCAGTCCCTGAAACCACGATTGGCCACGCAGAATCCCTTAGAGCTCGGCGGCTGTGCCACTCTTCCAGATCTACACCGGAGGGGAGCCCAAGTCCTCAGGGACCATGACTCACAGAATCCCCGAGGTCAGAGGCAGTCTTCCCTCTGGGCCAGGGACTCTCACAGTACACCGAGTCTACCGTCCATAGACAAGACTAGACAGCGACCAGTACCAAGCTATGCCCAGGAAAGTTCTGGCCTCTGTGGTCAAAGAGGAACAAAAGCAAGCCTTTTGACCAGTGAATGTAAGTATAGAATTTTCAGCAAACTCGTTTACTTAAATGTAGTATGTGAAGAAATGCATGTCTGTGAATGTTAATATCATATACCGGGTATATAAGTGCTCCGTTTTTTTTTCATTTTAGACAAACGGGTCAAAAGCTTAACAAATACCATAGAGAGAAAACGAGAGTGTTCTCAAAGGATGAAAGATCCTTCTCTGTCCAACCTCAGGAGGCGAAACGTACCGCTAGGAGGCGGTAGATCCCAGAATGCCATGCATCGAGCGAATAATGTGTAATGGGTGGATGTAGATGTCTTTTTTCTATGCTCTTCCACTCTAATTTAAATTATCCATTTCGTCTGGTTTTGCTCCTTTTTGTAATTGCCAATTCTGATTTGTGTTAGTCATTAAATGTAAATGAACAGTGTGTATTTATATCTTCGATTCCTTCACCTTGCATTTACTTACATGGTATTTTAGATTTTATCGCAAGTAACAAAGAGATGTAAGGTTTACCCAGGTAGGCTGCCAGAGCAATAAAAGGGCGGTCAATTGGTTGCGGGTCTGTTGTATAGCTTATTTTAAACACTTACCTGAACATTCGACGTCAGTGGTAAATCATACGAAGGCATTGTATTTTCTACTTTTTACCACAGGGGCCAAGCCCGTTTTAACATTAATTTCAATGTAACCAACTTTATTTATGGTTACATTGAAATTAATGTTAAAACGGGCTTGGTCCCTGTGCTTTTTACTAAACTGAGAGAGAGAGAGAGAGAGAGAGAGAGAGAGAGAGAGAGAGAGAGAGAGAGGAGAGAGAGAGAGAGAGAGAGAGAGAGAGAGAGAGAGATTACCTTATATCTATTTCATCAAACTTATCATTTGACGAAGGCTTGTATGCTAGAGGTTCTATATTGTATGACTTGCTCATATCTACAAACTGAATAAATTAAAGACATGGTAATATAAGTTGCAACACACACTGAAGATAGATACGTATGAAAAATTCTATATAGTGTATGCGTTATACCGGTATCATCTCAATAGTCAGAAGTTATGCAGGGTCACGTTTGTCATACTTTACGAAACCCCTGTACCCGGGTTTTCTTAATTAGCTACCTTTATTTTTTCTCTTAATGACAACCTGACCTTTTACTGCTAAATTTTAGAAAATGTTAGATTTGTGTACATAATCATTACAAATCCCACATGTACAAATATGTTCACATACAATAAACAAAAGATAAAACGAAAACACAACAACCTACCTGTAGGGAGGAGATAAGACAAAAATGGCGTTCACAGGTGAAACTTGTATCACTGACACACCTGAGTTACGGTGCACAGATATGCAAAGTTTTTAAAGTATTTACCTGCTTACCTGAGACAAGGGAAGATAACCGCTGAAGTTTTATAGTTTTTTAAAAGTATTTGAAAAGATGGTTCAGTTAAAGGAAGAAAGACAATTAAAGAAAATAGTCAAAGGATTTGATATGATATGGGCCTAATATGGCCCCCGTCATTCGCAACTTTTAAAAGTGTGTCAGGTATATTAAATTGTTACCCGTTTATTTAGTTTATTTGCACTCGCTTGCAGTATATAACGTCATATATGACGCTATTTTTGAATTTCAATCATAATCAGTCCCAAATTGACATATATCTTATCTTTTTTTTTAATGGAAATAAATAGCGACGCTTTGAAAAGGAACATTTTTTTGTCACTTAAGTCTTGGGTAAATACATCTTTGATGAAAAATTTTGTTTGTTCAAACATTAATAATTAAGGTTTTCTAAAGAAAAAAATATTTGAAAACAAACCTTTTATGCTAAAAATGCAAAAATGGCGGGAGAAGGTTTACTTTATGATGTCATATTTCAAAATTGTGGACATTTGGATCAAAATGAAAATTAACAAAAAACTGCACATAAATATCCGTACAAAAAAGCAAAGAATTACAGAAAATGGATGATGTTCATTTTACGGGGCCATAATAGGCCCATACCATATATTGTCGTTTGTTTAAAACCATATTAACCCAATGGATGTATTGCGCCCAAACCCTGTTAAGGGACATGGTCATGATTTGAGCTGAAAAATTTCAAATTCTAATTGCTTCCTCATTTATGATTTTAAGAATGTCTTATTGAACTATTTTTAGTAACCATATTTTAAGTGTAAATCATCGTGTTATAAGCGAGATGTAGAGACTGTACAAACAAATTTTCTGATGATAAACAACCGACAATCTCAACTTCCTGGGTCTTTCTCATATTCGGGAAACCTATGCCGGAAAGACTCGGAAAAATATGCGATTAAAGCGACTGACAGTTCCGAATAATAGTATCGAAACATTTCAATATTATTGTTTTTCGCAGGTCAAATTAAAAAATAGCATGATTTTGTATTATATACTATTAATCTCTGTGTTACCAATGGCTACCGAGGATTTCAAAGTAGAGATATGAATATCATAGATATTTGTATATTCCATAGACTTGTAATCGCACAATAATTATAATGTGGAATTCGATCACAATAATTGTTGGGTGACATTCCAGAACACAATAATGATTTGATGATGAAAAGTAATTATGTTGGGTTTTTTCTTTTAAGTTAAGATTATGTAACTATTGTGAAAAGATAATAATAGTGCAATTTAAGTGAAGTTTGCTGAAATTATTAACAGGTTTCACTACGTCCTGGTCCAGCACCCGCCCCCCCCCCCCCCCAAACTTCTCATCCGCCGAATCTACTAAAATTGAAATATTTTATGTTCTTTAACTTTAAAAATTCCATACTGTTTAAACTTATAAAAATATTTTTGGAACGTTTTATTGAGTTTCAAATTTTACGTCTAGTCTAGATCTAGAGATTTAATTGTGTACTAGTGGCAGATCTTTTTTAATTATTTATTGACCCGTATCAAGTTTTGTGGCAGATACCCTATACATGTATTTATTTATTTTGAGAAAAAAATATGCATTTTATTACGATGGGGAAAATCTATTTATAAACAATCTTACACTAAGCATCGGTATTGCAAGTAACCACCGTACGCGTACGTACGTTATCGCTAAGGAAAATTCCTTGTAATCCTCTTTTATAAATAGTCTCGATCAATAGTACCAACTTTACCTTACAGTGAACCATATATATATATATCAACATTTGTTTAAAATGTTAATGTTTGTATTTAATGTACCGAGTATGTTATAAATATTTTTTTAAATGAGACATATTTTGCTGAGGACGTAAGTGGCAATACAACATAATAGTGATGATATTACTATACAGAGAAAATTTCCCCTTCGTTCGCCCCATTTAGTTTTGATCGCTTCTTGCCCCCAGAGCATTGGCGATAAACACCGGTATCAGCAACATTGGGCCCAGTTTTTGACTTGACGGACGCTAAAGACAAGCAATATTTCGAGGATGTGATACAAGTGGTATTTACTGGTGAATACAGGAAGAAAACCTCATCCGGCCAAATACTATACATAGAAAAGGTGGACTCATTAATAAAAAAAGATGGGGCTAATAGGAGAAAACATGTCGGAATCGTTCTCCAAGTTTGCATTCATGGTCATTGTTTTCTTTTTGGCGACTGCTACAAGAGGTTTGTGTTTATTTTCCATGCTAATAATTTTATAAATAATATATTTTCATTCATAAATAATGAGCATAAGTGTTCATTTTCAAATTTATGGAATGTTTATAAAACTACAACGTTAAATTTACATGTTATTGTTAGAATGATTCAGGGAAAATTCTACAAAATTCTTGATTTTTCCTGATTTTGTACTTAGATAAACATAAATTCTTTTATCTCTCACTAAAACTGCATCGACGGAGAGTTAGGGTATTTAAATTTTATCGATTTGACATATATATTGAGTCAAAGACCCAGTAGGATTATCGATACGTGCTCTAGTTTCTAATTGGATAACAAAATATTTATTCAATAAATTTCATCAACTTAAAGTTATTGTTTGTGGTCTTATAATACAATATTGAATTTAGACGCCCAATATTTAATTTAATTACATGCCACTGAATGTTTCTGACCTGCTGATATTTGTTGAGCAAGAGGGAGACAATGAATTTAATAAAGATTCGAATTCAATGCGCTTTCTTTAGCATGTCTCCCTGACTTGAAGATTGTTTTTTTTCTCATATATTTTAATCGATGTAATATAGCTTAGAACCCATCCTGCCTCCACCAATGGAGAGCCCTTTTCCAGGCTTGAACATTGCTTCAAATCATTTTACTGGTAGTTTTTGACAATGGCATATTCTTTATTTCATGCAAGATGATGTTTTGTAATATTACAAACCATATAGAACATTCATATACCTTTTTATTACTAAATATTGAGTAGACCGGCCTTTTCAACAATAGAACAATTTATAGATGATTCATAGATGCAATAAATTGCACAATAGATGGATTACCTGACAGAATAGATACTATGGTTGTTCGTTTAATATGGATGGAAATAGAAATGAAAATCTCTATTTTTACGCTCTATTTTGTTATAATTTTAGAAACGCCTTGAATAGAGGTTCTTTCCTAAATATGTTCAGTTAGAAACTATAGCGTCTTTGTAAAACCTAAGGAGCTTTTTTTTTAATTTTCCAGAGCTGTGGGTTGTGTTATCAAAGCAGCTTATTATCAAGATTTTACTTTGAATATCATCTATTTATAGAATGAAACGAACACATTAATCATCTGTGACACTATTGTAGGAGAATGGCTCCTGGTGATAGTATACATGTTCAGGGACCAGCTTCAACAAATAACGGGCTTAGGACTGGATGAGCAGGTGCCTACTGTGAGCGCTGACAATGGCACCACCCACCCTCCCCAATTCCTGCTGGAATCCCACCACCTCCAGAACGTGCACTGGTTCGTTCTGATGGCCGTGTCCACGTCTTTCATTATGTACTATGGCATGGCGTATGGGTGGCACTATTACTACTATGTCAACCGCAGGCACTTGGTAATTAAGCATTTATTTAAATAAATTAGTTACACACCCTTGGTTATGATCCTAAGGTCTGCACTAGATTTCTGTTAGCAGATACTCACATGGCTGTATAAATCATCATTCTTTTTTGTTATATTAGAGAAATTGTTTTTATGAACATGTTTTGCAGTTTTACAAGAAATCCTTCTTTTTCTAACAGTCGGGCAGGTAGGAAATCGATTTATGTCTAGGAATTGTATGTTCTAATATCTAAGGTCTAATAGCACCTTTGGGTAACTATCGATTCCTTGGTTACTTTTATCTGTAGCAAAATATACAGATCTCTCCATATTATCAGTCGATATGTAATCGTTCCTAAAACTCCATACAAGACAATATCTAGCATGCATCTGTACTAAATTTACACTTACGATACCTCAGGATGTACCCATCATAGCGGAATGCTATATTGTTATATCGGGGGTCTTTTCACGTGGACGTGAGGACTTATTGCGCTACTTAAATGTAGGAACATTATTTACATAGTTTTATATGTTATGGTTAGCTTTTGGTATCTCAAACTAAATTTGGCACTGAGGTAAACATTGTGAGATTCTAGACATTGTAGCTGTCCATGAGTAAAACTTTAGCATGAATTACATTTCCTTCACGCATAACAATGTGAAACTAGTGAAACAAAAAACAACAAACAACAAACAAAAACAGAAAAACCCATAAAATTCATTTCTTTGAAAATACAGTAATAATCATATTTATAAACGATAAAAAGATAGAGTGCTTGAATATAAAGAATTTCTGTTACATATGTTCGAATGGTGTGCTGTGTTGTAACATAGTCGACTTATTGTTTTCCTGTACAGGCCAAGGAGTGGAAGTGTCAGCCGGACAAGTTCTTGACCCCCGAGAACGAAAGACACGAGATTCTCCTTGGCTCCATGAACATGTTAATAGGGTCAACGGCTTCTGGGGTCATTGCCTGTTACATCATGAACGGCGGTACAATAGTTTACATGCATTCAACATCATCAACAGTGTTTTATAGAACTGCAAATTTTTCATTTAAATTATGCAATTATTGTTTTTTAATTTGAATGCATTTTTAAATCTCTCAGTAGGTAGGGTCTCGATTGGTTTCACCATGGTTTCTTCTTTGAACTTCAGGGCATTCTAAAATGTACTACAGTGTACCAGAGCGAGGCTGGGCATACTTCCTTTTCTCTCTAGTGGCGTTCTTTGTTTATAACGAGACAATGGCCTACTACCTTCACCGTCTGTTCCACAACCCTTGGCTGTATAAAAAGATCCACAAAATGCACCACCGGTACCACCAGCCCACGGCCTGGAGCGCAGTGGCAATGCATCCTCTGGAATTTATCATGTACCAAGGGTATCTGGCGGCCACGCCCTTCCTTGTTCCAATCCATGCCTGTAAGTTAAAATGAAAAGAGCAGTATACGTCTCGAAGAAAAGTTTCCAAACCATATTTCAGCATTAGTCATGGCGAAGTCACAATGATGTTTTATCATCTTGAATATAGAAGGAAGAGAAAAAATAATACGAGTAACGTTGTCATGTTTAATTATTTTTTTTGGAAATTGCTTATATCACATCTGTAAAATTATATAAAAGGATGGGGTTTCAATGGGCTATATCGGTGACCTTGTCCTTTTTCCAGTCCCCTTCCTGTTTGTGTTGCTTTACTCCTACTACTACGGACTCTGCGACCATTCCGGAATCAAGATGGGCGCCATCTGGCCATGGCAACCGCATTCCTATTTCCATGACAACCACCACAAGTAAGAACCATAATGAATAAAATCAATAATACTAGTAAACAGTCATGATTTTATATGACTTACAAAACAGGCATTGGAATTATATTTATTTTTTCTTTGTTTACCAGACATTTTCACGTCAATTTTGGATTCAACACGTACTTTTTTGACTGGTTCCATGATACTCTGAGGAAAGAGAGCAGAGTATATGGGGAAGAGGTTTTTGGGGGACGAGGAAAACAAAGCCAGAAATCGGAATAGTCATTTAGAACAAAGCAGTCTTCCTGTTGGTGCCACTGTATGACCATAAGATTCTGTTGTTTGTGAAAATGGTTAATTGTGAAGATAATGTTCTGTTGAAATATTAATGAATACTTTTTATCAATGTAACTTTTCAAGGGTACTTCAAGAACGTAAGAGAATGTTTATATATAGGAATTTAGAGATAAATGGGGATATTTTTTTTTTGGGGGGGGGTCAGAAATATTATTTAAGTCTATTTCAACTTGATTGAAATGCAAGGACATCAAACTGTTATTTTAAAAGAGATAAATATTTTCTGTTTGTATATAAGATTGGCACGTACTGTGTGCGTGTAACTGTGTGTGATTGTGATGTTGGTATGAACATTAACACGTAACCAGGTACACACCAAAGAACAGAGTCTGTGTGAGGGCCCGATCTGGGCTGGTCAGGTATTGATAATCCACTATGACGTGTAATCTGTGACACAGATTTCACTGATACTCAGTCGTGACCAGCCACAGGAGAGTGCTGATATTTATTTGTTTTCACTGACTGTAGTTGTATTTTGTTAACTGTGCTAGTAACTTATTTTCGTTGTAGTTATGGGTTTTTTTTTTATTTTACGCTAAGATCTCTGTCCACGTACCCATATGACAGTTAATACGATTTATACGATCGCATTACTTGATGGGTATATGGAGTGGTCCGTATTGGCAGTATTTACACAATATATTTACATGGACACATCCCAGTCCTCTCCCGCGCCCAAATGACAGCGAATACAACGACATCCCATTTGTATTGCTTGACGGGTGCCAAGGATGAGGTTAAGGGATTCTAGCATCAACCCACCCCTCTTATTCCCTACCCCAATCATAGTCACCAAAACATCAAATGACAGCTAATACAGTACTATCTCAGATGTATTGCTTGATGAGAGTTATGGTTATGAAGGACACCCACCCCCACCCCCAATCAGAGGTCAGAGTATTTTGACCGACCGATATTATATTGTTAAAACTCCAACAAAGATATCTATTTTTTTTAAAACACAAGATAGATTGTTAAATTCAATACATGTACATTGAATTTGTAGTTTGAAAAAGTTTAGCTCTATTTGTGGAATTTAAATTTAAAGTTCAACTAAATCAAAATCATAATAGGATTTTTTTCCCACAGCACGACCATTCAAAATTAATTCCCCCGAGTAGAGTGTATGTGGATATGGGGTATTTGTATGTATACATAAATTTAAATAGAATTGTTATGTGTCGCTATTTAATTGACAAATATTTTTTCCCCTCTACGCATATGACGGTGCTAAGGAACCTGATACCTAGCGCTTGATGTGTAGTCGCTTTTATGCTTATGTCTATTTTAATAGATAATTTTAAAGTACTTTCTTTCTGAGTTATTCTGAGCTTCAATTTTAATTTTGATTAAGTAGAGATTTATGTAGTCTTAACACTAGTCAGCGCCAAATCAATGGTTTACATTATATGGAATTTTGTTAAATTTTGTTTTTCAAACATTTGTTGTCAATAAAATGATTAATTTCAGAATTTTAAGTATTTGTTCTTTGTCTACGTTCCTAATAAAATACACTGTAAGTATATCAAGAACATTCATCAATTCCTGTATTCTCTTTTGAGAAGTGGACAGGCATAGTAGGCTATGCCTGTCCACTTCTCAAAAGAGAATACAATTTCAGTATCGATATTGATTTTGGTATTTGATAAATAAAATCCATATCCCATGTAAAGACGAGAATCTGGGATTCTTCTATAAATTATATTCGGTCTTTAAATTTTCTGAAAACCCTGACCCGATCAAATTTTTGATAATAAAAGATTTTTTTTGTTCGGATACAACACACAAAGTGCGCTCAACCAGAAAAAAGATTGCGAGTGACCTCCCTTTACAGTTGTTTACATTGGTAGCAGAACCGACATGATTTTCTTTCAACCACCTGAACGAAAAGTCCGGCGGAAAAGGATTAAGCGATCCCCGCCTTCAGAGAATGATGAAGGCCTTTGTATGGGAATATTCCAGACCTCACTTAACATGGGCTTCATTGTTCTTGTTTTTATAATTGCATCGACCAAAGGTATGTGAGATCAATGCCTTCTGAGTTGTACAGTGTTGTACTCGGGTACAGTGTACTTACTACACACGGGTACCTATAACAGTTTCTGTTGAAATGCGGAGGGTAATATGGTTTTTATCAATTTATGTTAAAATTGGCGGGTAGAAACACAATCCACTGATATTTGTCGGACGAAGTCCTATATGCTTTAGCCAAGTTGAAAGTTCAATTACAAGATCTAGTCTGTAGGCATCTATATATATACGTGATGCTGTTTACGGTGACAAAATTCAATGATTCTTTTAAAAGACGTTTGTTTGGTAAAGGAGAGAACAAACATTGGAAAAAAAATTTAAATAACGTGAGTTAGAAGTAGAACTACATACTAAACTTGCTCAAGAGATAAAAAATAAAATTCCGGTGATATTGTAGTATACTATATGCTTATACAATATTACACTAATTCGGTGATCTTTTGTAAGTTTGTGCGAATTGTATTTGCATGTATTCATGGATTGGGGTAATAAACAGATCGTCAATATGGGTCGTTGCGGCCCGAGAGTGAATAAATAATTGACGGAACATGCAAATCGATCGAGACTGGAATGAACACAACGCTGAATAAAAACCGAACAGATAGCCTAGACACATGCTGAGAATTTGCTCTGGGTTTCTTTTTATTCTGGGTTTTAGTTTAAATGATGAAAAGAATGGGAAGGAGCTACGGGACTATCCAAAAGTGAAGCAAGCTGGCAAAAATCTATATGCAGGAAAAACCCAACATACATGTAGCAGACCAATTAATGGTTTCTGTTTGAAGTCTTTTAGAAGACAAGCGTTATGATGTTTTCATTGTATCCAGCTTTTTAATTATCATTCTCTATTTCATAGTCTTAAATACTGTAACGATTATAGTATGATGCTGTAATATTAGAACCATTATAACAAGACCTTGGACTTTCGGTTGGATGTAGCTGTCTATTTCTTGCGTCAAAACAAGTTAAAATTGACGCAGTTTCAAGCGAAATAAGCACCGATTGCGTAGTCTTAGCTCAAAAGCCAGACAAATCTTGTTGATTTCAGATAGTCGTGGCTGAGTGGCCAGCAATGAAATAGACAGGCCTGCATCACATTACTGTTTGACACAACTATCCAAAGTCCAAGCTCTTGTTAAAATGGTTCTAATATACTTTCAATGTAGGAGAATGGATCCTTGACGTCATCAGGTATTTCCAAAACAAAAACAACATCACCTCACAGATACCGGTCCTCGATGACTGGTTACCCTCCATACAATGGCCGGAGTTTAAGAGAGTCCAGAGCTTGCCCAAGTTTCTATTTTATTCGGTCATACTTTCTGTAACATCGTACAATGTCATAGCTGGAGTCTGGTACTGGCTCTTCGGGAGTGCAAAGCGGAAAAAGGTAGTCCACGTTTGATTAATTTATCATAGGTACTAGAACACATGTTATATGTTTTGGTTATATATATTTAAACCTGTAGCCATTGGCTACTATTTATAGCATATAACCTGTAGAACATGTATTCAAGTTAAGCACGATTTTCACTCATTCGAAATCCTTTCTTTGTCGCATTTGCACAATCCCCACCCACCCACTTTTTTAGTGACATTTAAAAATCAAGGACTGTGCACTATGTAAAATGTTTTATTTCAGAAAGAAGTTTGAAGAATCTTTATATGTATTTGTACGTGTAAATAAATGCAGCAAAATAAGCGCTTCCTTCACTAATCATGTGTTTTGTTATTATTGTAAATAATTTATGTTCTGTTGAGTGGAACGAATAAGAACATAAGTTTCTGTTTCACATTCATCTACCACGAATACTTGTATGATATGATATGACATAAAACATTCCATATATTATTTTCACTGTATAGTAGTAATTTTTAAGTTGCATGTACAATACTTTATATTTGTTGAAGGGATATGGTGACATCGAGGAAGATTCTTCACTCTTCAATGACGCAATGTTCAGTTCCTTTAATGTCGCAGTGATGTCCATTGTTTCTGCTCTACTGGCCTGGTTCACATCAAATAAAGGTATTGAGATACATTTACTAAATGTCAACTAAAATTTGCAATGGTTTGTGTTTGAACTTATGTGATTATACACCTTTACACACGTTACGAAATATCCTTCTTATTTGAGCTTCCTCGAGCTTATTTGATCCTTTTTCCTAAGAAAAATGTTATAAGTGTTTTTGCTTATAAACATTTCTTGTTTGTATAAAATACCAATTTTTTGAAAATTTCGTTGTCACAGTTATGAACCACAGGCCCGCGGTTTATTCATGCTACATTGTAACTATTATACACAAACTTTCGACAGAAATCACAGATTTGTATAATTATTGAAAATATTGACCATGTCTGAGCTAAGTATAAACTTAAGCTCCTCCCTAAAAAGAAATTGGTATTGAAAGATGAAACAGAATAGCACTATGTACTTAGTGGCTCTAATAAAAATTTTAAAGTGATAAAGGACATCGATGAACATGTAAAAAATCTAAAGCCTAAGTTAAGTATTCTTCATTTCCCTGTATTCCAGGTTATTCCCGCCTCTATAATGATGTGTCAGATTGGGGTTGGTTGTATTTTGCCGTGTCAGTTCCCGCGCTATTTTTGTATTACGAAGTCTCCTCATACTATCGCCATCGTACTTTTCATTCGCCAATGCTGTATAAAAATATCCACTTCTGGCGCCATCGGCCCAAGGAGACCACGTGGAGTTTAATGGTGATGCACCCAGTGGAGTGTGTGGCGATGTTGTTGCAGAGTCTACTACCTATGTACATGTTTCCTACACACATAGGTAACAACAGTTTTTCAGCAATTGTCATGGAGAAAAATCGGATAAACGTTTTGGTTTTATATAGTAATAAAAACTAAATTCAATATCAAGTTCTTATAACAAAACAAACGAGTTTTACCAATAAATTGTCTTTCATTTTTCATAACAGATTATTGATATCATAAATCACCGTTTTGCTCTTTCGTACCGTCTCTGCAACAGTAAGTTTGTTATCAAACTAACAGTCCATCCGTTATATATTGAACTTCTAACATTTTTATTTCAAGGGGTTTACTTGTTCCTGACTATGGTCACCATGTATAATGACCTAATGTTTCACTCGAGTGATAGTTCATTTCAACAGAACCATAGAAAGTAAGGCAGTCAATTATACTCATCCCATTCGTAATAAACATACTAAACTATCCCCTACATCAATGGTATAATGCTGACACTATTGACTTGTAGGTACAAAGACGTCAACTTCGGCGTGAACTCAATACTTCTGGACTGGGCCCGTGGAACACTGCATCATGACATTTATGACACACTGTATGCCGAGTCCAACCACTACAATAAAGAGGACTAGAAACATGTCCGAATGTAGGAAGTCTAGAAAATTCCTGCATATTGTTGTCTTGCTTGCTATCTGCATAGGTTTAGGGAGTCTACAGCAAAAGGACTTACTTCTTAGACAGCCAAGCCGAATCGGATATCACGAAGTAAAAACGACAACTTCAAACATTTGGTAGATATCGGTGATAGGAATCCCTGGGGTACTCATATCATATAGATCCTAATTTTATCGCATGGATCCAACTTTTTACAGAGAGTCTGCAACCAAAGTAGAACAAAAACATTCAGTATTATGTATAGAAAAATAATCTAGTAACAATTCAGAACTTACAGTTCTAAATTAGTTGAATATTAACCGCAAAGCAGTGTTCTATTAAACATAAATGAATATTCATTAAATAATAGTTTAGGCTGTCATTGTTGACCCTTACAAAGGGATAGGGTGTTGAAGGTGTTTATACACAAAGAACCATAGAAAAGTCAAGTCGTAGAAAAACTAGAATAAACTAGATATCTCCATGTTCATATTAGTGGTTAAGAAATGCAGTGATATTTAATTTATGACCTTGATAAGGTGATACAGATTAAAGACAGATATCGCGTGATGAAAGTTTTAGAACTGGATATTTTTAAAAGTTGGTATTGACTAATAAAAAACTTGGTACATTCATACACCTGCGTGTATATCATTTATATGTACGAGGAATTTATAATAACCATGATATGTAATGCTCGATCCTGTTACATGATGATACAAGTAAACAAACAGGTTTTACCGGCACATGCATTATATTATTATCTATGGATTTTTAAAAATGAGATATACGTTGTCATTCATCGTAATCTTAAATGATGAGTGTTTGAAACACGCTTATACCGGGTACTTGTGTACTGGCACATTTGTACATGTAGCATAATTGCACTGAGTATGAATTTCATATTTTTATTTTGAATTTATCAAATATTACGTTACTTTCTAAATAGGTATTTATCAAATCCATTGTTTAAAAGATGTATGAACATGATGCTGGTGCCTCAAATTATAAGCTGAAATTGGAACTCAAGATAATACAATGTACTTTCTCTGGTACAAACGAGCATTGACTGTCCATGTGAACTTTATATTGGTAGTTACATAATTGAATCTCAAGGTGTGACCTAGTCATTAAAGACACAACCAAAGCTTTTGTCAACTCGAGTTGTTTTTTGTTGTTTTTATTTTGCCACATTCTGTAAATTAGTTATATACAACTATACGATATATACAACACTGAGCGGGCATGTTTTATTGTACGTTTGGAATTGCAAAAAATTATCCAATATAATTACGGAAAACTGGAAACTCGATACGAAGCAGTTTACAATGTCCATATCCCGTACAGAATGCTTTAATGTAGAAATAGATATAAAGATGTGGAAGTAAATAGCTTTCATTTAATACCGGTGGAATTTGTGCAGTTTCAGCCAAATCGGAGAAAAAAAGTTTGTAACTGCAGCAGCTAGTGGACTTGCATTTCCAAATATTCGTTTGAAAATGTACTATCCGGTGCTGCAATACCGGTATCTTTATTTATTCTATTTATGGTTATTCAATTTTTGTTCAAAATACATTATTAGTATTTTATCTATCTTAAATTTTCATATTGTTGGAATCTGTACGTTAGATTTGATTTCTTTCATGTTAGATTAACAAGACAACTTCAATCAATAATCTGTCTTGTTCACGTCCATGAGCTTTAGCTTTGTAATACGTAATTACATAATTTGCTCGAGTTGATATAATGCCACTAGATAAGTTTTATACATAAACCCATATCTAATTTGGCGCTTTTCAAAGTCTGCACAATGGAGTTTGGCACAAGAATCATGTTTTGTGGGGCTAATTGCAAAGCGGTTTTAAATTTACATCCATGATCTACATTTGTGTAAAGATTTTGAATGGAAAGAAAAAACTAATAGAGAAGGTAAAGATTTGGTTAAAAATACCGTGTTGACAAAAGGATATATGATAACTTTTATTTGAATCCTCAGTTTATTTTCGAAAAAAAAAAAATCTTCATGTAGTTCGTATGAAATGAAGTATAATTATACAGATAGATTTGTACATATTAGAACTTTCCAATGCTGTTCCATGATGATTAACCCGCTCAAGAAATTTCTGAAATGAAGATGCAATGTGGTTTACCAAGAACGCAGAAACCACCGAAGCAAATAAAACTTCCGCAATTCCGATGCATTTTAAGAACTGTGCCAAGTTTAAAGCCACACTTCGTCTCCTGGTATCAATGGTCACCAATCAGCGCTGGGACGCATTTAAGGTTTTTATGATTTTTTTTGTTTTTGTTTCTTTTTGGGTTTTTTTGGAGTTATGCATTCTTTGCCAAATATCAAAGTCGACGAATGTCCTTAATTTGCTATGAACGTATTTATGAACAAGTATACTATTTCATTTACAAAATAACTATGCAACGTTTTGCTTGTAGATTTTTTCTGGTGAATACGGAAAATTTTATCGCTGCTTCTGGTAAGACATAGTAAGGTGATAAAAGAGATATGTAGTACATTGATACAATGTTTATTTACAGACTGAAATTAACGGTACGATTAATATAAATAATTGATATGCATATTTACATGCATAAAGCTTGATGTACGCGCTCCTTATTAACATACTAGACACAACAACGAATCAAATAGAAACCGTTTGTTTGTTTGGTTGTGGTTTTGGGGGTTTTTTCCCACCTTTTTTCATGCAATTTTCCATAGGGATGTTTGGGATTTTGTTCTCCATACCATATGATTTGCATGGATGCTGTTGTCTAGTAATTGTTTCAAAAAGACATGGACTAGTTAAAGATATTCATGTTATTATCTGTATGAAAGAACAAGGCTGATGTGTTCATGTAATTCAAAGTTTAAAGTTTACCGCAACTTGTGTGCATCCAAGCAAAATTACATGTATAAGCAAATTCATGGAATTAAGCCCCATTTTCTTTTGACCAATATTGCCTAAAAATAAAAATGATTTAAAATTAATACTGTTGCGTTTAAAAGCACGCCTGCAGAAAAGGAGGGAATTCTGGGGTTGGTTTCCAGGATTGAACTCTAAACGATTCCAAGTTTCGACAAAATATTTTTTCTTAAAATCAATGTAAAATAATGCATTACTGGAAAGCAAATTCTTTCTTCATCGGAAACCTCCGGATTGAATCGTAGATGACACCCCCTTCAGTTTTGGTCATGAATCTTAAATTTCATAGGTAATTAACAATTTGAAATTCTTTGTAACCGCGAAATCATATTCACCAGTATCATAGGCATAGTCTTCATCATTGTATGGTTAAACCTCGGATCACCGTCAATATACTGGACGTGAATGAAGCGCCTTTAAATT
Organism: Magallana gigas; assembly: GCF_963853765.1. Classification (NCBI taxonomy): domain Eukaryota; kingdom Metazoa; phylum Mollusca; class Bivalvia; order Ostreida; family Ostreidae; genus Magallana; species Magallana gigas. The sequence continues at coordinate 42,553,291 of NC_088857.1, read as the reverse complement.
CTTACAGTCTCTCGGTCACAAATAGTGCATAGACTATTTTATAAATGCTTTTATTTTAGGAATGAAAAAAACACCATTTATATGTCTCCCATCCGCCTATTGTTTAGATTGTATTATACATGTATTACTGGTTAACTACATTTAATAGTATCTGTCAGTCGGAATAGCTTTGTCTGCTGTGTGAATTGTTCAAACAATGGTCGCATATCATTTTCTTTACGTTTCGTGACATTTAGACACTGTTTAAAATTTGTCATTTCAATATCATTAATGTTATGAAAAATAATGTTTGTAATCTTAGAATTATTTTAACATTTATGTGGGGCATATTTTGCTTACTATTATTATTTACGTCTGTAGGGAAAAGAAGAGAATTAACGCCATTTTCTTGCTATGTTTATAGCGTTTCCGTCGGGGTTGCTAATGCATACTATTCAATTTGTAGAGAATAAAAAGTTGACGAAGTGTACGAATACATAGACGCTTTAAATACCCATCCATTACATAAGAAGAAGTTGGTAACAAGATACGAAGAAGAGTGAACATAACATGCAAGGAACATAATAAAATGAGAAAGGTATTAAAACGATCTCGGCTAAATTTCATACATTGTATAGATATATTTTTTTGAGTATGTGTATGCCTTATATGTATATTATAACGTATGTGATTACTGATGTTAGAGTTAATTTACAGTAAAAGTGAAATAAAAAACGTGTTCCTAAATGTCTGATATGATACATTATAAGACATTAAAGCAATTTAAATTCTCTAAGAATTCATCGTATTGACTTTAGTTTTTCTTATCCTTGGAAATCGCAACAAAGGGAATTTGATATGCTACGGCAAGGAGGAAGTGAAAATACAAGCCTTTTATTCGCTGCTGGCAGACTTGACAACTTCTGAATGTCATAACAGCCATACCGTTCTTTTCCCAGCAATATCTGAATGGTAAGATACACGCATTTGTACTCTTCTTATATAGCGCCAATTCGCAATACAACATACTTAAACTTGTACGTCTTTTTCAGGTTTACGCTTTTAGTACCACAAAATAAATATTCCGATATGGTGGGTATTTTTAAGAGTAATTGGGTACTTAGTATTGAAGACCGGAGGTAACGTATCAAAAGTCGCTGTTGTCTGCATTTGTGGCGTCTGCTTGCAATGTCCACGTCTTTAAATTAACTCAATTTTCAGGTCCTGACAAATGTAGGTTTTTTGTTTGTGGTGTCTGCGGTTGTCCGCGTCTCTTTTGGCTTTGTCGTCTGCTTTTTCCGTGTGCGCAGTATGAGTGAGGAATGAGAGGAAGTTGAACAGCATTGCCTCAGTAATTACTTTTTTTTCAGGGATAATTTTTATTAGGACCATACACCTTAATTACTAATTTTGTAAAACAAAAATTGCAGCAACCACTCCCAATCCTTGTCTGGAGTATCGAGATGCTCGTTATCTATCCGACGATTGTGGAAACCATAGCAGCACCGGATACTGCGCGCAAAGCAACAGCGCATGTCTGCCTTCCGAGGACAGCTTGGACTGGACTTGTAGATGTATCCATAGCCATTACAACCACAACTCGTCGTGTGTTCCAGGTACTGACGTCCTGGCATGTTCATGTATTCAATTTTTAGACTGACTTGTGTAAAATATAATTTTGATTCAGGTACTTTAAGTATTCCAACAGGACAGCATGTTTCTTTATAAAATTGAGACATTGAACACGTGTTCATTTTCTATTCTAGTTCCAAGTTCCCTTTTCGAACACAAGGTTATGGCTTTGGGCAGTCTTAAATCTGACAGGATTGTTTTACTATCACAGGAAGATACAAATAATTCAGGTATGTAGCAGTTATTACATCTAAATATTAACATTTTATGCTGATCGTTAAGTTTCCTGATACTAAGTATTACGTTATATGGTTATAATTGTTTCTACAGAACATTTGTTTGAATTCGGAGATGCTGTTGAAGATGTTAACAGCAATAGTAGTAATTGTGTGATCAGGACCTTCAATTCCGGATTTAATTGCTCCTTAAACAGTTCAGGAATTATTGTCGGTGTTAACAAAGTCCTTGACAGTGCATTATATCACGTGATAGTACACGTTACTTTACAAATTGGGTCGGAAAATGCAGAAGTTGAAGATACACTCTCGATATTATTTGAGGTCCAGGCGACTCAACAGAATCAGACTATACTTATTGCCGAAGGAACATTAAAAGATACACTGATAACCACGGTAGATCTAAAAGTAAATGACACCAATCCATCAATACAAGGAAACGCCCACTTCTTGAGCATGGACTCCAATGGACTAGTGAAGACGAATCAAACGACATTGCTAGACACAGATTTCGTCTCTCAAATGTTTACAGCAATTGTCTATGATAATATCTTCCTTAACATTGTAGTATATAAGCTGTCTCATCAAATAAGCATTAACGAGAACACAAATGGTACTGTTATTTGCAAAACTGATCAAAGGGTTGACAGTGCGTTATTACAGACTAAGGACTTTTTGCTGTTACTGCCCGACGGGTCAATAGTAGTGAAAGAACCGTTTGATTATGAAATGATTAAAGAATACATGTTTGAATTGTTCGGTCAGGTTGACGATAAAAACTTTACGATTAAAATAACTTTAAATATTTTGGACGTAAACGACAATCCACCTGTTCTCGACAATAATTACATGTTCACTGTAACCAACTCACAGCTCCGTGCCATTGTGGGCGTGGTCCCGGCGACTGATCCAGACACCATTGGAGTACTGAACTACAGTATCACAGATGAGGGCGGAGATTCCAGATTCCTGATAGGTTCTTTCGGTGAGGTGTCCATGGTGAACACAAGGAGGGGAGGTAACGCCATCGTTACTGTGACGGACGGCGTGTTCTACGTCAACGCTTCCGTCAAGGTTAATGTCGTGTCTGGAGAGACCAATGATACTCACGAACATTTTAATGTCTCTAATTGTTCTATATTTGAAAACAAAGATAAAGGGACATCTTTCTGCAGCGTCTTTAAAGAAGGATATGTCGATTATACTTTTGACCCTCTGAGTGACCGGACTAAATTCATTTTGAATAGCACTACGGTAGGAATCGTATTGTACTTAAAAAAAGGTTAAGTTTACCGGCGCTTTTGGTATATTACAACAATAAAAGTTATGAATGTACATATAATTTATTTGAAGCAATTTTTTGTAGGGAAATATTACTACGAACGCTCCACTGGATAGGGAAGATATTGACCATTACGACTACTCCGTAATAGCAATACAAAGCAAAAACCCCTGTAAATTCGCAGTAAGATATTCCAACCAAAGGCTTATTAAGGCTTTATGTTCAAAGTTAATTTACAGATGATAAACTGAGCACTAGTGTCCCTATTTTATTTATCTCTTATTTTAGACCATTCCAGTGAAAATCTCGGTTCTGGATGAAAATGACGAAACACCAATGTTTGATCAACCGGTATATAGAGGAAAAATTCGAGAAAATGCGAATGGTACCAAAGTTACGGTAATTACACTTTTCGAATTCTCTGTTTACTTTAATATCAGTCTAAAATAAATTTATGGGCGTTATTTTGACAATGCATCTTCATCAAAAATTTTGAAATCATTCTTTCAGTTTGAAACCCCATTAAAAGTAACGGACAAAGATTTGAATTCCACCTTCACATTCAATATCTCTGGAACTGCTTTTACTATCAGTTCCACTGGAGAGATTTTCTCATCGGACGAGACTATAGACAGGGAGACACACTCCAGCTATAACTTATCTGTGATGGTCAAGGATGGAAAACATAATAATTCTTCCATCGTGGAGATTTTAGTGGAAGACATGAACGATAATCCGCCAATGGCTTCTAACATGACGTATGCAGTAGAGATTTATCTAAATAGCTAGAGATTGATTATTGATATACTAGATAATTGGTCTGATATACTATGATATATCAGAACTTCAATATGATGTTGATTAGTACATGCATTTTGTCAAATTTATAAACAAACCTTTCGTTTTCTCTTGATACAGATTCTCAGTTTTAGAAAACGCAACAGAAGACACAGACATTGGACAGGTCTTTGCAACAGATGCAGACATAGGAATAAATGCGCAGCTCATCTTTACAGACGCAAGCTCTGGATACTTTGAAGTGAATACCACTGGATTCTTGAAAGTCAACCGATTGTTAGATAGAGAGACAAAAGATGAGGATGTTTTCACTGTCAGGGTCTGTGACAGTGGAAGGGACATATCATTGTGTACAAGGTCCTGGATCACTGTCAATATAACGGACGTAAACGAAGCGCCTAGTTTTAAATATAATAAAGAAGTACCTGTTTTTCGTATACCAGAGAATTCCAACTGTTCTTCAATATCAGATCTGACAGAATTTTTTTTAGACGGGGATCTTGGTGTCAACAGAGAGCTTGACTTCAGCGTTTTGAGGTTAGCGCTTGATTATAAAAAACGGGAGTTTATGTTTATAGTTTTGAAAGCATCAGCTATTATAGTTTTGTTTTTAACATTATGTAAAAACTCCTAGAATTCTAAGCCTAAGATAAGATATTAAATAGAAAATTATGCATTCTTTGAAATTCGAATTTAAGGCTTAAATTCGATTTTACTTTTATAACAAGCTAATCAAAGCATATAAAAAAACCGTCGTCATGTGTTTGTTGATTGTTTTATTTCTGTAGCGAGTTTGATACATTTCACATCGATTCCAATGGTAAACTTTCCTGTCCCGACTTAGACTTCGACGATAGCTTGAATAAGGTGTATGAATTAACTATCCAGGCTACTGACAGAGGAGACCCTCCCTTGTTTACGAATGGTACCATAATCATCGTTGTTGAGGATGTTAACGATAACGCCCCCATACCTACTGATGATACACACTTCAAAATTGCGTTTTACAGGTAATATTTACATGTAATTCATCATGGGTTTTTTATTATTGAATGTGTTTTCCTATTACTTAAACGTCATTTTTTTAAAGTAAAGTCAAGAAAGCAAATCTTCTCGATAAAAAAGGAAATTTATGTATTAAAATGCTTTATATTAACATTTTTTTCTCAGCGGGGCATGTCCAAACTGCTCTAAACTGGTGGCACTAATTACCGCAACAGACAAGGATTCTGGTAGCAATGGAGAAATAGAATTTCAAGAAAGTGGTGGTAATGCCAGTGATTTTCTCATAATAAACACGAACAGTGGATTAATTGAAGCACCAACTAATGATATGAGTTTGTCTAACGGAACTTACCTGTATATCGTGAATATTACCGATAAGGGCACTCCGTCCCGTGGTACAACAGTCACTCTCTCATTTAATGTTGCTGTATTAATGAACACTCAAATTTCTAGAGTTTTTAACGAGGACAAACTAATATTTAATTGGCCTGAGAATGTTGCTTTTCCTTCACCTTTCATTGTTGTTAAAAATTTCACAATAAACCCGGCCATTGAGAAATTTGTTTTGCCCAACTACAACATTGGGGATTTCTACCTAAATGGTTCTAAGCAAGAATTTCTTTACGTGAACAGAACCAAACATTCAACGTTTTTCGACCGAGAAATACAACACCAGTACAGGTTTATTATCCAAGCAAAACTTCCTCTCTACAGCATGCTTGCTGAGGTAAAATACATATTACGGTACTTTATCCTGAAAATGTTTAGGCTTTTTCTTTTTGTTAAAGAACGATTTAGTTTACAGATTTCATTAATGTGCGGAATGATGTTCTTTGGTACATTTATTTTTATTTTAGTTAACCATTAACATCATTGATGTCAATGATAATCCACCTCGATTCCAATCTGACATAGCACAGGTAGCTGTCATCAAAGAGAATGCCACCAACGGCACGTCTCTAGGCCTTATGTTTAATGCAACGGACAGTGATGAGGGTGAAAATGCCGAGATAGCTTATAAGATTTCAAACGAGAGTAAGTCGATCCCCTAACACACGTTCTGGTGTGTATCTTGCTTTTCTTACCATACAATTGGATACTATTTTTAAAGCAAGATTTCTAAGTATGTTTATACACGTATTGCCCATTTTACAGATTGTGATGATGTTTTCAAACTTGACAATGCTAATTCCGGAAACATAATTCTAATTGGAAAACTGGACTATGAAGATAAAAAGACCTGCAAGTTGACCCTTACGGTAAATACTAGTATTGAAAATGTATAGTATTTAACATCATTGCTTTAGTTGTCTAAAACTAGATTGATATAAGTTTGAAAATGGCTTCGTTTTGTTTCAGGTATTCAACCCGAATAATGAAACAATGCAGTCTTCCGTCGATGTTCATATCGAGATTGAAGATGTCAACGATAACTCGCCGTCATTTGATCAGTCAGTTTACAATGTATCCATTAATGAGTCGATCAAAGACCAGGTAATATTGCAGCTATAGTTTCCGACATTTTCATCAATACACTTATTTCATGATTTAAGACATAATATATGTAATAAATGAGTAAAGGCAGAATAAAATCCATTTCAATTGTTCCAAAATTATTCATTTCACAAAGTTTAGATTGAAAGATGAAAGAAAATTGCCGTAGAAAGTTAGCATCATACGTTTGTGGATTTTGACCATATGTATAACGTTCTCGCGGGAACACCAAATTTAATTTTAATCAACTTATTAAATTAATGAAGTCCTTTTCTGTTTTCTAAATTATTTACAAAACTAGGTAGAGGAAGAAGTGTTGGTATATATCAATGGGTTAAATGTAACCGATCGAGATTCCAGACAATTCGGAGTAAAGGGTGTTCGAATTTCCATCGAAAGACCATCCGAATGTCCTCTATTAGTTAAAGAACACAAAGGTTCGCCACTTCTTCATTAATTTGAATTTCATAGTTATTATTTAGGTTAACATTCTAGTTATCATACATCTTGATCATGATTTTCACATATTTTTTTAAAATTGCAGTTGACAATTTTGTTCTGATGATTAACCAGAGTATGACATTAGACTATGAGTCTACCATCAACTTTAACTGTACATTGAGAGCGACGGATGGAGGTGAGACAGAGAGAGGAGTCACAATTATTGGTCTTGTATACTGATGTATAGATCTGTACTACTGTATAAATGTTATTTAGCATATATATACTGGGTATATCAATTGATAATCTAGCTTTAAAAAAATATTCAATTCTTAGCCAAAAGCACAAAGTAAATAATCAATAATGAATGTCTTAAAATGCTTTAGTATCAATATTTACAACAATATAGGCTACTTTACAAAAAATAGCACACATTAATTACAGAAGGCTTACTAAGGAGGCTCGGTGGTCAACAAAAGTAAACATCAGATCTATCTGAATTTTAAGATATGGTTTGTTTATCTATAACAAATCATTTAGTAAAGAAATAGTCCATCGATTTTTCCTTTTGAATTTGGATTTTTTTTTTTATATTTTATTGAACTCTTCTTCTAAAGGAGATTAAAATAGTCTACAAATGGCAACGACTGTCGAGCTCTCTTAACCAGAGTTTTCAACAGAGATATACGGTTGTAATAAAAGAATTTCGGACTGTTTTGTCCAATTTTCATTTTTTTTTTACTTGGCTTTAAAATATGTTTGGTAGGTAATTTGTCATCAACTGCACTTTTGGAAATCGAACTACTTGACATAAATGACAACTCGCCAGAGGCAGATGACGTCATTGAGAGAGAAATCCCGCGAAGTTCGAAGATCGACTACGTGATTGTTAGCCAAATAAACGCTACTGACAGAGACAGCGGCAGAAATGCTTTATTATCATTTAGTAATAAATACTTTTTTGCACAATGATAATTAAACTTACTTCTTCCTTTTTCATTTATTCCTAAGCATGTACATGTACTGTAGGTTTCATTAAATTGCTCATTACCTTCATTTTACAAAACGTTTTTTTTTTTAAGATTTCAGCACCAACGATGATGGATATTCTTACTTTAAAATAGATGCTACAAATGGAAAAATATCTATCGCAGAGAATTTGACGACTCTTCAGTTGGACTCGGTAGAGCTTACAGTCATTGTTAGCGACGATGGTCTCCCCAAACCGCTCTCCACCTCAGTCATGGTGTGTTTGTTTTTCCTTTCCTTACTTTTCATTTCTTTTTAAGGAGCATCAAGGACATTTGGTGTTTTTGTGTTATGATTGATGATAAAGTATTTTATGAAAATCAAAATTTAAAAACACGAATATATTTTTATTCATTTGAATCGATAGTTATTTCTCTTCCGAAGACGAATATGATTTTTAAACAAATAAGACATGATGATCTATATTGATTTTTCTTACAGGTCAAAATTAATATTACTGATGACAACGAGCGCCCTTTCTTCTCTCAAGCTGAATATCGGGAGAAAGTTGAAGAGAACTCCAAGTTAGAAGGCGTGCTTATGACAGTGACTGCGCAGGACCGGCAGAAGGAAAATATAACTGCATGCAATTGCACTTACCGACTTATTGGTGTGTATTATATATACTTATAAGCAAATAAATGTTTTTTCTTTGTCTATATATTTTTTTTAAAATGATACTTTTGCATTTCAGATATCAGTGATAATTCCAACGATAATTCTTACACGATAGACGGTGTCACCGGGGATTTGATTGTAAATGTGAGTGGGTATGATAGAGAGGAGGAGCCATTTATCACCCTGACGGTGGTGGCGAGGGACGAGGGAGGGAAGGAGACCAGCGCCAGGGTCAATATCACAGTGCTGGACCAGAACGACAATGACCCAAAGTTTCTGGAGGATTTCCAGTTTGAAGTCTATCAGGTAGGATCAATCGAGAGTTGGGCTACAGTAACTGACAATGTTATTTTGAAGAAACTGTTCCCATATACTAGTAATGTATGCTAATGGATTAAAAGGGCTTTGAAAGGATTGATTTAAAATGATAAATTAATTCTATCCGTGTAAAAAAGGAGCCAAAAGAACATATACCTGCAGAGGTTGAATACGTTGTGTTTTTTGTATTGTTTTAGGAGGCCCCTGTCGGCACGTGCTTTGGTATGGTTACAGCAGAGGACAAGGATGAGGGAATGAATGCCGTCACACTGTACAAGATCATCAGGGATTCCATCACTTCCAGTAACTACAACGATAGCGTGATCGTCATAAAAGAAACCACTGGAGAACTGTGTAGCAATGAATCCCTGAACATTGGGGCAGTTAGAGACTTCACGGAACACGTATGCTTAAGAGAACATACATTATATATGAAATATATGTACCTTTTATTGAAAAAAAATCAGCATTAATTTTATTGGTGTTTCGCGTTTTACGACCTTAAAACTCCATCTATTTTTAGGTCACCTAAGTAAACTCAGGTGACCTATTGCTATCTGTCGTCGTGCGTCGTCCGTCGGGCGTTAACAATTTTACATTTTTAACTTCTTCTTAAAAACTACAAGAGTAATTGTTACCATTTTTGGTGTGAGGCATCTCTATGGTAAGAGGATTCATGGCTCTACCACACTGGGGCGCCACAGGTGGGGCCAAATATGCAAAAAAGCCAAAAATTTCAAAAATCTTATTCTTTACTCCCACACATGTGAGGAAAAACTAGTTGCATGGTTATGATATCCATGAAGCCGTCTATCAAAATTATGAAATTCATGGCCTCTGGGTCAGGGGTTCAGGCTCTAGGGTGGTGCCAATATGGCCATATAGTAAAAATGTATTAAATCTTAGAAAATCTACTTCTCTATTCCCATATATGTTTGTTAAAAACTAAATGCATGATTATGATGTCAATGAAGCCCTCTACCAAAATTGTAAAATTCATGACGCCTGTGTCAGGGGTTCAGGCTCTAGGGTGGGGCCAATATGGTCATATACATGTAGTTAAAATGTATTAAATCTTAGAAAATCGTCTTCTCTACTCCCATATATATTTGTTAAATACTAAATGTCTGGTTATAATGTCCATGAAGCCCTCTACCAAAATTGTGAAATTCATGACCCCTGTGTCAGGGATTCATGCTCTAGGGTGGGGCCAATATGGCCATATAATAAAAATGTATTATATCTTTTAAAAAACCTTCTTCTTTACTCCCACACATGTGGGCAAAAAACTGAAGACATGGTTATGAAGTCCACTAACTCCTCTACCAAAGTTGTGAAATGCATCGCCCCAGGGTCAGGGGTTCCAGACATGGGGGGGGGGGGTGGCAATACAGTGTTAATGCATATAATGTTTAAAAATCTTCTTCTCTACTCTCACACATCTGTATGAAAAACTGACATCATAATTATGTTTACCAGGAAGTCCTGTACTAAATTTTAAAGTTTCTGCCCCCTAGAGTATGTGTTTTGACTCTAGGGCAGGGCCAAAATGGATGTTTAGGTGTTGATGCATATAATGTTTAAAAATTATCTTCTTTACTCCCACACACCTGAAAGGAAAACTGAATTCATGATTTTGTATAACAGATCTTTACGTTTTTTCCCAAAATTATTGGTTTCATAGTTCTTTTTGAAAATTTTCAGGCAGGGAGGTGGTCGTCATTACAAATTTATAATTTTTCTACTCCAGAATGAAACCTAATTAAATGCATATATGAGACTCCTCGACAAGTTTGTGTATGGGTAATATGCTACTCAGGTGACCGTTAAGGTCTAATAGCCTCTTATTGTTAATATATCGTTACGAAGTAGTTCCCTAGATGCAGTTATGCAAGGGGGAAACATATTTCAAAATTAAGATTAATTCTCTTTATATACGTATGGGTTTATTTTGGTGATGACTTTTGCCCTTTGCAAATGGTTTCAACTACATTTTTTACATTTCCCCTCTACATAACCTGTAACTTTCAGGTAAGGGTGGAAGCTATTGATAAAGGTGACCGCAACAGGAGAAACAGAGTGACTGTGTCTGTGATAATCAAATACAAGGACACAAACCAACACCACCCTAACATCACCCTGGTCAAACAAGGCGGTATGTGAACTGACTTCATTCCTCTCCTTTTTACTTTATTTTTTTTTTATCTCAGCTTCATCGAACTGCATGACAATGTAGTTACAAGTATATACTTTATGTTTTGTTCGTCTTGGAGTGCAACCTTTTTTATCTTTAAGATAATGAGATGTGTGAAAATATTGGAATAATAGTGGATGGCGAGGGGGTTGATTTTAGGGGTTTTATGTATACAATTGTGTGGATTACAACTGAAAAATTCAGTAGTACTTTCAAATCCTACTTATCAGCAAAGATTAACTTGTACTTCGTTGTTTTGGTTTAGTAGAGAAGATTCTTTAAGCAAAGGAAGCTTGACTCTATTTGCTCTATGTAACCTTGCAGATATTGAACCAATCAGTCTGAAGAGTCGTCAAACGAATATACCTGTCACGACCTTGAGAGCAAATGACCTTGACGAGGGGAAGGACGGCGAGGTGGAGTTCAGCATACTGGAAGGAAACGTTCTGGTAACAACGCTATTTATATCGTTCGAAATTCATTTTAAATACTGAAAAACGTTTGAATGTAAACCTGAACAATGATGTGCTAATAAGATGTTCGCGCTTTCTTTTTAGGACATGTTCACGATAGACAGAGATACGGGCGCCCTGTCGTTCAGCAGTAAGATTACGATGATTGGGAGCCATCCAGTCTATTTAACTGTTCAAGCTACGGACAAGGGTGTCCATCCAAAATCAAGGTGTCTGCTAGTTACATGCATCTCATATCCTTAAACTTATAAATATAATTTTATTATTTTAAGAAGCTGTACTTTAAAATTTGGATCCATTCAATTCATAATCCTAAAAAAATACCTTTGCGATGTAAATATTTAGATTCTAAAACAAAAAGAATGATATTTCCATCTTAATGGTTTCAAACCCCATTTTCAGCACTTTGACGCTCAATTTGACCTTGGAAGGTGAAAAGGAGAGCTACATCGCTGATAAAGTCAAATCCGCAGAAGAGTTTATGACCTACACGTGGTCGCTAGTGGGCGTTGCCTGCTTCCTCATCCTAGTCACGGCGGCTGCGGTTTTCGGGTGAGCTAATTTTCACCCCATCTTAAACAAAAATATTCTACGAACCAATTTTTTAACTAAGTTAATACTGCATTGACTTGTTACTAAATTATATTAAATTCTTCCTAAATTGAATTGTATCAACAAACATTACATCTCGATAAAGATTCATTGAATTTCATTTTCAATTGATCTGTGGTTATCTGTTGTCGTGTGCCGTTTGTCATGTGTTATTGTTAATAAACTTTCTTACTTTTCATAAACTACATAGCCATTCATGAATAAACTAGGTTTTTATCACCCGTAAAGAAAGGAGAGCGTACATTTTGAAATTCTTGATCCCTATCCCTCAGAAGCAATGCTTTTTTTGGCAACCACTAGAGTACATAAAAATTTAGTTGATTGATCCAATACATAGAAATCCTAATTTCACAGTTTCATCACGACTACAGAATATTTGATGGCAAAAATGTGTTTTCCATCGAGTTATCAATTCAGATATCGCAGACAATCAAATTGCAAAAAATGAATATACCATTTTGGTAGTTGGAAACTGAACATTTTCATCCGCAGAGGAAATGAATAGCTCTGTGACTGTTTAGGCTCACAGGCTTTTCGTATGCGTGTCTATTGGTGTTCAAATCATACACATGCATGGATCTAAACTCAAACTCATTTAACGCCCATATATAGGAAATACATGTACTTACTTTAAATAGTTACCAAAAACGGGCATCGGATCGATATCCCTTTTGCAAACAAGTTATCCCTTGGACAAACACCCCCCCCCCCCCCCACCCCCTTGGAATTGTTTGGGTCCGCGCATGATATAGGTATATTAAATAGAGATATTTCTTTCAAGTTATACCTAAAATTGCATTTTTTACTCTGCTTTATATGAGTAGGTTTTGCCAGTCCCGTATAAAGGCCCATAGGGATTCTGAGTTATATGACGACAATCGGAGGACTTTCAATGGTCTGAAGCATAACGTGAGCTACGGTGTCAACATGCCACAGATGCACCTGTTACAGCAGGATCGGACAGACACTAACGTAAGTCAGCTTTACGTGCACTATATTCAATTCAACTATCATGACTACAAGTATCAGAACGGGTAAAATTCATAATGAATTTATTAGTGGTACATGTACATGTATATGTAATTTTATAAAGATTTATTAATTTTGGTCATTCTCGCTCTCTCTCTTTCTCTCATATGACCATTAATTAGAAAAGATATTATGATATTTTTAGTCATGAAATAATCATTTCTATTACCGATTTAGGCACAAAGAAGAACAGGCTTTAGCTCTGAGTAAGTACATATACAAGACCCTCCGACTGTGTTTAGTTTCCATATATATTAGAATGTTTATATAAATACAAGAGAGGAAGTACTTTTCATGATTTTTTAAAGCAAATAATTGTCTGGGGTTTTTTTTAAATTTTTAAATTCATATTCAATTGATGATTAGGTTAATAAAAAAGCATTAGTTAAACTTGTGTCAAATCTTCAACATTTCCCACGATATACATTTGATTTGTAGCAGTACCAGTTTTGAAAGTAGTCTAGACAGGTATCCCCCAGAGAGAGACGGGCCCGAGGAGTTCGACCACAGGAGGAGTTTCAGAATTTCTCTGTTTGATCGACATGCCCCGGCGCCCCAACTCCCACCACCCAGGGAATCTAGTGGGCCAATAATTCCTAAACCTGACTATGAGTAGCAAATGTCATGTACCATTGTATGAGTTGCATAAAGTATTGAAGTATCATTTTTACATCTTTGATTGCGAGTTTTCAGGGAAACACTTTGTATATGATTGAAATTGCTTTTTCATGCCCCATTGCTTTACCATGTGATTATAATATTTATGTTTATAACCAAATATTTCTTGCAGCAAACTGTTTCATAATATTTCAATTATATACTCAACACCACATTTTGATTGTTTTGTTTACTTAACGCTCCTGGAATACTTGTGCACGGGTATTTTACCACTAATAATTACTATATATCTACTTTATCTTTATTAAATTGTTATCCATTGTTCGTAATGTTCCATGTCTTATGAATGATGCATTTTCAAATCATTATATTAAAAGATTTTTACCGCTGTTTTTTTTGTGCTTTTTTGGGGTGGTTTTTTCAGATATTTACACATTTTTATGTCAATATCTTGGGGTTTTTTCCCTTTTCAGTAATGTCTTCATCTCACTCTAAGACCACTGCATTTTATTCGCAAACATGCAGTTAATTTGGGAGATTGTCCAATTAATCAATACGATAACATGTTATACAACATGCATTCTAAACATTGTTCTTGGCAGTTTAAAGGGGCATGGTCGCGATTTTGGTCAAAAATTATTTTTCCGATTTTAATATTTACAATGCTTCAGAAAGGCATATTTAATAGGCAACCAAAATTTGAGTATCATTTGTTGAGTTATAAGCGAGTTACAGAGCTTGAAATTCTTCGCTATGTAAACAAAGTGTTTGTTTACATTTTGAACGTTAAAGTAAAAATTTCATTTTAAAACTTAAAACGAATGTGTTATACGTTAGAAACTGTTTATTCATGTCTAAAATAAATAAAAAGATAGAGAAATAAGCTGGAAATAGATTTTATACTGGTATATTGAACCTATGTAAACAAAAACAGGGCACGAGCCTTGTTTACATGGCAAACAATTGTGAGCCCATTAACTTGCTTATAACTCTACGAATCACTCTCAAATTTTAACTGATTATTAGAAATGCCTTACTGAAGTATTATAAACAATAGAAATCGAAAAATAAAATTTGACCAAAATCGTGACCATGCCCCTTTAAAGGGTCCGTTATGTGAAAGGTATGCAAGCTAACGTTTGTTTAAAATATCTGAGAAAAAAATTCTGTTTTATAATCTGATAAGCGTTTCACTTAAACTTTAACACGGAAGGATATTTCGAACCTTGTGACTGGCAAACTCATGACCTATAATATCCGAAACCCATTTCACACAGGAAAAGTACAGAGAAGTCATCAAGTGGCTCTCAATCAATGCTAATCCATTCAGGGGTTTCAGTTGCCCTGATGTATTGCACAAAGCTTCTCCATGGGATACTTATCATCAAACTTCATATAGCTTATTGAATTTCGGTAATTTCTACTATTAACAAAATTTAAGTCAACTCTGCAAGACTTGCTGGTTTTATTTATTATTCAGCCAAAGAACATGACTAGATCTAATTAATATTATGTTCAGATAGAAAAATATAAAATATAGACATTCTAATAGAACATTGAAAAATAAAAACGTTTTAAATGAAAATCCTGTTACATGTGTAACACTCAACAAAAGTGAAAAGAAATTCAAAACTCAAATCCAACCAAAAAAATAAACATGTATGTACAATGTATGTATTTCTTGTGAATCAAAAGCACTGAATTATATTTTTTTTTACTTAGCAAAAGCATGCTGTTAAATAAAGACCAAATTCTGTAGACATATACCTATAGGTACAATCAAATGGCAAAATGAGGGGACTAATATCATTTACCCTGAATTTAATAAAAGATTTATGTACATTTGAGTTTAACTTTTAATTTGTAATAACATGTATCTGCTTAATTCATTACATTTCAAAAATGCAAATGGTAAACATCTGAACTGCAATGGGTTCTTTCAAATTGATATAAAAGACGACCAATTGAAAAAATATGTAGAAATGAATTTTATAAAACAAAGTACAAGTAAATAATTGTTTCACTATATACACATGGCGATATGATATCACAACTTTTAAGTCTGGTACAATGAAATACATAGAAAATATAGGATACATGTATTTACAAACACCAAGTAAAACAAATGGTTCACATAACTTATGGAAGACCACTAAGGCGTCACAAAAATTCGTTGTTCATTTTTTAGTACCAAAACCAACCAAATCATGGATAATTGTCTCTCTGCTTAATAACTGATATTAGTCGTGATTGCTTCAATTCATCCTATCAGATTCTTCATATTGAAAACTGTACATGCTTTAACTATACAGATTGAAACTGGCATTGTTTAGCCAAGCTTTAAGACAAGGTTTTTCTTGTCAAACTAAAGAGTTGGTTCATACTCGGTGTTTGGATTAATGGGAGTTCTTATGTGCCTGTATACCATGATAAGCAACTTCAGAAGCAGCAGGAGAGAAGCAACACTCAACATGACCACCAGGAAGATTGAGATTGTCTCCCTAGTGTCTAGATTGAAGTTTTTGGAAACTGAACCTGCCAGGGCAACAACGAAGACAATGTTAGGAGTGAAAGTGTACCTTGTATAGTTGTCTAAAACAAAGTTGTCAAGAACAAACCACAACACGATAACAAAAGACAGAACTCCAAGGATGATTGTGCAGGCCAGGCTATTTTCAACACCTCCTTTATAAATCATCACCATGGCAACATTTAGCAAGGTTGCCACAGTGGTCCACGTAGCATAGATGGCCAGACCATTCTGAACCAAAAAGCGAATCAACCAAATTTCCTTGGTGGCATTTGCTCTGACAAGAAGGCCTAAGTTATTGTATAGACGTTTAAAGGAGAAGAACAGACAGACATACAAAGTGAGTGGAGTCAGTGCTATGACAACTAAGGATGCAATGATCTCTTGTCTGTCCCAGACAAACAACCAAGCGATGTTTGCCAGGTTGTTGATGATGTATACTGCATAAATCACTGGCGGCATGATGGGAAGGGTGTAGATGTAGTGGCCCTCTCGAGTCTTGCGACATATCGTGGATAATGCGTATACCAACCATAGAGCCTGCCACGCATAGATAAAGCCCCAAATACTAAATGTCCATCCTGCTGGGGTTATTTCAAGGTTAAAAACATCTGAAATATCTCCAGTAGTGTTTTTGAATATTCCTGTATAAAAACAAGAAAAAACTTGTTAATTACTGATGAACAACTGAAAATTATCAGGAATGTTTATAAAGGTAGAATGACATGTTTAAAGCTGCAGCTTTAAGGCTACATGTTGTATAAATGAATATTTCCATTTACTGTTAATGCAGTGAAGGTTCCATTTTGTGTTTATTGAATTCAATCTTCATGAAAAGGATATATCTCTAATAGTCATCAAATTTGATTCCAAAATCAACTACAATGTAGAACTTCATGATCTTGATAACAGTGTTGCATATAATTCTGAAAATTATTTTTCAGCACACAGTGTTTTAGATATCATTGTCTAAATTTATAAAGTGGGGTTTCTTATGCTGCTTTGTTACTAATTCTAAGCACTGTGTGCCAGCAATTAAGATATTCAGTACATCTATAACTCTTATGATTATTGTGTGCAATGACAATTGGTTAATTACATGCATATTCCTTTACATCTACATTATACTATCATCTAGAACAGGACATATGTAAATCTGAACATAATTTGGCTCCATCAATCATTTCTGAATGCCCTCAAAAAGACACCTTTTTGGCTTTGTATAATGATTGACAGTTTCTACTTTCCAAATTTTTTGCCAAAGCATGACACCTCTACTGTATACTGCATTAAAAATGACTTTTGATAAAAAAAAAATTCACCTTTCAAAACTTCTGAGATTATGTAACCAATTTTGACTCAAAGTTGTTATCTAAAATTTACTAGGTTTGTTTCATTTACAAGATACAACCGAAGAAATTCTCAATTTAAAAGCTTGGACAACACTGCAGACTGATAGCCAGGTTACAAACATCTTCATTGTTGACCACCCTTGTAAATTACTAAGATAAACCAGGGAGGAATGTTATTGCCAAGGTATACCCCATTTATAGTAGCAATAAGTCCAGTTACATGTATATCAATACTGCTACATGATTTATGATAGTTTTCAAGGGGGAAAATTAGCATTATCTCATTAGATTGTCACATAAGTATTTTAGTTACTTAGTTTTATATAAAAATTATATCATTTTGTAAAATCCATTCAGTCAAGCCTGACCAAGACAAATTACATTCATTTGATTAAAATCAAAAACCTCTGATCATCATCAAAGATGAACAAAGATTTTTTCTGCATTTATGAATCACAATATAAACAATCAAATCTCACCAAGTTTCTGCCCCTCCCCTCCTGCCAGGGCATTGAATGCGACCATAACAGTCCAAACCAGGCATGTCAGTACAATCAGAAAGATCCATCCCCCTCTGTGGCCCTTCATGGTTCTGCAAAGATCAACAAGAGGTTTCATCATTTCTTTACATTTAAAAAAGTTTCAGTTCATGAAATTAATAAAGGTAATAGCTGGAGCTGATGAAGACTTCATAGCTTGTTATTGTCTATATTGGGGTCACTGAATGACCACATGCAATGTCAAATAGGTTTCTAAAAGTAAAGTTTACTTGGAACCTCCAACCCCAGAAAAATTTTCTGGATCTACGCATCTTTGTAATTCTCCTTTGTTTAGGACTTCACTATTAGATTCTACTTTCAGTAGAACTCTGTTGTTCATCAAGTTCATCTCATGCATTTACTTCAGTTAAGTTTATTAAACACTAACCTCCTCCCTTCCCAACATGCCCCCCTACCCACCCATCCCATCCCAATAGAAATCAATGTGTTCATTTTCTTATAGATAAATACATGTGATTCCAATCAGGTGAGTTTTCTGTAAATGTAAGAAAGTGGTGTGTGGGTCGCGAAAGTGTCCATACATGACAGCTTTATAACTGTTCACATTTTTTTCTACTCAGGACAGGTCAAACAGGGTGTGTCAGTGTGTACTTTTTTTTTAACAATGAAAACATAGCCTATTATTATTGAATCAATATATGCATCTTCAAAAAATCAGCTTTTGTTATTGTTAACGTTGTTTATTGTTTAAGTACAGCCAACATTAAGGCTAGATCTGCATGATTGTTTGATCATTGTTACGATTTTAGCTTATAGATGCAAGTCTGTTCACTTGCAAATAAGATGAATATATACAAATATTTTCTTGAGGGCACACCACAATCACTGTAATGCAATAGGGCCATAAATGTAAACGCATACTTGATCTTTATGAGATAGATCTACTTGCTGATCTATATAGTTGACCATATAGATCATGGTCTGTTACACCCCCCCCCCCCCCCCCCACACACACACACAAATACTTCCCAGGCCGTATAAACAAAACAAACACACAAAGTGTAGATAAGAAAAACATAACAAATTAACTATAATAATAAAACAATTAAAACTATAAAAGAAAATTATTCCCACACTGCCTGATGTTCAACACACAACGTCACTGAGTAAATAAAGCCGATCTAGCTGTCAGTCAAGATGCCCCAACACCGAACATTATTTTGTTTATAAAAGATTTAATTTTACCGTTTAAATACAAATTAAACATATATTAACGAGCAAAGCTATTAACTTACATAAATCTTCTCTCTGTTGTCGTCTGATAGTTGCGCAACTTGCGCTTGTTTATCTCGAGTCAAAAAACGTGACCGGAATATTTTCGTAACGCTACTCGGTTGTTTCCGATATCGTGACGTAAAGGATATTGTAAAGGGTTGATAAAATGAGGAACGCGACACGCGCCGTGCCGATTTTAAAAATTTCAAGTCGGCTAACAATGAACAATGTATGATGTAACTATCGCCTTTTTGTCTTGACATCTTTTTAAACAACGCTTCATTTACAATTTTCTAGCAAAATACACACGTGCATCCAGCAAGGCGTGAGACTTTGTTTACCTCGAAGTTACACACGTGCTTGAACCTTTTCACACACCCCTCCGGAAACAACACGCATGAAAAATTCAAATGTAAGAGGTCTAACTATCCCAATTTTGTAGTAATGCGAGGTCATTCGAATTTTTGATGCGAGTTGTTTCCGGAGGGGTTGTGAAAAGGCCCGGGCTTGATTTTCAAGCACGTGTGTAACTTCGAGGTAAACAAAGTCTCACGCCTTGCTGGATGCACGTGTGTATTTTGCTAGAAAAATGTAAATGAAGCGTTGTTTAAAAAGATGTCAAGAGGATTTTTTCCAGAAGTTCATTTTGAATTTTAAATCTGTATCTAAAGTTGTGCAATTTTGTTAAGAATATACAGTAAAAACTAATACTGTAGTAGTGACACCAGAAGGTTGCACACCACTATTAATTTTTACTATATATTCTTACCAAAATTACGCAACTTTAGATACAGATAGCGAGTTTTAAACAAACCTCTGGGAAAATTCCTCTTTACAACTTTTAAAACAATTGTTCCTAACCAATTTAGTAGCAAACAAGCTTATCTTTTAAAAAAGATTGGTGAGCTAGCGCTGTAGCAATCATAAAACACAGAAGCAGATTTCTAAAACATTGGTTTAATTTTCTGAATCGATTAATTAACAATAGGAAGGCACAGTGGTGTACTGGAAGTGTGCTGGAGTGGGGTCTCAATTTGAAATTGTGAATCTAGAGTGGGCTACACATCGGCAATGACATAGCTCATTGGCTGTGCCTTAATCATAATGTATCTCCTGTAATATCAATTTCGAGGTGAATTTTTTTCAGGAACCATTGGTACTTGTATTGTAGAAATCGTATCTTCTCGGGCCTTTCCGGCAAGCTCGGAAAACATATTCGAAGTTGTCTTCCGAACTTGAAGGAATTTAAGATAAAGCTATAGCTACATGTTATTTATTATAATATTGAAATTAACTTTGCATTATAAGACAGAAGCTACTGTTACTTTTTGACTTTAACGATAAAACACAAAATTTCACGTGAAGATGATAAAACGAAATAAAACGGTACAGTTAATCTACAGTAGTACAGTATTCCCAGAATCCCTTTCTATGGAGTCGAGCATGCGTATTCCAGTGAAAAGGACTAACGTAGTTGCTAGCGCTCGAAAGCGCTAGCAAAAACACACAGCCATCCACAAAGGCACGAGAGTTTGTTTACATCAAAGTTACACATGTGCTTGAAAATCATGTCCGAGCCCTTTCACCCCCCCCCCCCTGCCGAAACAACTGGCATAAAAAATTCAAGTGACCTCGTATTTTTACAAAGTTGGGAAAATCAGGCATTTTACGCGTTGTTTTTCATCTCATAAAAAAGTACAGTCCCTGTCGCTGGCGGAAAACTCCTAAAAACGAAGGGGAATTCTGGAATTATTTTCCATCAGCCATGTTTTGATAAAGGATAAAACGTACGCTCAACTAGGACATTGGGTCACCCGAAAATAGTTCTCCCAAATGAGTGTATTAATGAGCACTTATGGAACTCTTTTACAAGTGAAAATAAGAATGTAATCAAGTGTTGTTATAATTTTGGTAATATATTGGAAGACCGGAGATCACCTAAAGCCATTTTTGAAGATGGATAATCACTAAAAGTTAGCCACTGTAGGAGACTACCTTAACCTTAAGTGGAACTTCAATAAGGAGACCCAAGGTCACCTAAGGTCCTAAATCAATAGTATTAACCTTATTAATCTATATAGGGAGACCATTGATCACATTCAGTGAAATATCCAAAAGGAGTCCAGAGGCCTGACCTTTATGCATTTTTGAAGATGGAGATTAATTCACCAAAAGCAACTGTAGGGAATAAGTGGCCACCTTACTTCGAACACCAATAAGGAGAACAGAGGTTACCTTAGGTAACCAATTAAATAATTTTGTTAATCTAAAGTGAACTACTTATAATGACAGCAGAGTTCATCTTTGGTCCTAGATAACTGAAGTAATAATTTTTTTGTTAATCTATAGGGAGACCAGAGGTCACCTGTTAAGGAGGTTCGATGATCGTGACCATTTTTATACTATATTGATCTCCTTTATAATAAAATTCTTTATAAAGATATAGAAAAATATTCAACTTTTTAGGGTATATATATATATATATATATAAGCCACTGCCTTGTGGCTATTTCTATGTTTGTCAACCGCCCTTGCCACCTGGCAAGGCAACTTGTCGCTCGGCCACTTGGTAACACAACTTGGTCAATCAATCTGGCTATGCCACTTTGTCTATCTATTTGTCATTCGAAGAACCTGACTTACTCAACTTTAATGAACCAAAGTTTCCTACTTACAGAATTCACGGCTGTGAAATTCTACAACACAGTAATTCGCACTTAGGGATTACTTTACGTATAAATCTTCTGAACAGTCTATACAATATCGACATCAACAAGTAGTAGTGACACCATCTGACTCTTAAATCAATTGCATTATATCTAACACAAGTGTTTAAGAACATCCGAACATACTCTCTCGATTTATAAGTCTATCTGACTAAAAAGAAACTACAATAACTGTTTTTGTTGTTTTTATATTTTTTTGTATTTTTTTTTATATAATAAAAATACTTGAATAACTCTTTTAATCATTTGGCATTTTAATTACACTATTTACAATAACTACTGATAATAAAAATACAAACAAGGGAAGATAACTCTTTCAACCGTTTCACTTCCCTCCCCTTAAGAATATGCGTCCCGCATGATTCTACTGTCAGAACAAACAATAAGTAAATATAAATTAACAAGTCAATATGCCGATGATCTACAGCATCTTCTCCCTCTTCACAGTGATTGTCTTGCGTCCATGCTCCCGGACAATGGTTGTTGTCTTGATCGACTTGGTATATACAACTGGGTCTGTCTGAACAGCCTTATCTGCAACTTTGCACGTGGGGTCATTTGTCTTGTCATCCAGCCTCGGTGTCTTACAACGGTCAGGTGTATACACGGGCATGGGTTGAGTTCTCTTTCTAACAGTAGGGTCGACGGCTTTCTCACAGGGTGAAGGTCCACTGGTAGCTATAAAATCTCTTGGTTCTTTGTTACTGGTACCCGGTTCTTCGTCAATGGTAATGTCGGGTTCCTGTGAGAGCCACTCCTCTTCATCCGAAGACTCCTCCTCGTGGAGATCTCTAGATAAACTATCTTCACTGGATTTAATACCCTCTGCATTATCAGACTGTTGGCTGCCTTGACCTCTCTCAACTTCGTCTGGATGGTTTCTTTTTAGATGCCGTATGTAGTTGACTTTCTTATTTGTCGAATAATCACTTCTACTTTTAAAGGAACAGAATGGACATTTTTTCAGCTGTTCTGCACTGGTAGTCTTCGTCTTCGCCATTACTCTACAACAGAAAAAAACTTGTTGTAAAGACAATTTACCACTGGACATAATCTTGCAGCCATTTAGGCTGTCTTCTAATTCTAGAACCACCCGTTGCACCCAAGTTAACATCATTGTCAATCTCATCTGTTTCAGACCCTTCATCACTTATAACATCTGCCTTGACGTTGCTTGTAGCAGATTAGTTAGTTTCTACCTGAGAACTAGCCTCTTCAACAACCTCTTCTCTTAACACCTGGTCATACTTTAGTCTTAACCTGTCAACATGCACAACCTGTGGTTTGCCACGTTGTCCACAATCAACCTTGTAGGTTAAGTCTGTCAGTTTTATGAGTACTTTAAATGGACCTTGCCAGTGAACTTCGGGGATCTTCCGACCTTTCTGATAGGAAAGTAAACATAAACTTGATCCTCTGGCTTGAACTTTTGCCATGATAGTTTCTGGTCGTGGTACCTTTTCTGTCTCACCATAGCTGTGTTTATGTTCTCTCTGACATACTTGTGAGCCTCCTCCATTGTCTCTTTGAGTTGCCATGCCCACTTGTTGCTTGGAATATATTTAACTTCCGTTGGCATCTCGTACATAATGTCCAGCGGTGTAGTCACCTCTCTACCAAGCATCATGAGGTTTGGTGTGGACCCTGTGGTCTCATGTACTGATGATCTGTATGCCATCATGACATAAGGTAAAAACATATCCCAGTCAGAATGGTGATCATTTACGTAGGCACTAAGCATCGTCACAAGTGTCTTATTAAAACGTTCCACCATCCCATCACTTTGTGGGTGGTAAGGGGTGGTACGTGTCTTCTTTATATGTAAGACATGACACATCTCGGAGAACAGTTCGCTCTCGTACTGGCGACCCTGGTCAGAATGGATGATGGAGGGTGTTCCATATCGTACAACAACTTCCTCAACTATAATTCTAGCAACGGTTGCAGCTTCCATGTTTGGCATGGCAAAACTCTCCGTCCATTTAGTAAAATAGTCGGAAATGACTAGAATATATTTATTGCCGTTTTCAGTCAACGGAAGTTCACCCAAGATGTCAGTCGCAATTCTGTCCATGGTAATCCCACTTTTTACAAGTTTCATTGGTGCTCGCTTCCTCATTTGTGGACTCTTTCTCTTAGAGCACTTTTCACAGCCAGCTATGTAGGTTCTAGTGTCAGCTTGCAAACCTGGCCAATAGTATTTCTGTCGAACTCGGGCTAGTGTCTTGGTAACACCCAAATGTGCAGCAGTTTCCATATCATGGCAATATTGCAAAAAATTCTGCGTTCGCTTCGGGGTATTATTGCTTGTAGACAAGATGCTTTTCCATTGCCAGCATCATACTTCCGGTATAAGATACCATTTTCTACCACAAGGTTATCCCACTGAGACCAAAGAGATCTCAAAACATATCCAAGACCACTTGTATCCTCGTATGCAGGTTTGCTTGTACTTTCCAACCAGCTCTTTACTTGCTTCAATTCATGGTCTTTATTTTGTACTTCCCTGATGTTGAGACATAAATCTTTGCTATCAGAAGCTAACTTAACAACATTGACATTACTCTTTGGTGACTTATCTTGTGGTTTGTCTAAGACACTTTGCTTTTGCGATTGATTTTATGGATCATATCCACACTGTCTACATGGTAACCTACTTAATGCATCTGCATTTTTGTGCTGAAGCCCCGGCCTATGTTGTATCTTGAATCAAAGGCACTTAATGTCTCTAGCCATCTGGCAAGCTGACCTTCGGGGTTTTTGAAGTTAAACAACCATCTTAGTGAACCATGGTCACTACGAACCAAAAACTCTTTTCCATACAAGTAGTGCTTGTAATGTTTTATAAAATGAACTACTGCCAAGAGTTTCTTTCGTGTGACACAGTATCTACGCTCGCATTTTGACAGCGTTCTACTTGCATAGGCTATGACACATTCTTTCCCATCTATGTTCTGAGACAACACCGCTCCTATTGTTTGGTCACTTGCATCAGTATCAAGTATAAATGGGACTTTGAAATCTGGGTGAGCCAATATAGGGGAGTTAATCAAGTGGTTTTTTTAACTTTTCAAATGCTTCTTGACATTCCTTTGTCCATGCAAATGATTTTCCTTTCTCAGTCAGGGAGTGAAGACATTTGGCAACAGCAGAGAAGTTTTTGATAAACCTGCGATAATAGCCACACAAACCCAAGAATGGCCTTATCCCAGTGACGTTTGATGGTACGGGCCACTCTTTCACTGCAGCTATTTTGCTTGGATCTGTGGCGACACCTTTTTCAGAAATGACATGGCCAAGATAAGTAACTTCTTTGGCGAACAAGCAACACTTTTTGGCCTTCAATTTCAAATTGGCTTTCTTTAGCCTTTCAAAAACTTTACCCAGGTTTTCCAACATATTTTCGAAAGTCTTACCAGTGACAATGATATCGTCTAAGTAGACTAAACAAATGTCCCATTGTAAACCCGCTAACACGCTTTCCATGAGGCGTTCGAATGTAGCCGGAGCACAACTCAAGCCAAAAGGCATTACATTAAACTCAAAAAGACCTCGCCTCGTTGCAAATGCCGTTTTGGGTTTGTCTGCACTCTCCATTTCTACTTGCCAGTAGCCCGAACAAAGGTCAAGTGTAGAAAACCAAGTTGACCCAGACAACTGGTCTAAGGATTCATCGATCCTCGGGAGAGGATATGCATCTTGAACGGTGCAGCTGTTGAGGCGTCTATAGTCCACACAGAACCTATATGAGCCATCTTTCTTCTTAACCATGACAATAGGTGATGACCATGGGCTATTGGATGGTTTGATGACGTCTCTCTCCAGCATGTCATCTATTGTTTTATCTGCTTCCTCTGTCAAGTGAGCAGGTACCCTCCTTGGATGCTGTTTGATAGGACGACTATCACCAGTATTGATGTGATGCTTGACAACACCTGTCCTGCCCAAGTCAAAATTATTTTCTGTAAACAAAGAGGTGTACTTTAATAAAAATGCTTTTGCCTCATGTTCTTCGGGTGTTAGAGTGTCTACTGTCTTCTGCAACATTTCTGCCAGATCCTTCCGCAGCATGTCTGCACTCTGGGGATCTTCATCTGACAACATATTCTGTACTGTATTAACTTTAGAAAGCTGTCCTACTGTGGTTCCTGAATAAATGATTGTTGATTCTTGTTCCGTATTCATGAGTCTTACGGGAACAGTTTCTCCAGAAGAAACAACTGACCTTGCAGTCAAAGCACATTGCTTTCCGACAATGTGGTCAACTGGTTCCATTATACTTTCACCTGATGGAATATGGGAACCTATTGGCACACAAACTTTGCCGGGTATTATGACCTCACTTCTTGGCGGAATGCTAACTGTTTTAGCAGCTGTTATCCTAAAACAGCCAAGGAACCCTTCTATCGCCATTTGCTTCTCATGCCCCTTGATAATGAGTGTCTCATTGTTGACATCAACATACCGTCAGTCTTGAGATTTGCAACTATAGCATCATTGTAGCATGTCACCTGGTCAACACAAATGTTGAACTCTGCTTTCCCATGCACGGAAAGTGGGGTACTATTAGCTGTCCATATTGATTGAGATACTTCTCGCAAGTTAGGTCTTATTGCCACTGGTAACTTTTTGTATAGAGTTTCTGATACCAGTGTTACAGTAGCACCTGTGTCAACAAGAAACTTTGCCTTTTCTCCCTGTACCTGAACTTCTACATACAGTCCACATTCCTCAACTGATGAACCAAGGCCAACTGACACATTTGGTCTTCTCGCTGCATTCTTATCACCTTGTGCATTATCTTTCTGGCCTTTATCAAGACTGTCATGTTGTTTCCGTCTTCTGCGTAGCTCAGGGCAGTTACGTCTAAAATGTCCTGTCTGCTTGCATTCATAGCACCTGCACTCTTGATTATTGTTATTTGCACGGTCACTTCGAAACCATCTGTCATCATTATTCTTTTGTCTAGAGCTTCTTAATTCTTTCAGTTCTTCTATAATGCACTTCATTCCTTCTTCTACTGACTTCATCCAGGTTTCCAGCTTGTGATCAACATTGATACCATTTAGTTGGGGTTGTTCATCTGCAATAGCTGTCCTCAAGTGTCCTCTGAGTTCTCTATCTCATTTTTCAACTTTGTTATATGCCTCCAGTTCTACAACAAGGCTAATGGCTTCATTTAGATTGGCAGGACGAGACTGCTTGATTCGAATACTAATGTCTGAATCAATTAAGGCATCAATAAATTGATCCTTAGCCAATGTTTCACGAACTTCGCCAGGTGCAGTTGGGTATGCCAAGTTAGTCAACCGCCTGATGGCCTGGCCTAATTCCGAAAGAGTCTCTAATGGCCTTTGTCTTCTTCCTTTAAGTTGCACTCTGTACAGGTCGGTTTGGTTAGGAGGTGAAAACCTTTCTTGTAAAGACCTGACAAGTGTCTCATAGTGTTTTCATCTGTCCTTAGGCAAGTCACCTTATACTGCTTAAGCTTGACCTCGTAGGGATAATGCTAAAAACAAGCCTTTCTTTTCTTCGTTCCAACCATTGACACTGGTACATGCTTCAAAGTGACACTTGTTATCTAGCCAGGAACTAGCGCCATCATACGTAGCTGGCTTAACTGTCAATTTGCTGTCCCTTTCGTCTCTATATGTTTCATTCAATGTCCTGTTGACATCAGATTTAAGGGAAGGCTGGTGTACATTGGATCTATAAGGCAAATTGTCTCTTGGCAAATAGTCCTTCTCCTTGTCAAACTGGTCTGCTTCAAAGCGAACTTTCGGTCTTGCACCTTGGTACTGGTGGGGAGAGATTGTTCCTTTGCCTTGGTAGATACGATCATACAGATAATCTGTCCCTCTGTCAGAATACCCATGTCTCCTACCATCTGTCAGGGTGATGTCTCTTGGTGCCCTTTCATAGTCATATTTATCATCTAACCGACCAGTGGCAAGACCACTGTCCCTTGATGACACTTTGTCATATTGGCTACTAATTGGCGTAGATTGATCAATGCGGTACCTCTTCAACTTTTCTTCCATTTTGTCAAGTGTTTCTCGCAAAGTAGTCTCAATGTCACCTGACTCCTTTTCTCTGTCCGTCATAATTCCCTATAAAAATCCCGCAGCTGCCACCAAATTTGTAACCAGGCGTCTCGGTCCGTACCCGGTTCTCCCGAGTTCTATAGGGAATGCAAACAAAGAGTATAATGACACTTGCCAAGTGCCTCTATGATGAAAAGCTTTAATTCAAAATATACAGATATTGGTTAACCACTGCCTTGTGGTAATTCGCAATATATATATATATATATATATATATATATATATATATATATATATATATATATATATATATATATATATAAGCCACTGCCTTGTGGCTATTTCTATGTTTGTCAACCGCCCTTGCCACCTGGCAAGGCAACTTGTCGCTCGGCCACTTGGTAACACAACTTGGTCAATCAATCTGGCTATGCCACTTTGTCTATCTATTTGTCATTCGAAGAACCTGACTTAATCAACTTTAATGAACCAAAGTTTCCTACTTACAGAATTCACGGCTGTGAAATTCTACATCACAGTAATTCGCACTTAGGGATTACTTTTCGTATAAATCTTCTGTACAGTCTATACAATATCGACATCAACAAGTAGTAGTGACACCATCTGACTCTTAAATCAATGGTATTATATCTAACACAAGTGTTTAAGAACATCCGAACATACTCTCTCGATTTATAAGTCTATCTGACTAAAAAGAAACTACAATAACTGTTTTTGTTGTTTTGTTTTTATATAATAAAAATACTTGAATAACTCTTTTAATCATTTGACATTTTAAGTACACTATTTACAATAATTACTGATAATAAAAATACAAACAAGGGAAGACAACTCTTTCAACCGTTTCAATACCTTTGTGCTCAAACTACGTTCATCCACTAATATAAAAAATGTCCAGATTATCTGTTTTGAAACGCCCCCTCTACCGCCTCAGGTTTCAATACACATCCCGAAATTGAAAGTCTACGGAGATTTTGCATTGCAACAGCCATAAATAAGCCCGGATGATAACGTTAAAAAATTGCGCGATGTATTCCGAGTGTATTCCGAATGGAGAGAAGATGTAAACATTCCCTATTATAAATCTCAGTAAGGAATCTGTTTTCCTTCCTGTGAATTTTTCTAAGTGGAAATGGATAATTGTTCAATGAAGATATCTTGGATATATTCCCTTTTTACGATTTTTAACTGTATTTCTTCCACAAGTGTGTGTAATTTTATTAAAAATCACCAAAAACTGATGGAAGCAATAACTTGGGACAGACTATTGTAATGACACTTATAGTGAAACAGACTGTACTATTTTGTGCAGAATGTTCCTTGAAAATGGCTCGATATACTAAGTTTTTATGCAAAACATTCACCCATTATTTTTTTAAAAACATGGTACTGCACACCACAAGCATCAAACATGGCTATGAATTTATTAATATTAATTAACTGCGAAACTGAAAAGGTTAAATAAAACCACGTGATTTAAAATTTAAATGACAATAACATTCGCAGGGGTGCTGGGGTCCTAGTTGAGCGTACGTTTTATCCTCCTGCAAATCGACAGTTTATAGATACCCTGATTACAGAAGGACGTTCTCGTCAATCCTGTCATTGATGCAACTCAGCCTGATGAGTTATTCACTAACTGGGCACTTTGCATGTTAGAAATATACATCTTCACAACATAACTATGGACATTTTCTTGTGTAGCGTTATACATTGATACATGGTTATATTCTGATAGACACCCAGAAAAAAACCAATTCCCTCCATCATCAGCTGAACAAAAGTAATTTTCTTTAAAGCCATCCTTACTAGAAATAAAATTGTCTAAATTACAATTTTATGTTGTACATGAACGCCAATGATCTGCTGATCTTGCTATGAACATTGTATTGTGTACGTTCAACTGTTACTGGGTATCTGCATACATGTACCAGGAATATATATAGTACCTTGCAGGTACATGCGCTAATTACATGTATTTTTAAATTACATACCGGTAAATAGATAAAGCCGTTCACGAAATCGTGTTAATGAAGTCTGCTGCACCATCTGCACAGATACGAGATACCAGATAAGTAATAAGTTGAAGAAAACACCGAATCACTTGATGCCTTTGTGCAACTCTCGAGAACAGACGCTAGCATGCTATATTGCATGATAGGCAAAACTCAATGATATTCGCAGAAATATTCCTGAAGCCTTGGAGGGCTACTATAACAGAAAGTACAATATCTATATCCATCAATAGAAGCCAACTGAGCTGTATTTTCACATGTACAGTTGTTTGTGATTTGGTGTTTTGTTATTCACCTTAATACTTTCTTTTCTCACTGCGATTTAACAATTATGCCAATTGGATAAGATATGACTGAACAACACGATCCATTTGCCTCTCTGATATCTCATGTTTCCAATAATTGTCTTTATTTTTTATGTTTTCACTCACTGACCAGAGATTTACATTAAGTTATCAAAAATATATCATTTTTATTGGCGGCGGAAATGATAAAAAAAAACCTGATTCTGAATAAATAAAACAAATATTTGTTGCAGATTCAAATTTTCATTTGCAAGAAAACGTGATGCAAAAAAGTTGTTATTTTTTATGTAGAGTCGTGTTACAAAAATTCCATTTATTTTCACATATATTACATTTGTGTTGTCTCTGAAATTAAAAGAAATGTATTAATTATTTGGTTTATATTTTTGCCGTCCATTTTCTTTAATTAAACGTTTTTACCTGCTGAACACAATACATTTTGTATGTTTCTTTAAACTTCACTGTTTATGACTTGCTTTTTTCCTTCCTCTTATCGCTGTCTTGTAGTGTTCATCTACAACGCTTGTATTAATAGCACTATATATTTAAACGTTGTATGTACAATTGTATGTTATCTATTCTCCTTTTGTGATGGTTGCTTTATATTGCCAGAGAGTAACTTCAAAGATGTGTACAGTATGGTTACGCCAGTCACGTTTTGTGTCATAATGTCGCAATGGAAGAACTATGACTTCCGGAGAGCGTCCAGACAAAGTATAGACAGACAAAGTATATATAAGTCACAGTGACTGGATACCATTGTGCTTATATAGAGACGATGACCTCATATACTTGGGATGGTTTTATGAGTTTAATTCCCCTATTAATGTTGAAAAGTAAGGAAGTTAATTCTTTTAAATTTACTGTAAACATCACAGACATATCAAGCTACGTGTAGTTTTTGGATTATTCTTGTTCTATAACCAAATATATGTTTAATTAGTGTTCTATCAACTCAATAATGCATTATTACTGGGTTATCAAATCCTAAGATTTGAATAGGTCTCCAAAGATGTGCTGCGGCTGAATTCATTTCCATAAAGAGGGCAGTTATCTTAGTATGTTTAGGAAAGTATGATAAACTGTAAAATGGACTATGACTTCTTTTATACTGTTATACCTGGGTATCTTAATCCTAAAAATCCAGCATTTTAAAAAAAACAAATATGAATAGTTTACGATTTATTAAAAGCAAAAGCTTTTTAAGAATTCTTTTAGATTTTCGGGATTTATTTTTAATGTACAGCTTCACAAAACTTATTTTAATTGTTTTAAACGAGGAAATTAAAATAGAACTTGCCCTGTTTGAAATAAAATAAGCCTTGCGGGTGTATAAATTCCAGTCATTCAGTTCTAGTTGCTCTTTGTACCATTTTTTTTAGTTTTAACGTAGATATACATGAAAAAAGGTTTTCTTTTGAATGTTTTATTAACTGATTGTTTTGAGACTGATTCCCCGCGGTTTAAACACATGTTTAATATAAGTATGTAGAAATTAAGTTAGTAGACATATTTTTTTTTTATTAATTATATTTAATTCAAATATCATTTTCATTTCTAGGTACAATATTCCATCTGCATATCTCGATTGGTAATTTATGATTGCTTGTTCTCTATATAAAAAAAAACCACTAATGGCTTCAGAGGGACAATGCCGCTGTTTCTGATGAATCTTTAGTTTGATGTCGATTGACGGACGGAATTTTCAAGAGAGATTGAATTTTATTGTCTAATCAGTCACTTCATTGCAATGAACATAGAAGAAAACAAATGATGTAGAATACATACGTGAATGATGTGTAATAATGGAGGTTAATGGAAATCGATTTTTAATCGATAACAGGCCTCTCGATTAACAGCGCGGCTTATCTCTTCCTTTCATCTTTGAACAGATGCAGTCAATGAGGCTAATTACAAAGGTGAAACTTTAACTTCATTACTTAACCTCGATAGAGAAAATACCAAGACCACAAGACAAAGTAGCCAAGGTTTAATTTTTCTACAAAAACATGCCCGATTTTTCCCAGGGTTGATAATTAAATGTATACTTAGAAGCTAATTACTGCTCATTTGTCTAATGATAGACACTTTCATAGAAATAATATGATTGGCCCCTTTTTTTAGTTATTTCATACTCTATGCAATAATCAGATTCAACTCAAATTAAGTTTTATGCTTTAATGTTGGCGTTGTCAGAATTGCTCGCCTTTTATCGCCGAGGTGTCGCTAAGGGACTCATTGTAATATCCCACTACAGTGCAGAGTCTTTTTGTGAACTTTAAGCGGTCCAACACCCCCGCAATGTAGCATCAAAGTGGTAGAGCAGAGATTCCACTTCCATTGTAGGACCATGCTGGAAAAATATATAAGCACCCCTGGACATTAAAACCCCAAGTCTTTATTCATGATTTATCTAAGTTTCAAGAAGAATCCCCAAAAATATAACCATATGTATACGAAATACTCGAATCGAAAATGTGCTTCGACTCGATACATGGGGAAACCCTTAGCATTGGCATAACTGAGTTGATTCTATCAACTCGTAAAAAGCTGATTTTTATTTTTGGTTGTATACACCGCATCTTCCATAGAGAATTAAATTGTATGCTGAATCCTCTTGTTTATTGCATGTATGTTGAGCAGGAATAGACTAGGCACATTGTTATTGTTGTAATCTTGCAATTTAACTGAACATAAAAGACACAAGGATTAGGTATGAACATTACTTTATACTAGTATATATGGACTTTACATGCTTGGAGCCAAACAACATCTTTATCCACATTCATATTTAAACTTATTTTCATTAAAAATTTTTTTATCACATCATCATTTCTCTTTGGGGCTCTTGTGTATATATTTACATTTTTTCTCTTCAGGGAGTCAAGGATTGGTTACAAAATATGCCGAGCCTAAATCTTGATAACACTGTTACACTGCAGAACAAGGGCATGGTATCCTGAGACATATCATGGACACATTTTCTGCAGCATCTTTATTTTAAGCACTCATCCGTGTATACAAGCAAAATTGAGGAGATGGAGAGGTATAGAAGTTTTCGACGATATCTGAAATAAAATCTTTTTTTTCTCGGAAATATTAATTACAATTTATCAATATGAAATTGAACAGAATACCTCCCATTCTATAATGTTCATTCATACTGGCATTTATACATCTTTTCCCAAGTTTGTTGGCTTTTGTGATAGTTGATACATTTCATTTTATCAGTTATTTATATCGTTATTAACACAACCGGTAGGAATATTTATTTAAATACATGAGGTTAGTTTTTACATTTTCTTCATGCACAACCTGTTTTATTTGATTTTGGACGTACACAAAACGTCGAGTTATGTGTAGTTCTCAATACCATATCAAATAATTATTTAATGCAAAAAATCAAGAAATTATCATTAAACTTTTTTTTATTTATGACAAATATTTATTAAAGTCGTAAATACAACCGATAATGTATCTTTAATAATACAGAATTAAAGACCCTTTAGTCATGAAAAGCTTCTACAGGCATAAAGCTGAACGAATTTAATCACTTAATATATTTTTTTATACAGCCGTTATTACATAGAAGAACATTAAAATCCTTATGTACAATTGATGTAGACCGAATTAGTCTAATGATATAAAGCATACGTGTTGGCAGTTAAAAAAACAGGTATGTAACAGAGACACTTACTGCCTCTGCTGGGGTTTGAACCCGGGTCCTCTGGCACGCCAGTCCAGCACTCACTGATCAGACTGAATTTTACTATTAAACAAACTTTCTGATATTTAGTCATTTCTTTGTTAAACCAGTTCCTATTTGGAAGTCTACTTGTGTATACTTGAAATTTACATTCTTTATCAGGTCAGTTAATTTACAATTTTTTTATACTACCTTATATTTAAATACAGTTTTATTGTGAGATTATTTATAAAGATATCTAAGATAGTATATAATTGGCTTAGAAATGAAATGACTAAATATCAGAAAGTTTGTTTAATAGTAAAATTCAGTCTGATCAGTGAGTACAAAGCATTGTAAGTGTATTTTCTTTTCTTAAATTTAGATTATCAACTACAGTATTATTTATACATCCTGAATATTGTTCCTAATCAACCTTTACACCTCATGTGAGGTAAGCATTGTTTAAACATGGTTAAAGCTTAGTTCATGTATAGTTATATATGAATATATATCATAGTATTAGTAGTATTATGAAACTGATTAATATTTCTACAATTTAATTATAAACTCATGTGAAATAAGTTTGACATGATTACGTACAGTTCTATTTATACAGATGTGATTATTATTGTTTATTTATTTAATAAGCAGATAATTTAAATATAGACACAAATATTTTTGAGTCTAGTTTGTAAAGAGGAATATTTTCATATTTTGTCAAAACTACATGCTTGTAAGAGTTATCTTTCCTAACTCGCATTTATTTTATTGCAGGGTTTATTTATACCTATTTTGTAATTGATTACATCAAATAAAGAAGTAAATTGAATTCATCTCAACTTTCTATCCACAACGGACTTAAGATCAACCCAAATACCCCGGGTTACAGGTAGATATTCAACCATGCACCGAAACAATGAAATGATTTTTGTGGTCAATTTTATTGAATCCACTGCAGAATCCCAAATTTAATTTTACAAGTACCCCATGCAATGAAACGTCCCACAGCGGATATTGTTGATGATGATATTGAATTGATGACGACGGCAGTGATTACAATAATTAGTGTTAATGAGCAAATAATAGACGGAAGCATCTTTCTATAAAGTAAAACATTCTGGACTCGATGGCAGTCTTGAATTCCTGCCAGTAAGCAAGAACACGATGGGAATAACACCTTATCTCCCGCGACGCAACGGGATGCAAGAGAAAGCGTCTGATGTCTCCAAGCAAAACAGAAACTGATATTTCTAATTATGTTAGAAATGATGTTGTACATCTTCTAATCAAACAATATACAGCAGGGGCCAAGACCGATAAAATTCGTCAAAAGCCATAGTTTTATAAGTAGGTTTCTGTCTTCACGTACCTTGAAATAATCTGTAACGATAATTATGATATGCATTTTTGCATCTCTCCAGCAAAATAATTATTGCAGCCAAAAATTATTTAGAAAGTCAGCAAAATAAAAGTTAACAGCACTTGAAGAAAAACCAAAAAAAAAATCCGGCCAAAAAACTAATAAACGCTGAACATCTTTAATATATGCAATTCTAAACTCTCAAGACCTTCCGTGTTGTCTTATTCAGATTTGACATTTTGACTGCTTGTATAAACTCCACATCCCTGAAGACATCTTAAACTAAACAAAAACTCCGAACAGACAATAACATAACAATATGCGTAGGTGATAAAGGTTTAGGACAACTTACATTTGGTCGTCTGAGTCTTGTTTACTCTTGAAATTCGGCATTGATTATGCTGTCAATCAAAGCGATTCTTGACGCAGAAGATTGGTGGAAGCAGACGATATAGGTTTGTTTCAAATGGCTTTAACGCTTCTATGGGAACAGATTCATTTCAACTCTCACTACACAGTGGACGCATTGCCTACAAAGTTTCCTGTTTCTTTGTCTCCGGTGAGTATAGGATAATATTTAATCTTTTAATCAAATTTTCTTTTATATATATAAATTAATTGATCTGAAAGTTGGCAAAATTTACTTTAATCGTTATTTATTGTATTTTGATTTTTCCCAATAGGTACATTGCAAAAATATACAAATAAATATAACGATTTTTTTTTATTCTTACGTGTACAAGTATATCAATTTAAAAAAAAGGAAAATAATACACCATATCTATACATTGTAGCCTAATGAAATAATATTCAAACATTTACTCAATTTTGTCTATAATTTAATTTTTTCACAAAGCAAACATGAATATAGACAATCAATTTCACAGACTTTAAGGACAAAACGCTTGTGTTTTGGGGTTTTTTTGGTTTTTTTTGCTTTTTTTTTGTCTTTTTCAATATCTGAAGCGTCATTATAAATTAAGCATAGGAACCATCAGCAAATGCAACAAATCAAGTGTCATTTAATTAAGTTGGATTTATTATTGGTGCACTCCATAATCATTTTCACCTATCGCCTTATCTATATATCTTAAAGTTGTCTTTTTTTACTTGCTAAACCTTTTAGGCTTCTTCAAAAAGTATAAATCACCTTTGATTGCGATTACCATGTGATAGTCACGCGCTTTATTAATGTTAATACTCTATAGTATCAAATAATAGATAACTACTTTTTGTATATTTATAACGGTTTGTAAATACCAAGGAGACTACAGATTTACATATGTATTCTATTCTACCCCCAAAATCTTAATGTGCTTGCTTGTTTGTTTGTTTGTTTGTTTTTGGTGGGGGGTTTTCCGGGTTTTTGTTTTTTGTTTTTTGGGGGGTTTTTTTTTGGGGGGGGGGTTATTGTACCGAAACAAAAAACAAAAACAAATAAACAAAACGAAAGGGAGCAAGCATACATGTATATACCTGGAAGTCAATGCAAAGAGTAGTTTCAAATTTGAACAACATATGTTTGAGAATTTCCGGAAGTACACATTTTTAATGGCTCAATTAATAAAAATCATTTCATTTCAAAGCTCTGCTAACAAGTGGATAATTGTCTTGCACCATATACAAGTTTATTTGTGTGTATGTTTTATAAATTATTTTAATATATTATATCACAATTAATAATGGTACATTCATCGACCAGTTGAACGATTTTTATATATTGCTATATTATATCCATTAATTATTTACAGAGAATAAAAAATAGGTTCAAATATCCCTACATTATCATTATCCTGGTTCTTTTATTTTACTGATGCTGTGTAGCACATTGATGCCTTTTTCATAAAGTGAAAAGTACGTTTATTATTCATTTTGCCACAGATGATAAGAGTTTTTGCATAACTTACACCAGTTTTCCCTATACTTTTATGGACGAAACTTATCAAACAAATCTCGATGCTAATTATTTTTTTAAACTTAAGCACTCTGTCTCCCGCGATAAATCATCAATATTAATGCTCGTGAGAGTAAGATATGCAACCCCTTGGGAAAAATAAAAGCATATCTTCATCATCTGGAATATTTGTAAAAGAAAAGAAATATACAATCTAGATATCACTCTGTAGCATATCGCTCACTCCGCATTAGCAGACAGAATATAAAGTACGTGGGGTTTGCATCCGAGTCGGAGAGCGATGTGTCCCTTGTGTTAGCCAATATCGAGGCGTAGATTCTCGGTATACTATAGGCCTATATATTAGATTTATAAAACTTTCACCCCCTAGTCTGTGACGATATCCAGAGAACGGCAATGAAATTAACTTGATTTATGTCCTCGGGCGAATCTTCATGGCTTACAAAACAAAAGACTAGAAACCAACAGCAACAATGAATTTTTGGTACTGCACATGAAATTGTGTGGATTCGTCTTCCAATTAGGAAATGACGCCCCGTTTTCACGTCCATTAGATCCATTAGATCCAAATGCTTTATTTAGCTTTAATTTCTCTTTGTTCGTTGTCGTTTTATGTTTTAATTATCAGGCAATCTAAAGCATGAGAAATGTCAATCAAGAATTTTGGACTATATTTAAAGGGATGGGTAATCCCCCACCAATCTAGTCGCGCAGTCACAAACATAAAATAGACATGGTTCTTCAGAAATTTTGTCTTCCGACACCTATTTTCTTGCACGAAAAGACCTTTCATTATAAATTAAAATTATTAGCAATTGAGATTCGTTATCATTGTTCGTACTAGCGGGTTGCATTATTGGAAGCTGAGTTAAGTCATTATTAAGATTAAATTTTAAACTCCTTTGGTTTGCTTTAGTTCTTTCTGAAAGAAGTTATCAAGAACGATTGTTCAAAATCATAAGAACTGTGTTGCTAACTTCTATAATACTGGCAATCTGTAGGGCAACGACGTCAGAAAATTAGCACTCTGTGTGCTCTCAACAAAGACCCTTCAATTATTGGAAAAAATCAAACAAAATCAAAATACCGAAACAATAAGAAATCAGAACTTTCCCTGGACTATTTTTTGTTTGTGCTTTTAGTCAGCAGGGTTACTCAGTTGATTAATTGGTTATTGATAATCCTTTCCTTCTAATGTCGTGAGATGTACGCTGACAAACAATTTCAGGTTTGTTTTGGTAACTATCTGACTAATCCTGACCAAATAATAGGGCTACGAATCATCAAAATTTCTTCCTTCCAATAAAAATAACTCGAATTTTGATCAGATTGATTTCTTTTAGTTGTCATGATTTTTGTTGTTTTTAATCAATGTCTATTGTTTCCATAAATACCTTTTCCAAAAGGAAGTTCGCAGAAAGGAAGTTTTAAAAGAAAGTGTTGTCCGACTGGGTTTTTTTCGTGGTAATGTTTTATGATGAAAATACCAATGACCAAATATGGATAATTACTATAGTGGTCATGTTCAGCTTGCAAAAATGTTTGAAATGCAAAAATACATTACTGCTAAAGAGTACTTACCCAAAACAGGATATGGATGGTACTAAAGTCTACGATGAAAATGTTAATGTAGTTTTGTTTACCGCGGGAAAATCCACGCGGTGAAACACAACAAGAACACGGTGTATGCGAAGAGATGGTACTGTGGTCTACTGTAAAAACCACAAAAACATTTTGACAAGTAATTCATATTTACGCTCTCTAAACAAAAATAATCAAGTATGTACAGAAACAAAATGGCAAAATTACGGGAATTGACTTTGAATCAAAACGACGCCCGTCATTCAGGTATCTTGGCTCAGCAATATGATTTTAGTCTATGCTGAATTGATCAGTTGATGATTTAAACAAAACGTGCATCTGATGTTCTTTGCAAATCGATACCGAACAAGCTTTGTGTAAATATTTCATTATATTTCATCACAGATTTTAGGAGGAAAATTAAATTGTTTATTTCACAATTCATCCCATTAGAGAAAAAGACGGGGGAAACTACACTAAAACTTGTGAAAATTCAGTTGTTAAGAGTTATTTTGTTTTTTAGATTTATTTCGTTTTTCAGATTTAAAACAAGAAGATGAATACCACAACGCAAACAGCAGTGTTATTCATTACTTCATTGTCAAAGTGCGTTTCTACGTCACTTCCGGGGAATGACACTGACAACAACACATTTCCGACCAACTCCACGACAGACTGTGGAAGCACCGTCGGAGTTGCGGGTCGTTCCTTTGAGGATTTCGACGAGTTTAAAGTAGCACTTATTATCAATAAGTACTACCTGTACATTATATGTGGTATAGGTATCCCCGGGAACATTGCCGCTCTTGTTACAGTCTGGAAAATGAAACCATTATCTTCCTCTTCAATTTTTATGATAGCATTGGCAAGCATGGACACATTGACTCTAGTTATCAAAGAATTATATTATCAGTTGACCTATTTCGACATTCAAATGTTTGATTTGGGATGTCAGTTTTTTGTCTTTATAGGTCAGTTTGCAGGACACTACGCAAATTGGATTCTCGTTGCAATGACAACAGAACGCTTCATTGCCATTAGATTTCCCATGAAAGTACAAAAAATCTGCACCAAGACAAAGGTCATAACTGCGCTGCTGGTCATAGCGGTGGCAATGATAGTGCTCAACGTCCACCATTTTGCCACGGTTGACGAGGGATACGACTCTTTTTCAAAATATCAATGTTCAACAAAGAAAGACCACGAATTCTTCATGACGAAAATCTGGTATTGGATGGATGGGGTGGCGTTCTCTGTGGCCCCATTCTGTGCTTTGATCATCTTGAATTTCTTCATCATTAATGGCATACGGGACTCTGTGAAGAAACAGCGAGACTTGACGAATCTCCAGCAGAAGCAAACCAAACAGCACAATCAGATCACAGTTATGCTGGTCACCGTCTCTTTAGTGTTCACACTTCTGACCCTGCCCAACTCTGTCTTCTTCATCTCCAGAGGATACTGGGATTATAAGAAGAGTAACTATCAGATAGCTCTTCATTTGTTGATCTATCAGCTTGTGTTTGTCCTCACCGACCTGAACCATGCCGTCAATTTCTACTTATATTTTCTCAGTGGCAAGAAATTCCGCAAACACTTTATCAGTATGTTGCGTTGTGCATCTAATACCACCACAACCACGAGGACCACACTAACTAGATCGTCCCGGTATCAGATGTCTGTCACATCAACGCCAAGTAACCATACACTGGTCGAACATGATTCGGCCTGCAATCACAGCATCAGTAACACGGTCACATAGTTAACCATTGAAACCATCTACTCAGGGATTGAAAAATATGACATTTCATTATCACGATTTATCATGCGGAAGCTGTGTACACGTACAAAGAAAACTAGTCTTGCTATTGTTGGTCGGGCGACAACGTGTATTAATGGGTTAACCGTATAATTGAATTTTTGTGGGATGATTAAGTAATTAGGGAGAACATCTCAACGGATTTTATTTGACGTTCAGAGATTTATTTTTTCTAACCCTTTTGTAATTACTGCAATACGTTTGGAGAACAAATGAGAACTCTGCACAATTTTTTCCCTTCTGTGT
This sequence comes from Magallana gigas, assembly GCF_963853765.1. Taxonomy (NCBI): domain Eukaryota; kingdom Metazoa; phylum Mollusca; class Bivalvia; order Ostreida; family Ostreidae; genus Magallana; species Magallana gigas. The sequence continues at coordinate 42,512,156 of NC_088857.1, read as the reverse complement.
ATTTTAAAAACGACTTGAATTATGACTAATCAGTCTTTGGGGATGCAAGAAAGATATTAAGTTCGTCTGGAAAAGGACAACACGTTTTCGTATTTGAAGAATGACCTTTCCTTGTCGTAAGAGTGTTCAGTCTTCTTTGGACATATTAAATACGATAATTTCTATTTATTTTCCATAAAGATGACATCGGGATCAAATAAAACGTTGACAAGTTCTGTCTAGATCTGCTGCCGCACAAAGTCCCAGGGTATACACGCACGTAAAGTGGATCTTACAATATCATGCATTTCATCCCGTGATTGACAGCATTTAATGTGACTTTTAATGGCAGAACGGTATAGATAGATATATAATATTTTAACAAAGATGAATTTATTCCCAGGTTTTTGATGATAATGAAAACCTTGATTGTCTACTTTATTCCTAATGGCAGATGTGTCGTTTGTTTGTTTGTTATATACATGTAGTATCTAGTTTGTTTATTTGTTTTGTTCTAGATGTCGATTGTCGGACTGAATAACAATATCCTGGGTAAGATTCACGTGCTCAATAATATGTTCATATTCTACAACCATTCAAAATAGTTATGTTATGATTCGACCCAGTCTAAAACCAGCGTCTAATAATTATAACTACTACCCCAATGTAAAACTATGAGTAAATCCCCCATGACATGCACATATATTCCTTTAATTTGCATTTAACACGCGAATATCTACCTCGCTCACTTAAAAAGAAACCACAAACTAACTTGATATATACAGTAATAAGAATATCTAGTACATGTATTATTCTAATGGTGAAAATAATATCAATATAAAATGGGAGAATGCATGGTTGGATGCAAGGCGTGAAAAAAGTCTTGAGTTCGAATGACTGCAAAATTAGATAATCGGTCTTGTATAAAAAAAAACCAAACAAACAAAAAACCTGTGAATTGTGATTCCCTTAGTTTAGCGTCTAGTAACTGTACATAGCGTCTCTATTTCATGCTACATGTTTTTGCGGTATGAATTAAAAGGACTAGAAAACATCGATGCTACCCCTTCCCCGATGCCTTGCCCTGCCAAGCCCATCCTCCCCCGGGCACCCCTGGATGAACTTGTTCAGGCTGTGATCCCTGCAAAAACAGATCATTTTAACAAGACCTTGGATTTTTCAGTAGGACGTAACAATCCATTTCTTGCATCAAAACAAGCTATAAATGACGCTTTTTTTCAAGCAAAATATACACCGATTGCGTAGTCTTAGCTCAAAAGCCAGACAAATCTTGTTGATTTCAAAGAGCCACGGCTGAGTGGCTAGCGACGAAATAGACAGGCCTACATCACATTGCTGTTTGACACAATTACCTAAAGTCCAAGCTCTTGTTAAAATGGTTCTAAATAGATCACAAGAGGCGTGTTTTTAAAACTCATCACAATAAATCCAGAAAATATAGTTATCTCACAGCATATGAGTTAAAATACACAGACTCGTGAAAAAGATTTAGTAATGACACCCCACCCTGCAAAAACTGAAAGGGATACGTAAACTAAAACATTAAAATGTTCCTTCAATGAACCCGTGGCAATCTGTTTGTTGTCTTCTTCTTATTTTTTATATGGATTTTTATGACTGATCGTAATCGTGAATTTGTAAATATTAGAGGTAGAATTAAGAAATTTCATCTATGTTTTCTTTTCTGTGTTCTTTTTTCTCTTTATATAGTCCATACCATTTATTTTGGGGTTTTTTAATTCGCCATAAATTGAAATGAGAATACCCAATTGAAAATACTTATTTTTCCAAATGATTAGAAAATTTGGCCTTGTTTTTTCTAAAGGTAATTAAATTTTCTGTGTTGAAATTATATGACAAAGAGTCGAATATTTCACATTCTTTTATTTTTTTTTTTATATTCTTTTATTGTTTAAAAATCGTTGTTTGTAGTAGTTTTTGTATTAAGATGTAAAGTTATATATGTATAAGGAATAATATTTTAAATAAATATATTTTATAACTGTTATATAAATGTGTTTAATTAGATTTAATGTTATATAACTACACTATAAATATATTTAAGATGTACATCTATGTATTACTGACCTTGACCAAAGGAGAGGACTTAAATATGTCCCATCTGTTTATGCTTCTCATAAAATATTGTTTAGATGAAAAAATATCCAGAATATGATATAATTGCTAGTTTCTAACAGAAAATATTTAATCTATTGAATCCAGGGGTCTATGTACATTTTACACAAAGGTATTTCCAATAGATTTTTTTCATTTTCCATCTATTATTAAGGCTTAATCACCAAAACCCCGAATTGAATTTGCAAACTTATTCTATACAGAAGCCTCTCCAATAGATTTTGCATTAATTACCATCTATTATTCAGACATAGTCACCAAAATTTCGAATTTGCATTCAAATATTTCTAGTTGACTGTTTCTATATCAGTTTGGACATCTACGTTGTAGACTAATTTTGTAAACTTCTGTCAGAATTATTTATTTCTGCTTTTAACCCAATTCCAATATGTCGAACAATTCAATAGTAAGGCAAAGGGGAGAAGGAAAGAATAAAAACCTTTAAATGTTCATGATGTTCAAAACTTCAACATGTACAGCTGATTAACAATCAAATGTCCTGATCCTTGTTGAAAGATATGCGTTTCCCTGTATGGTACTAAAACCCACTCAATCTTTTCCTACGTTGTGTCAATGTTATACTTAATTAAAAGGCATGCACATGATTGTAAAATCTGATTTAAATACATATGTAAATCTAAAATATGGCATAGATATATGGCATATATTTACATTTTCCAATATCTTTGTACATGTAGATGATGACAATGCGGATCGAATTATTATAATTTCATCATTGACACACAGCGTAAGTAACGTAATTGGAGTTTAAATGATTAACCAAATGAAAAAAGCGTATAAACATTTCAGTAATTTAATATCCAATCTTACAATTGCTATATATATATATATATATATATATATATATATATATATATATATATATATATATATATATATATATATATATATATATATATATATATAGTAAAGAATCATTCTTTGATTAAATCTATCATAAAGCTTTCGGGCTTTATTGGATTTGATCACGCTTCCGGCTGTAATATACCTAAAGAATAACCTCATTTTCCTTATTAAATGTATATGGTTTTCACTAAAGACACACTGTAGCAACAGTTAATCCACAATGCTCAACACATAAGAAGCGCGACCTAACTATTCAATCAATCACTGGAAATATATGAGCACAATTTATACAATGTACATGTAGGAATTAACGTTTTCAATTTCAACTCTTCGAAAAATGAGCAGTAAATCTTGTTCCAAGTATTTTGTTCAATTTGGATGCCTTAAAGTGCTTACTACTTTGAATAAAATATGCCATTTAGTAATCCACAAATCCAAAAAGTTTGTAAAATCAGATGTATACTCAACCTACAATGATTACGAATGTAGTTTTTTTTTCAGTACTGTTAAATTCCGTTAAAAAGCCATATATCTTGATACTGGGTCAAGCAGACAGCATAGCTCATTCAAAACCAACTCGTAAAATGTTGCCGATATCCGTTTCATCTTGCACCAGCATCGACCAAATGTTTCGTAATATCGGTAAAAATTTGCTTATATCCCAATAATCTAATGACCTAAGAACATACAAAATAACAAAATATTAACCCCAGGCTCCAAAACATCATTCATCACAAATGTTATTAGGATCGAGAAACTGATTTAGAACTTTTCAAACTTTTCCCTGTCCGACTACAGATCTATGAATTCAATGCTCGTTAGTTTGAATTTTGTGCATGATGTTTGCTGAAAATACGAAACCATTATTAATCTTTCATTAATGCTCCCCATTGATAAGTTGTTATGCAAGGAGGTGAAATCAAATTAGCCAACTTTATTATTTATCATATTGAACAAGGAGAGAGAGAGAGAGAGAGAGAGAGAGAGAGAGAGAGAGAGAGAGAGAGAGAGAGAGAGAGAGAGAGAGAGAGAGAGAGAGAGAGAGAGAGAGAGAGAGAAATTTTTGTTATGAACCACAAAAGAAAGCAGTTTATTATTTAATTGTTCTTAACATTCATTTTAAAACTTCTGGGACTTCCTTCTTCATTAGAAATCTTCATGCTCGGAACAATATATCCGTTTGAAGAAACAAAGCATAATATTGATAATTAATCCCTTGTACTGGACGTCAATTTACCTTTAATTGGTCGCGACGAAAGGTAGCAAAATAAAAAAAAACAGCAGTACATCTACTATGTTCGGAGTAGAAAGATACAGAAAAAAGATCCCAATTTTTTATATTAAATATTTGAAAATTTTAAGGCAAATCTGGTTGGTAATTTGTGGACCACCCGCCCCCTTTGAATTACTACGTAAAAAACATCGGCCATTTTTCAACAACGTTCAAATTACAAAATTACTGCGGGTTTTAAGTAGACAATACAAATACAGAGAACCTTGATGACACCCATGAGACTCCTAGCGTCATGGAATTTCTAGTAAAAAATGGAAAAAAAATAAAAAGATTAGAAAATAACTGATTTATGTGTATTTGGGAAAACTGGTTGATTAAAGAATTGTTTTTTAACAGAAGTTACAGAGTTATTTTCTTGTTGGGAGGCGAGATTTTTTTTCACACGGTAATAGTAATCCACGTCATGTAGTATAAATCTAGACGTGTGTACTTCAGCGAAAGAGTCACAATAACATGAATAGAATTAAAATGGCGACATCAACAACGGAAAGTGCGCCAACAAGTCACTTTAAGGGAATCAATAGGTCCTACACAAAAATGCATTAAGAAACTTTGATTCTACATAGACAATAAAAGTCATAAAATGCGATTCCCATCAACCGAGATAATTAAAAACCAAACTATAGGCTTGAACGGTAAAATCAGATTTTCAGAGAGTCGTAAGATTCAGAAAGACGGATTAGTCTTTGTGACGTTTCAATGGACTGATCACCGCTTTTCTGTGATCCGAGACAATAATTTTTGTTCAAAAGACAGATAGGGCCATTTAGAACCATTTTAACAAGGCCTTGGGCGTACCTATCTATTTCTTGCGTCGAGACATGTTTAAAATGACGCTGGTTTCAAGCAAAATAAACACCGATTACGTAGTCTTTAAAACTCAAAAGCTAGACAAATCTTGTTGATTTCAAAGAGCCATGGCTGAGTGGCGTACAATGAAATAGACAGATCTATGTCACATTGCTGTTTTACACAACTACGCAAAGTCCAAGCTCTTGTTAAAATGGTTCTGTCTCGTACGTTTAGTGTATATTACGCGTGTGATAAACCTAAGCTTTGTCAAACGGATGATGCTTTATCAAATATTTCCGGTCCAGGATATTTTTGACAGCCCCTCGCGTCGTCAAGATGAAGTCCTTGATGGCTAACGCGATTTGCAGTTTTATCAACTATTATGGAACGCCTCAGTTGCCTTATGTAGGTAATCTTCATAATATGATGATACTTCAACATTACATGCTGATACTTTAACATTACGTGATGGTACTTTAACATTACATGATGGTACTTCAACATTACGTGCTGATACTTCAACATTACATGATGGTACTTTAACATTACATGCTGATACTTCAACATTACGTGATGGTACTTTAACATTACGTGATGGTACTTTAACATTACGTGCTGATACTTTAACATTACGTGATGGTACTTTAACATTACATGATGGTACTTCAACATAACGTGCTGATACTTCAACATTACATGATGGTACTTTAACATAACATGCTGATACTTCAACATTACATGCTGATACTTTAACATTATATGATGGTACTTTAACATTACGTGCTGATAGTTCAACATTACATGCTGATACTTCATTATATGATGGTACTTCACTATGCGGTGGTTCTAAAAATAGGGAAGTTTTAACATTGGGCTGTTTCTCTGTTTCAGAGATTGATCATATAGGACTGAGGTCCACTGAGACTAGTTTGGATCATGTAAATCAAAGTACTGAAGTACTGTCGGGAGTGGATTTTATTGATTATTATCAATTCTAAAATCAACGATATGTTATAAAAAAATTTATAATATGAATATTCTCGAACTTTTCCGACAAGAATTTCGAGAAAACCCCATATGAATCATGTTGTGTAATATTTAAAGATAAAAATAATTCCATCAAACTGTAATTCCATTAGTAATCGAAATGTTTCTAAAAATTGTACACGTCTAGATCCAAGCAATATTGAACTCTAGTCTCCTTCAACCAGATGCTCGGCTGTCTCCGTTAAACCCCGACTACCAAAAGAGACTTTCTGCTTGTCGGAGATTTACGGAGACAGCCGAGCGTCTGGCTGAACGAGACTATATTTAACTCTAGCGTAGGAATACATGCAACTACAAAAAACAATTGAATTGTTCATACTATATAAATTTTAACTATTTTCAAGGTATTTATAGATACTTTTCTTTTGAAAAACAATGGCACAACATACAGTACACCGAATTTATCTATTATTTACAAGATCTACGTCTTGTCTTCGGTGATGATTTGTACTTAGGTCCAAACACTGTTTCACTTTCGGTTTGCCAGAGTGACTGCATAGGAGAGTTGATTAAAATCAACTCTCAAAAAGCTGGAACTACAAATAATAAAAAACAGGATTCTGCTTGAAAAATATATGTTATTGAAAAACTGTAGATACTCAGATTATGAAAACCACTGGCAAACAATTTGTGAGAAATTTTACCAAGTTTTAAGACATATGTGATTGCTTAAACTATTCTCTTTTTGATACATGTACCCCCTTTTTTTATTGTATTTTTTTTTATCTTCTATATCTCCCTTTTTCTCTTTTCATTTACTGCTATTATTTATTTATTTATTTTTTTTTTTTTTTTACAAGAAAACACGTTTTCACACTACACGGATAATCTATTCAATAGATTAATAAGATATTACAATATCTAGAATCTTGAAATGTATGAAATATATCTGAAATATGTGTGTATGTGGATTTATGTGTGAACAAAAATATAAAAAAAAATTAAAAAAAAAAAAAAGCTGGAACTGAAGAAGTACACAATACACTACAGCTCATGAGAGAGGATCTTTACGGAATAAAAATATTGTCGAAACATACGATTTGTGTTGGTGCAATGTATTTAGGCAAACGACAACCACACATGCAACTTATAAGATCATGCAAAGGATAAAGCATTGCATTGCTGTTGAATCTGATTTTAGCAGTGACTGTATTGTTGAACAAATCAGACTGAGTGCTTTCATTGCCCACTCTTTCACGTGGATCTCCAGGGAGAACCCATTAATCCCAATAAGTCCAATCTACATGTAACATGAATGACAGAAGTCTTTGTTTAGGTGCTTTTTTAAAAAAAATTAGCTGTCCGCTCTGACTAAGCGCCAAAAGATTGGGTTCTGAATGCACTTTTTTAGACAAAATTCCCTGAAGGACTCCCTGATTTTTATGCGCTGAGCCCCAATGGACTCACAATGCAGCCATTCTTTAAAATTTAAAATGACCCATTTAAAAGACAACACTTAATCAAATAGTAGCATTTGTTAAGTATCTCGATCTAAACTAGTTTAAGTGGACCTTAGTCCAATCTGATCAATCTCTGAAACAGAGAAACAGCACAGTGTTAAAAACTTTACAGGCATCCACGTGTTCTGAGTTTTAGTGTATTTCGATCTCTAGGCGACGCTTCCCAAACCCTATTTTTAGAACTACCGCATAGTGAAGTACCATCATATAATGAAGTATCAGCATGTAATGTTGAAGTATCAGCATGTAATGTTGAAGTATCAGCATGTAATGTTAAAGTATCAGCATGTAATGTTGAAGTATCAGCACGTAATGTTAAAGTACCATCACGTAATGTTAAAGTATCAGCATGTAATGTTGAAGTATCATCATATTATGAAGATTATCTACATAAGACAGTTGGGGCGTTCCATAAACTATACACTATTGTCGTGTGTTTCCTTTCATATGTGATGTAAATCTGCAACAAAATCTGTCTTTGGTTATCTTCGAAAGTAGGTCACTGAAGCTTTGAAGCGCGATGAAAACAGAACACGCTTTGGTTTTGTTTCTATGCAAGAGCTTAACATGTTGTCTCCCGAGACTTATATTTCACCACCAGTAAGCATATTTAATTATTCAATATTTTCAACTTTGAAATATCCCTTGTCTTTGTTTTAGAACCATTTTAACAAGAGCTTGGAATTTGGGTAGTTGTGTAAAACAGCAAAGTGATACATGTATAGACCTGTCTATTTCATTGCTGGTTACTCAGCCATGACTCTTTGAAATCAACAAGATTTGTCTGACGTTTGAGCCAAGACTACGCAATCTCTGTATATTCTCTCGAAACAAACCAGCGTCATTTTCAACTTGTACTGATGCAAGAAATAGATTGTTACGTCCTACCGAAAGTCCAAGGTCTTTTTAAAATGGCTCTATAAAACATCAACAATTGTTCCTCGTTTGATTCATTTCAAACTAACGATTGTTAGCAACTTTTTGTTTTGTCAACAAACTTGAGAATTTAAGTCTACAGTATTCCCATATAATTAAATGAGTAAACTCTAAGAAAAAATATTTAGAGTTATAAAAGTATTTCAAGGTTTATTTAGGTGAAACTTTAGATTAAAACAATTATATTAATCTTCGAAATGCATTGTGCAAGTTAAGGTCACAATAGACGCATAACACAACATTGCATCATCAGTTAGTCTAAAAAATACGTGAAATAGAACATTTATAATTGTAATTTTATATTTGAATAAACGCAAAACATTCGCGAATTATGGTGTAACTTCCGTGAATAAACGCGAAACTTTTCGCTAATTAACGTGTTACTTTTGCGAATAAACACAAAATTTTTGCGAAAAAACGCATTAATATCGCAAATTCACGCAAAACTTTCGCGAATTAACGCGGAACTTCCGCGAAATAATGCGAAACGTAATAAAATGCGAAGCTTTAGCGAATTAACGCGGTACGTTTGCAAATAAACGCGAAGTTTTCGCGATATACATGTAACGCGAAACCTTGCGCATTAACGAGCTAGTTTTGCAAAAAAACGAGAAACTTTGATATAAATATTGTCATTTCATACAATAACCCTTATGGAGAACAATGACTGAAAGCAAACATATTTTCGTTATAAAAACTCTCAGATATTATTCTTTTTTTATCTATAGATATATAAATAAATCTGATAAAACTTCATAAAAATTGAATAAATTCAAACTTGGGGAAATCTTTAAAATCCAAGTACTGTAATGTTGTAGATATTTAATTTACTGGGTCAGTGGATGTAAATACAAAATTTACAACATGACAAAATTACAAGTTGTCATGTTGTAAATTTTGTATTTACACCTACTTAGTAAATTCAAAATTTACAACACATGACAGTATTGATTTTCAAACGACGTAATTCATCGCGCTTTTCATATTCTCATGCTGAAAACGAGGCATCAATATTTGTATGATAATATTTTTAATTTGAATTAAAAATTTGATTAAATATCATTGTTTAAAACATTAAACATGAAAATCCTATATCCCCGGGACATGAATTTACGTATTGTTTGGCGGTTTTATATCAGAAAAAAAAGCTGTAAATAAGTTCGATCTATACATTTTTAAAGCTACTTATCTAGATGATATCCCGCGCAAGCGCGGAAATGAAAACTTTACACATTAAAATGATACAATTCTTATAACTATTTTAACACGAGCTTGGACTTTGAGTAGTTCTGTCAAATAGCAATGTGACGTACATGTATGCCTGTCTATTTCATTGCTATCCACTCAGTTATTGCTCTTTGAAATCAACAAGATTTGTCTGGTATGGTGGCTTATGCCAACATATTTATCTTTCATGTCGACATATTTGATAGAAAAATAACTTGCACACAAGGGGCAGAGATATGCCATCATAGTCTGGCTTACGCAATCGATGTATACTTCGCTTGAAACCGCGTCATTTTGAATTTTTTTTACGCAAGGAATAGATAGCTACGCCCTACTGAAAGTCCAAGGTCTTGTTAAAATGGTTCTAATTATATGTAGAACTATATTTTTGGATAATTATATGTATTGTATTTTTCTTAAAAAGCATGGCTGGATATTTAGAGGAGTGGGCAGGGATGAAAACTATAAACTGAAATGAATGATGTATACATGTACATGTAATTCTTTTTATTACTATGCTAAGTGAGATATCCTCATCAAAATATCAAGTATTCTGTTACCGTAATTGTGGTGATTTTTATGAAAAGAGTATTTAATGATTGAACATATAATATCCAGATGAAAACCAAGACCTGCATAGGATTCTTATACTTACTTACCTGTGTCAAATTAGTTCAACTCTAATTACCAAAAAGAGCAATTCGTCGACGAAAAATTCCAAAATGAAAAGGTACAGGATCCTGTACCAAAAAGGGTCAATAAGCCCTGGCAGTATTCACTAGATTTTGAAGTGAAAATTTGAAAACAAACTTTAAGATTCACAATCTATATTTAACAGCTACGAGTGTGATTTTTCAATAAAATATTTCAAAAGAGAAAAACACTTTGAAACTCTAAGAAAGTTGGAAGGGGGGTGTAAAAAGATACATCGGGCGTGGAGTGCTATATTGTAAACCGGAAGTGTCGCCATTAGTTAAAAACAGATATTCATTTTTCGTGTTTCAGCAAGTCATAATTTTCAGTGTTTTTTAATTAATGGTAAACTTAACTTCCAAATTTCTATGTCTGTTTTTCCTCTTATATCATAATCTCAAAATCTAACTATCGTTTTATTGAAGAAACTGCACGATTCTTAACGAAAATATAATGTAAACATTGGCAGAACTGTCAAATTTGGATATAGTTTGATCAAATTTGATTGTCAGAGTTATTTTTATTTCTTATTTGCCCAACATATGTTTTTAGATACTTTAAATGACAGTATATGAATCAATTATAGCTTGAGAGTTTATTCTTTGATAGACAGGACCAGCTGTGGACCACTGACACCCAGAGCACTAAGATGGAGGATGAGGATGATAAACCATTTGTGTGTTCAGCATTGTCTTGTGGGCAGGTATGAAACTTTGTATTATTTTTTGAATCTTGACAGCTTGAAGGGCAAAGCCAAGAACACAATTGCATTTAAATAACTGTTTGCATCCATATATGAAGAATGGTATCCGGTTTGTTCACCCTGTATACCTGTTCTTCCGAGTCTGTTCATAAACCACATCATTTTAAGATATCTTTATTTCTTTACTATTTACTTTTTATATGATAAATTATATTTTACTTTTATTTTAACTTGATTTACTTCAAATGACTTTTTATAACAGTTTATTTCTTCAAAAGGACAAAATTGGTCTAATTTAATTGTTATATTTTAATGTTGTTAATCATTGATAACTGTCGTATTTTTTTTGGTTTTTAAAAATTTTTCGCTTGATGATTGTAAACAACTAAAGAAATTGAGACATTTATTGGCTCGTTTAAAAGGTGGCCAGGAGATGAGCAATATAATTCTATCTTTGAAAAATTTATATACCTGAGCACAACACAATACCTTTGATCTCTAAATGAGATATGTATGTAGATGGATCATGAAACTATCAAACAACTGTTAACCAAAATTACATGTAAATAATTAATTCACAATAAGTCATCGTACAGTGCCTGGGAAGGACAAACAACTGGTTGGGCCAATGGCCCCATGCTTCATAAAACGATGGGGCCGTTTTGAAATTTATGGGGCCGAGAAAAAATTCAATGGGGTGGGCCATTTTTTAAATAACTGTCATACATAACTGGAAATATTATCAGATTACGATAATACAGTCATCACATGCATCTTTGACAATAAAATTTATGTAATTAAATCCAAAATAAAAATGTGTTTGGATGTTTGTCACTGGACAGAGATATGTTTTTTTTCAAAGAATTCCTCTTTTTTTGAAAAACATCACTATAATCAAGGTTTTCTTCTTTGTTTAACCAAACTCTAAGAAGCCAATCAGATATTTTGGGTACCAAAGAATTTCTCTGCTTGGTTAAGAATACAGTTTTGCTGGAAAAACACTCGTTCACAACTTGCAGTGTGAAGGGCAAAGTGAGTGCATCTGTGCAAGCTGCCTAATAAACACATACCGAAGGGAACTGCATAGATATCGATGTTTTATGTCCGTGGGGAAGTGAAATCTTATGTTAGATTTCATTGCCAGTGGCATCTCTACGATCAAATGGCATTTCGATCATTCCATTGATGATTATCGAAAACGCCGACTACGATAAAATCACAAACTATGAAATAATGCGTTTGCGCATTTTACGATATGATTGCGTGGCGCACCGCTTGGCACAGCACACCATGTGTGCATTGCGCCATTATTCGGCGGTATGCGCATATGGCGCGTGGCGCGGCCCCTTCTCAGGCCCTGCATTGTATTGTCATCAGGTCAGTCAATTGGTTTTCTTATTATTATGTAAAGATGCTATAATGGTGCTGTTTTGCATAATGATACATCTCTTCATAATTTTGAAAATGATAAGAATACAAAAAAATGCAGCTACATTAATCCTGTATTATTAATACAGGATTAATGTAGCTGTATATTTTTGTAAGTATTAAAATAAGGCGAAAAAACTTTGGGCGAACGAAATCAAGGGCAAAGGGACATAGGGCAAACGGTGTCAAGGGCAATCACTATTTAGGGCGAATGAACATACATCCAGGAAGAATAATTTTACCGGAACAAGGCTATGCTCAGATCCATTAAAGGACATCTGTCATTTTAATGATAACACATTCTATTTATAGCAATTAGGAAACATGTACAGTGGATTCATTCTGTTAATTAATTAATAATATGAAATAAGTATTATTATACATGTAGTTATAACAAAAAATATATCTTTTTTCAGAAATTTACCAATGAAGACCATCTTGCTGTCCACATGAGGAAACATGAAATGTCTCTCGCTCTGAATATAGGATCAGGCCTCACCCCAGGGTCTGGAAAATCCCCTCTATCTGGTCTCATGCCACCAGGGCTATTTTTAGGTAAGTTTTACACTTGATAATTGAAAAAATAACATATAATACTGTTGGTGTAAAGTGAAGTAAATTTGATAAATTGATTTAAATCATCATAAAGAATTTGTAGAATTAAAAGTAGTTTTAGACTATGGATATTTAGTGTCATAGGTTTAAATCCCTCAAATATGTGTGCATTAAGCATTTGGAGAACACACATGTTAAAGATTCAAACAATCATTCTCTTTTTGTATTAAGAAAATGTTACAGTTACTAGTACTTGAATGCTGAAGTAGATAAAACAAAGAAAGTCCATGAAATATACAATTAAAATGTATACATGTACATATTTTCATTATTTCCTGATATCTGATTCACACTTTTATTGTAATGTGGAAATTTTAAGAGACAAATTTTGTGATTTTTATGTCACGTCACAAATCATTCAAGTTTGATTCTTTTGGGGAAATTTCACAAAATGTGTACTATGCACAGTGCAATACAGTATATCTTTTTAACTTTTTTGCAAGTTGATGAATTTTTGCAAAACTTTATAAGTCATTATACATTTTTCCAAAATATTTCCTGAATGTACATATCACCCCATTTATATTTTGTGCAAATCTTTCATCTTTCATCTACAATTCAGATCAGACCCCTACACCCACCAAATTTCTAAAGAATTGTGAGGAGATAGGCTTGTTCAATGAACTGAAAAACCCATTTGAGGAAGCATTCAAAAAGGCCATGGATACAGAATCTCAGGCTGAAGTAAGTTTAACTGCTAAAAAAGTGGTCTATATACCAGGTAATTGTCATTTAAAAATTCCATTTCATAACGTACATTTATTCATATATTTTAGCATAAAAATACTGTATATTTTCTGTTTGATATACATGTAAATAAGAATCTACACATTTATATATTTTCTTAAATTTTTTTGTCAAGTATTTCCTGTGTGATAAAAAAGTGAATATTTTGTAGACATCTAGCGCAGCTGCCCTTCCGGGACCAGACTCTAACGAGCTCAATACCCCAGTGCCCCGGATTCCTCGCACAGTGGAAGATTTGGCCTCGGACAAAGGAAAGTCAGCTGCAGCAACTAAACCTGATCTGTCCTCTCTGGTGTTGAATCATCTGAAGAGAGGGAAGGCATTCCTTGCCCCCACCTCTACCACTGAAGAAGAGGTGGTCATTATTTCCTCCGAGTCAAACAAGGAGAAGCTCGGTAAATTGGTTCCCAGAGTCCTGAACATTCCCACTCAGATGGAGACGGAGAGCTCAGCTCCCTCCAGTCGCAGCTTCACTCTGGTCACAGCAGCTCAATCAACCACCGTATCCCCGTAAGTCATACTTCTCTATAATTTTTAAATTTTCACTAAGTTACAAAAAAGTGAGATTGCAATTGATTTAAGTTGACTTGATATTGATCTAATGTTCTGTTTCTTTATCAGACAGAATTATAAAAAAACAATGGATAATTTAAAAAAAAAAAATGGACACTTTCGTAAAATCTGATTGGAATCAAATACAAGTATAGGTACTTAAACATTACTTGTCAGTAGGTCTTTAACTCTGTTTTTTCAGTCCACGTTCCTCCGAGGTGCAGGCTCCTACTATCACGGCCCAATCTCAGTACACCATGCAGGTCTTCCTGCAGCTCCCCAACGGTCAGACTGTCCCCGTACAGATCCCCGCAAACTCTGCCGGCAACCTTCAGGTGGTACAGCCAAGTGTGATGACCAGCCGTGTGGAACAGCCCATGGTTAATACGATTCAGCAACAAACTGTCATTCTACCAGCTCAGACTACAACCCCTGTTCAGTCCCAAACCAACATTACCAAACAGGTCAGCATCAGTGGGACTCTTGACTTTTTATCCCCTCACACAACTGGTTGTGAAGGGAATATAGCATCGCTGCTGTGCGTGTGTGTGTGTGTGTGCATGTGTGTGTGTGTGTGTGTGTGTTCAGCTTGGAAGCAAGTTTAAAAGAAAAACCCTTGCACAGATATTTATCAAATTCGTACACTTACTATAGTATTTAGCATGGTAAAAGGACAAAGCCTGGTAATTTCAAGTCAATTAGCTGAGTGCTTTTTAAAATATTGTTAAAAATAACACAATTTTAAACAGAAATTTTATGTACAACTTGACAATAACTACTTCCGCTTCACTTCTGTGAAACCAAAGTAAAAGTAAGCAGTTCAAATCAACAACTTGATATTTTAGGATTAAGATCTAGTACAGGTAGAGAAAAAGTAGTTTTTGAAGTAATGGAAGGTTAGTAAACTGTGGTCTCCTCATTTAAATAACCATATATTCCTAGATAATGCATCCCCACACAATAACTCATGTCGCGAGGGGATGCTCTACTTAGCGGTGCCCTTGTTTTATATCTAATTTCAACAAAATACTCACTCTGTAGTCTTTAAACAAACTGTAAAATGAACTATTCTGTTTGCAAAGTGATTTGAAAATAGTAGAATTACATAATACTTGAGATTTCTGAAATTATATCATTTGAGCAGTCATGAAAAAAGTAATGTCTTTTTACAGTCATTTTATATATCTAGCAAACCATACAATATCTAACGTCTTTAGAATATTGTTTCACCGACATGTTTTTTCATTACTTAACAGAGATTAAAAGCAGCAATTCAATCCCAGACGATTCCCTCTCCTGTCTCCAAACAAGCCCCTCACACTCAGATATCACCTGGATATACCACCATCAAGATATCCCCAGCTGTCAGTCAGCCTCCAACCAGCCTCCAGATATCTCCTGAGGTGACGTCCCATGTTCCGGGGATCCCCAATCTGTCCAGTGTGGAGGAGATGTCCCCCCAGTCCATGGACAGCATCAAGTCGGAGATGCCCTCCCCTGGAGCCGCTGATTCAACAGTCAACTTGTAAGTCAGGAGTTGTTGGATTTTTAAGGTTATTTGTTTCTTGTTATGATGATAGATTTATTCCAATATATTTACATTTTCCAATGTCTTTGTCTGTGATAAAGCTATGAATCAATTTTGTAACATACAGTTAAATATATTCAATCACTGACTAATTCAATATTTAATCTCACAATCGCCAAAATTTATACTGGCGTTTGACCAGTTCTCGCCGAGTACCATTTCTTGCCAGAACATTGTGACGTCATTTTAGCAACATATAAAATTACATACGAAAAATGACGTTACAGTGTACTGGCGAGAAATGGTACTCGGCGAGAACGGTCACACCCCAGTATAATTAAAAGTAATAAGGAATCATTCTTTGAGTATTATGAAGTAGTCAATGAAGTGTTTAAATATGGTTGAGTGTGATCAGATCTTTCATAAAGCCCTTTGTGCTTTCATTCTTTGAGTATTACGAGGTGATCAAATACCCCTGAATGGGATCAGATCTATCATAAAGCACGTTGGGCTATATTTGATCTGATCACCTCCACCTTTTTTAATCACCTATAATACTCAAAGAATGATTCCTTATTCCTACAGTATTGTGAATGCTGATATTATGGTCAGGGTTTATGTTCTTTTTCTGTTTTATCAATAAAGGTACCATAAAGTTGAACCTCTTCTAAAATCTCACTCTCTAAACCTTTATAAACTTACAAAGTTGTATTGTTGGCTCATTTTTTTGAAGAATCTGAAATGTCAGGTATATGAGTTTTCAATTTAGGTAAATTATTGAAAACATATCGTAGTTCTTTTGATTTAAACCACTTAAAAAATCTTACGGGTTATTGACTTTGGAAACTGAGCATCAATATCTTTACATGGAGGATTGTTTGTGATGTGTGTTCATCTTTGTAGTAAGAGATTTAGGAGCGATGATGAGGGGGATGATAGAAGGAAGAAGTTTCTGGAGAGGAACCGTGCAGCAGCCGCAAGATGTCGGCAGAAGAGGAAGAACTGGATCGTCAATTTGGAGAAGAAAGGCGAGGAACTTCAGTCTACAAACAGCAAATTACAGGTACAGTACACAGCATTTGACATTGTGCAGTTACTTAAAGTTTTCCTTGAAAAAGCATGAAAGATCCCAGCTAACTAGATTAAGAATAAGTGCATATTCACTATTCATTGAAACAGGTAGATATTGTATACCAATTATCTCAAAGGAAAAACGTTTATGCTATGCTTGTAAATTATTGGTCGAAAATGAAAAACATTTTGTACTTTACTGTCCTGTGTATGACAATCTTCGATTTCATTATTGTGATATTTTCAATGATAAATTGTAATGTGGTATTGATCCCATAAAAGAAATTGTTAATCCATGTGATTATACACATGTAATACAAAACGTCTATGTATCTACTTGGATAAATGTTTTATGCAGAGAAAACAGTTCCAGGGAGTATGAAGTATTGTATAAAACTGTCTTGCTTGCTGTAGCCTTTATGTTATAATTTTCTTTTGTCATTTGATTTCATTTTGATTGTATGCCAACATGGTGATGTCAATAAACCATTGAATTGTCTCAGGGTGAAGTCAACCAACTGCGGTCAGAAGTAGCCCAGCTGAAGACCCTACTCCTGGCACACAAGGACTGTCCAGTCACAATGCAGCAGCGATCTCAAGGACAAATACCATTATCATGTGAGTGCAGGATTGTTATGTCAATAATGAGAAGTTTTTGAGGGTCTTTGTCTGAAGGTTTTTTGTTTCAAGACTGAAGATTGTTTACCGTTAGTTATTATTCACCTGACCATTGACTAATAGTTAGACCCTAGGAGGGTCACAAACTTCAACTTTCAAATATGTAGAGAAATTTAAGAGGAAAAGGTTACTGTGGTTTCATTAATATTCAAGGGTATCAATTTTCGTGGATAAAGTGAAAATCACAGTTTCAAGGATACGTAAATTCGTGGTCAATGACCCTATCAATACAAAGTATAAGTAGAGATTGCAGTTCAATGAATATTTAATTTCAAGGATAAACTGAACAACGAAATCAACGAAAATTGGTATTCAACGAATATTGATGAAACCACAGTATTTATGAAATCTGAAACATGAAAGTCTTCTTATGAAAAAATATCAATATTGGCCTCCATCTTGTTTCAGTGACATTGACAGACCAAGCAGTGAGTGTGACCCAGGCTAGCACTTCTGCTCCCCAGGTCACTGACCTCACAGGGGCCATGCCCACTGCCTCCAAAGAACTGATAGAGTCACTGACCAGTGCAGGGCTCATCCCAGGGACAATAGTAAAAACAATGGACGCAGGTCTAATCACGGCTCAGTTAGTGGGTCAGCAAGTGGCGGCCTCACAACCCCCCACCATCACTCTGAATCACCCCGCTCTCCCCAGTACCAACCAGAAAATCTACACCATCATTCCAAAAGTGATCAAAACAGATGCCCTGCAACTGAAGAAATAACCCTGGTGCTTCAGTAGGCTTTCTACTGCAAGAATCAACAGAACCAGTTAGTTAGTACATACATAATAAATATTTATCTAGAGAAGAATGAGAGTGAGAGTGGAAAGAAAGGGGAGTTTACTCCATAAATACACAGATGGTAACAGACTGTTTATAAAATATTTGTTGTTACTGTTTTTTAAAAGTTCATTAAGGCTTGAAAATCTTTATATTCTGTGTGATAAGTTATGTAGTTCATAATTTAGAATTTATACTTTTTATTTATTTTGGTTTTTTTACACTATCCTTGTTGTAATAGATTTAATCATGAAGACATCAATTTTAATCATCAGTACAATTTACTGTATAGGGGAAATATTTGCCCCCATTTTATTTTTGCCTTTTTCGCCCTCATTGTCATGGAGCAAAATTAAGACTGGGTGAATTCCATTGTCCCAAATTATCTCTCTTTGAACACAACTGTGTCTGGGTGAATTCAAGACGGGGCAAAAATGTTTGTAAGTTAAAAGACTGAAAATTACACAGGGCAAAAATATTCCTGTATACACTAATCTGTAATAGGGTATTAGCAGTTGTGTGCAATTTGTCATTTTAAGTATGTGGTGTTTTTATATTTATGAAACTGGCTGGAAAATCCATCATAGCAGTTCATCTCCATGGATTAATATGAAAGTAGCAATTAACATGTATCTGCCATATTAACATATCCCGGTCACTGTATTTGAATGACAATAAATAGTAGAACATGTACCTCCAAGTACATGTATTCGTTTTAAAATGTTTTAATGCTGCTTAAATACATGTACATGTATTCATTGTTTTACGTTGATTTTGCGAGAATTCATTGTTTAAAAAAATCTGTTACTTGTTTATGTTTCTTGTACATGTATACAAGTATGAAATTGAAATTAACTTTATTTATTCATTATTGATATAAGTAGATTTTTTTTTAATAAATGGACACTATATGGATTTTTATAGATGTATAAGGTTTTAATTTGAAAAAAAAGAAGAAATGTTCGAGTTGCATGTTTTAGATGTTTCAGGTCCAGAGACCTTTGTAATGGTAAAAGATGCTTTAAGTTTAAATTTTTGTCAGAAATGTTGAGGGCAGAAATGGGTACATGTCTAGGCACTTTGCATCTATGTCAGTCCCTGTCATTCATGGTTTGCTGCTGATGCTTTTGCCAGTGGCTGGGCTGGCACATCTAGTTTTGACCTTCCATATGTTTAACAGCCAGAGCACCTGTTTTTGTTACATCATTGCTGGCAATGTCTAGTTTTGTCCGTCTGTTTGTCCCAAATGTCAGTGTGTGTCCATCTTGAGTTGCCAATATGTGAAAGGTGATTCACCTGGTTTCTGGCTTCCTTTATCACTCTTTGCACCTGTAGAATTATAATACCAACTGTCTGTTAAGGGAGTGCTGTTCTATCAGTGTTTAATGTAGTTCCTCTTGAATAGAATTTTTATGTAGCTTATGGACATTGACTTTTAACTTTGCTATGTGTACTGTAAAAGTGGTTATTTATGTGTGGGGGAATTTGCACTAGTCATGTGGTAAGCTTAAATCTGTGTAAAAATACCGGTATATACCCCCACGTGTATGGTAAAAAAATTAAAAGGTGCGTGTGGTTATTCATGCATCCGCGTAATTAATACGTACACGTATTGTTTGACTCCAGAAAATGGGTACCTTACCACCAGTGTAAATAACCACTTTTACAGTAATCTGTTATGATGAAAATGGCAACATTTGTTTTAGAATGTAATTGTACATACGGAATCATATACTATATGATATAGTATCTAGTCACATTAGCATTTCCACACAAAAAAGTCACTGATGTACACTTTGTTGCATCTCCACAAGCGTTTGTAACACCTCAAAACCAAAAAGTAAACCATGCAATATCGCTTGTACATTTATATGTAAAATCATAAAATCATGACCTTTTCTTCATATCTGTTAAAATTTTTTTTGGAACAAAAAAAGGAACTCTTTTGACATTCCATTTTTTAAAACAATCTTGGCGATGCTCTGTGGTTTTGTGCAATACTTTTCATATATAGTTTTTATACAATCATGCTTGCTTTTCAGAATATTTGAACACCTAACAGTGCTGCATGTACAAAAAAATATACTGATCTCTTTTCTTGTTTTATTAGTCGCTGCTTAAAACATCTGTATCAAAGCATATTATACATACCTTTCTGTTATTTCAAAGTTTTCTGTATATCATAAAGACATGTATTAGTAATTGATGAAACTATCTGTTAACATACATAGCTTTTCTTAGCATTGTTTTGGTTTGCATTACTAAATTTGTTACTTCACTATCCAAATTCTGAATTATTAAGATATCTGTAAATTTTTCCTTTCAAACGCAATAGTTTATGTTTATATCAATCAAATCCTTACAAAATTTTATGTGAAATATGAAAAAGGGTCAACATTAATTTGAGTGACACTTTAAACTATTTGTACCGATGGCTTATGGCCTCTATTTTACAAACCTATGGCTCTACAACTTACATATTGTATTGTTTTAATCAGTAACTTGTTATTGAATGTATCGGATATGTACATTTATTTGTTACAGAGTTTATTGGATGTATTGTAGCGTTTTGTTTCATGAGTTATATTTATGACAGCACTTTCTCATCTTGTTCCTATTATCATGCCTTACATTTGTTGTTTTTTTTTTCCTTCAGGTTTTGATGGAAATATATCAATTAAGTTGAAAAAAAACTGTTTTGTTTTTATATGGCAAGTGTGTGGTAGAATTTCATTTTTACCAGCAATTTTAAATGAGATATAAACCTGTTTTGAATATTACAAGAAAGTAATTAAATATTATGAAAGTTTTTAAATCCTACATTATATCAATCTCAGAGTTGAGGAGGCTTTAGAGGGTAAAATTCCAAGGTTGCTTTAAATGATTATTTCATACAAACCAGATGTATTTGAAAACTAACACTCTAAACAGAGAACCTCTACAAAAATGGGATCAAGAAAGGACAAAAAAAACTCAGTGATGTAAGCTGTTCATTGTGATTTATTTCAAACAAATAACTAACAAATTAGTTACGAAATTACAGTATAAAATCATTACCATAGTATATGTCACATATAGAAATACAGAATTATCACAGATGCTTTGTTACATATAAATACAATGGTATCACTGAGAGAAACATACAATACAGCTATGTACACAGAAATTAAACTGGCAATATAAGAAACAAGTATACAGTCGCCTATCTTCTGTACCATCCTCACGGTCTTTGATCAAAATGGCAAGACATTTTAGAAAACCTGTCAGATAAAATTTTTCACTTTCAAATGATCCCTTATTTCAACTGATATACAAAACAAAGACAGAGCTGGTCAGATAAAAGAGTTATCTTTATCTTGCTTAATTGTACAGTGCTAAGTTTTTGGTTATCTTTCTTAGAATGTTTGTTCTTTATACTTTATATACAACTTAATATCAGAAGAATATTACATGTACTAAAGTATAAAAGTGTTTTACAAAACTATGATGTCATTTTTGCCCACCTTATAAAATGGAAAATATTGAAAAAATGAGATATTTTGTAAAATATTAGAACAGTGTATAGGGACAAACTCATTCGATCTTCATATGAAAAGAGTAGAAGTGTCTGATATATCCCATGAAGCCATAAGCATTCATAATTAGCTATCTGACAGAATCTATTGTACTACTGGTATATACTACACATTTATTTACTTTGACAGTTTCATTTCTTTCACTTGCTGACCATTACTGTAGATTCCCAATTGATAAATAATAAACCCAAAGAATTTATGTTCAAGTAAATTTGTGAGAGGAACATCTCACAGATTTGAAAATCTCGTTTTTATTTTTTCATTGTTTGTGATTTTATGTTCTCACTATTTGATACAAAACGGTTCAATCGCAGAATTAAGTACTTGTGTAAAACAAGGATTCCATGGTTTTCTTCATGATGTATTCCGAAAGAGAATTTGATCATTCTTTTGAAAACAATTTAAATTTTTTATATGTAGAATATTATTTTTAGAAATTTTCTAGTAGGTACATGCTAAAAAAGCATGTGATGATCCCAAATGCAAACAAGGGTGAAAAAAATACTTTGACGTCACAGACTAATATGCAATTTTTGCATCAGTTTCTGAATACCCTCTGTGTTAATATTTAAAGAAACATTTAATATTGTATTGGATAACATGCCTTGCATAGCTTCAAAAGTATCACACACTGAAAGACTTATAAATCATAATGAATTGTGTAACACACACATGTACTGTAACAATTGCCAGTAAGAAAAGCATAATAGTTCAGTAGGAGAAAACCTCAAATCAATCACTACTTTCAACAAGGCTGTTTTAAATTATACATGTAAAATGTAGCAACAGATGAAGAGGATTTTTACGCACTCTAATACCTAGTTGTGTTTTGTCTTAATCAGACTTTAAAATGGTATGGTGTTTTCTATGTCAAGGGCAAACTCGATCGCATTGATCCTCACATTGTCTATATAAGCCTATACTTGTGTTGACAAAGTTTAGAAGACCCAGCATTCTAGACATTGATGAAGACATAGCTTGTTATTACAGTAGTCGAAAATCTACTGTCAAGGAAACTAAAATCTCTTGACAATCGCACATACAACAATTATGGATTATGCATTTCCTTTGTGTGCCCTTGTAGCTATCTCAGTTTGAATAAAGAGCAAGGGAAAGTTTCTAGGCATGGTCAAAGGATTATTGCATTATCTCCCATGCTGTGGCACAAATATTCACTACACGATGGAGGAGAATTTCAGTTCTTTAGGGTGGGAGCGTTTCTGAGTCGTTTGATGTATTCTTGTCCCCACTCCCTCAACAGACCCTGAAATCATCAATTTTTTTTTATATGAATCTCTTCTGACATCATAGCATTTCATTCAAAATTTAGTTTAAACTTCAAAATTATCCAAAGTAGGGAAATTAGACTTTCAAAGCAAAATGAACATTACAACATTGAAAAATAACTCGCTGATATGCAAAAAAATGAATTTAGAAGAAGGATGCATTGACTTGAAATTGTAGTAAAGTTCAAAGTTGACATACTAGCTTTGTTCAAATTGCTAAGGTATGAAAATGTGTACTGGTATATCCCGAGTTAAGCTTGACACTGGCACAGTCACAAATGTGTGTAAATAATGTACATCTAGATCATCTGCATTATGTTCTATGTCAAGACACAATGTATACCAAAGTGTTATGTTTACCTCTGCATAGTTGAAAGATTTAGCGATTCTACTGTATAATGGTCTCATCTCTTCATCTGTATATAGGTACTTGGATATCTCACCAGGCATACTCTAAATAAAAAAAAATAAAATAAACAAGATGCAACACAGACATCTATTGAACCTCCATTTCTAACAATTTTTCGTATTTGAAACTGCATTAAGGATCTCATAATGCATATAAGGCAAAATAAATGACCTCAACTAAGCAATTAACTGAGCACCATTGTTGAGGGCCATATTTACCATCAAGGCACGACCACGCGAGACTGACACTCGTCTCACCAGGTACAGCATTGTCGTGGCGATGACCTTAAGGTTACGCTCAGCAACATCTGACAGCTGCTGATTGGACAAGCCATAGTCCACCGGCTTCATTAAGAGAGTTGTGATAAGACTTCTTGACAAGAAGATGCCAATAATCAGCATGAAGGCTTCTGGGTCTCCAATGTTAGTGGTTCTACCATTCTCAGAGAACTGTAGTCTGTCCTGTAAATATGACCATTGCTCATGATAATTAATAGTGTTTTAAACAGAGAACAAAATCATTAGAGAGTACGTGAAGATCAAGACAAACAAAATTATTTAAACTTTAAAATAGAAAACAACTCATTATGTCTATTTTTTCTTTTTTACCTTTGTTACCTTGACAAAGGTATATTAATTTCTTCTTTTTGCATCTCAAAGACTTACCAGTTCTACTTGCCAGAAGTAACCATCAGGAAATCTCTTTCCGTTCCTGATGAGTTCAAACACAGCAGACTTTCTGTGAGTTCCCAGTACACCAGTGCTTGGCTGCAAATAAAGAATTTAAGATATGGATTTTCACTTCTGTTTGAATCAAAATTATGAGTGGTTGAAATGAGACGACTTGACCATGAACTCAATGAATTTGTGACCTATCATAAGGTATATATACATGTATAACTTTAAATTTATCTGGGAGTTCCCTACAGGAATCCTGTCTATCTTGCTAAATTTCAAATAACACTTAATCCTGATGTTTAAGGTCTTTCAATTGTCGCATGACGTCATTGGGAGCTTTCCGGAATATTTTACCGTTATCGATTATAATATTAGTGTGATGTGATGCATGGTTTTGCCAATATTTCTTGATTTAACATGTGTTTTACACATTTTAAGCCATGAAAAGTGAAATGAAACTAAATTTTAACAATTTATAGAGAGTAGTTTGAGTTGAAATCGCTGAATTCAATGAAAAACTGATAAAACCGTACATAGGAAAAGTTGACAGTCTGACTACAATTCATAATTTTTTACCTGGCAAGGTAAACATTTCTTTGCAGATTTCGATAGGAGATATGATGAGTTACAAATGTACCAAATTTTAGTGAGTTTCCACCATTATTTCTTAAGTTAAAGATGATTTATGTTGCTAAACTGTACTTATTCATGGTTGAAAAATTGCATCAAAATTCACTCTAAATGTGATAACTTTCGTACTGGCAAGTTTAAATGGCCTTTATATGTTAAAATACATAAAATATTGCGATTGATTTCTTTAAAAAATTACTTTATTATATAGAAATCAGTAAAAAAAAATGTGACGTTTCATTGGAGAGCATTCGTCGCTATAATTGCCCTGATAGTGTACCTTGTTAGCTCCTACAGCATGAACAAAATATTTACAACATGCCAATATTTAAGTTCAATTTGAATGTTTACATATTAATCTTCAAATAACAACAAATATTACATGGATTTAACCATAAAAACTTCAAGGGTGGAGAAACCTTAATGGCAATTCAAGAGACCAAATCAATGTAAATGCTCAATGGGTCGGGAAAAACGAGAGAGATGGATTGTCAAAATTCAACAGCTGAGTCTCAAAACGAGTTGTCTTGTAGGGATTTCTTCATGATAATCATAAGTGGTGTTTAATACCTCATAACAGTGATATTGCTGAGTGATGTGGGAATCACTTGCTGAGTGATGTGTGATACCACATCACAAAGATGGTGGGTAGTGATTATTCATACACTTACCCCTGACCATTATCTCTGTGATGTGGTGCCACACACTATCATCTCTTTGGTTTGGTTTTATAAACCACCCACCATTATCTCTGATTTGTTGTTTTATAATTCATGCACCTACCATTATCTCTGTGGAGGGACTTATTAACCACTCGCCACTTCCCATTATTGCTGAAATTTGCCTTTTACAAACCGCCTACCATTAACTCTGTGATTACCATTTATATCTGAAGGTTTATTTAACCCCCTACCATTATCTTTGTGCTGTACTGGTAGACACCACCTACCATTATCTCTGTGATGTGGTATCATTCACCAATCACCAACTACCATTATCTCTGTGTTGAACTATTAGACACCAACTACCATAATCTATCTCTGTGATGTGGTACCATTCACCAATCACCAACTACCATTATCTCTGTGTTGTACTATTAGACACCACCTACCATAATCTTTGTGATGTGTTACCATTCATCAATCACCAACTACCATTAACTCTGTGTTGAACTATTAGACACCAACTACCATAATCTATCTCTGTGATGTGGTACCATTCATCAATCACCAACTACCATTTACTCTGTGTTGAACTATTAGACACCAACTACCATTAACTCTGTGCTGTACTGTTAGACACCACCTACCATTATCTCTGTGATGTGGTACCATTCACCACTTACCACTATCTCTGTGCTGTACTACATGTATTAGACACCACCTACCATTATTACTGTGATGTGGTATCATTCACCACCTACCACTATCTCTGTGTTCTACTATTAGACACCAACTACCATTATCTGTGATTTGGTATATTCACCACCTACCATTATCTCTGTGATGTGGTACTATTCACCACCTACCATTATCTCTGTGATGTGGTACTATTCACCACCTACCATTATCTCTGTGATGTGGTATATTCACCACCTACCATTATCTCTGTGCTGTGGTACTATTCACCACCTACCCCTATCTCTGTGCTGTACTATTAGACACCACCTACCATTATCTCTGTGATGTGGTACACCAGGTTCTCCACTATATACTGTAGTTCCTGTATCATGGTCTGTCCTTCCTTGTCTCCCACTCTCCCACGGACCAAGTTAGACAGGTCATAGGCCTTGGGGTTTATTGCATCAGCTAGAACAGGGTAGATATTTCCACTAGGCTGTAAAAACCCAATGGAAAATTATCATTATGATTGTAAAATGGTTCATTCTGCTTTTCAATCCAAACTGTCTGATTAAATAAATTGAGTAAATTTTCTTGAATTTTTCATTGCAATCATCTTTGCTAGCCAAGGGTTAATTTTTGGTCCACTCTGCTCCCTGAGCAAACTGGATCAAAACCCTTGGCTAGCGAAGATGCATTGCAATTCTGCGACTCTAAATTCATTTTACTTCTTTTACGTGCATTAAGCAATTTCAATCAGTTCAAACATACATGCATGCTTCATTTGAAATACAATTTACTGGTCAACTTTCATTTAGAAAGTTTGTCTATAGTGGAATACTTACATTGAGGTATATTCTGTGAAGAGCTGCAACTATTTCTTTCAAAATAATTCCAAATAAAAATACACTACTTGGTCGACTCCCCGCATTCTACAAGGTTAACATGGTTAATTTATTAAGGGTGTAAAATATGGAACATTAAAAATCATAAAATACAAAAGAATCTTTGAAATCCAAATACTTGTTTATCAATCACACATCATATAAACCTAGCTGTATAGCTAAAATTCAAATATCAGCTAAACTGTAATAAAATTTGAAATTTACTAAGCATGAGCATCAAAATTAATATGTATTTATTTCAATAGCAAATGTTTACTGAATTCAGATGTTTTTTATATCTAAAATAAAATATTGATTGTAAAAAAAAACCCAACAAATATAAGTTGGTGTTCTGTGCAATGTTAATCAAGTTAGTTAAAAAACTAGATGTTAGTTCTACTTAATTGGATGGAAAGGTTATGGAGAGTTACAGTGTAAAAGAAAAATTAGTCATATTAATGTTGTGTATTACAATAAGAATCATTATTCATGTATGATGATTATATTCATCAGTTTGGAGTGGACAGTAGCTCCCAACAACCAATCAAAAGCTTCCATTTTGAAGCATGGTCATAATTAACCAACCCACAAGGCACATAGTGGTTACCACATGGTAAAATAGTTTGTATACAGTGCCGTCAATGATGTCACAGAAATAACTAGTTGATGTTTAGAGAAATACATTTATTTAAATTTTTAATATACCGGTATATTTAGTTTAAAATTTGACAGCATTTATTGCACAACACCGTCCGCTTCATAATATTGACCAAGTGATTTATTGTGCAAAATAGTTTTATATTTGGTCTGACATTGAGCTAATAATATGATTTTTTTGTTGATTTTTATACATTGTATACTGGTATTTAAATTAAAACTGGTCATACACTGTCTTCATCTATTATGGTTTGACTTCTTAGCAAGCCTCGATCATCCTCCAACATCTTTCTTACCTTTTTCCAAATATAGTTTAATATATATTTCCAATCAGTTACCATGAATTCCATACAATGAAGCTATAGGAATCAAGTAAATCTAGATTTTGATCATGCAATTCCAAACTTAATGAACGTCATTACAATATGTCATAAATTTTGACCAAATGATTCTGATAACCAATTAAAGAAAACCTATATTTGAAAAGTTAGCTTATATTATGGTAATAATATCTCTGGACATCCATTAAAAGTGGCTGAATTAAGATTAAGTGGCATGGAAGGCTTTGGACAAATAGAAAAGTACCCTATATTTATATGTACATGTATTACGGTAATCATTCATGAATAAAATGGTTAATGAAAAAAAATATTAAGTTCTCCATAACTTGTATTACTTTGACAGGGTCGGCATGTGATTTCATGTTAACAACTGTTTTATTTGACTAGTCAGGAAGATAAAGGAAGTTTCTAAGTGAATTAAAGGTTTGGATCAATTAGTAACTAAAACATGTTAATTATAAACAAATATTGAATCAATACACAGCAAACAAACCTTTGGTTTATCTGAAATACTGACTAGCAAAGACTAAATAATACATATAATATAATTTGTTCCGCTTAAATGCCAAAATTCATGAATTATTGAATCAAGAGTTCAGACAGGAGAAGGGAGATGGATAATTTTAAAGTTATCTAACTAAATTGGTATTGAAATGAAGCAGACTTGGTATGAGTTATTTTCTTCTTCAAATAAGATATAAAGGGAGAAATAAGGTAATAAACGTTTTCAAGCAAAGGAAAGTTTTCTGTAAAGACTATTTACCATGGCAGGCATTTTAAAAGGATAAGAATTGCATACATTAAGTATAACTGCTGAAAACTTTAAATAATTCAGTCCTGAATGGAGTGTTTCCTCCTTTGACTCTGATTCTATATCATTTCAATTTCAATATACATATACTCTTTGACTAAACCGTGTGTATTCAATATAATCCTGCCCAAAGTTTTCTTATTGCTTCTTTGTAATTGGAATAAAAGACATTCTAAAGAATGGTGATAAAATTTTAAAATCTTGTCTGAAAGTGAAACATAAATATCAGTCAATTTGAAACTTAAGTATGACATCACTTTATACATAAATCAAAATTGTTTTCTTTTTATATCCTATGATATATGGGTCATAAATTTATGATACATTATGATATATGTAGGCTAAATGACATTATTTCATGAAATTGATTTTCATGAAAATGCCAGATACACTATTGAATTACATGTGTATGAATAATGAACAAATACTGCTGGCATTGCATGTGAAAGGTTTTCAATTTTGTAATTTATTGTCAAAATATCCATTTAAATCGTCAATTATTTCAAAGTTTGTGTTCATCTTGAACATAGTAAAAAACCCTCATTAACCCTCTTCTGGAAGCTATAAGTATACCATTAAGTTGTTAGTTGGTTAGTCTGTTAGTAGATGGTACCTTTTCTCTAAGTGCTTTTAGTGAAGAAATGAACCAAGCAGCATAAGCAACATGGCGAAACTTTCTCAGGCCTCCTGAAACATTGAGAAAACACAAACTTTACCAGAAAGTCTTCAAATTGTGTTGAATATATATAAATTATACATTAATTGCTCTTAATATAGATAAATGAATATAAGTCGTACTTACTAGGGCCTGGGAAAGGTATATTTGTTTTCTTTACCGATCGTCTGGCTCCTAAAAGGCAAAACAGTACGAAGAGTTTGTGAGGGATTTTTCTTGAAAAATACTAGCTTTAAAAGAGAGATGGAGACAGAGACTTCATTATAATCACATATTATATCAATACTTATATTCCAAACCATAATGATTTATCTAAATATTTCTTAAAGTAAATCTAGCTTCTTCATCTGTATTCAGGTCTTAAGTATATGGTATATGATCGTATCATAAATATATATAATGAACAAGATTATATCAATAACAATTATATACCAGTATTTACATTCCATTTCAATCAACCAAGGCAACAAATTGACGTAACTTGAATATCTTGTGTATTCAAAGACGAGTTATATTCATGCATGCAAACCAAAGCTAAATATCAAAATTACCAATAATTGACTTCCTTCTAAGGCATGTATATAATGTTTTCAATGCATGACATTTATAAAGTTCATGCTATCAACCAAATGCTGTGTCATGTTTCTTTGTATGAAATAGTAATACCCTGGATAAAAAGTTACCTAAAGCTTTAATCATTTTATTGAAATTGAGTCTGTTAAAAAAGAATTTATACTAAATGGCCTAATCTTACCTGAATCTGATTTGCAAATTGCATTAGTTAATAAATTCAAAGAATTTCTTTAACATTACACGTTAAACTTTCTCTTTTAACATTTAATGAAAGAACTGTATTCATAAAAAATTTCAAAAAAAAGATCTAACATCTATTAAAGCTTGGCTTACAAATTGATCAATATTCAATCCCCGTTTAATATAGCAATTATTAGCTGTTAAATCAATGCACCATATCAACACTTCCAAATAAGAACCGAGATTGCTGCTCAGTTGCTCTTTTTTTTTGTTTACAAAAATAAACATATGAAATGCAAATTGCCAAGCAACAAGATATCCTTTAAAAGCATACCTTATCTTACAATATTTGTCAACATGAAATTTAGTTTTCAACCATGTGATGTGTATTTGCAAACTAGAAAATAAAATCATGCCTGCAGTATCAATTAATGTTTTTTTTAAAGTAAGACCTTAAATGTTAGGAATTCAAGATATTTCGGCATTCAAGATACAGAAAATAAAATATCTAAACCAAATGATTTTGGACTCCCACTCGATTGATCCCTTCCATTCCATGTTATATTAAATAAGTTATCTTATACATTTTATCCAAGGTATTGTCAGATATTACACTAATCATTTGTAGTTCTCCTTTTTAATGAATAATTATTTATGATAAAGTATTTTATAATTAAATAAGGACATAAATGATACATTGGTTACTTATACATGTATTACTGTAAAATTTTTAGAAATATTATGTGGGGGCTCAATTTTTGGGGAATTTCACCCCTACCCATAAAATAACATCCAAAATGAATTATTTATTCATTATCCATCCAAGTAAACCCATGATATTACATGTACAACCAAACGATCCATTAATTTAAAAAAAAATACAATCCATAAATCCCCACTTTAATGATACGCCACAGTACTGTAAATTCCTTCTTTTATGCGAGTACCTGGTACTTAATTCTGCAATTCCACTGATTTGTATCAAATCGCGGGAATAAAAATTCGAGAGCATCATTTTAGATTATAATTTCCTATAGTTCAAAACTGTCTGAAAAGCAAGATTTCTAAATCCACAAGGGTTGCTTCCCACAATTTTACGTGGATATTCATTCCTCGCATTTAATTTAAGGAATTTACAGTAATTCCATCTCTTATCAATGGAATAATACAAACCTGGCTGGGGAGAAACCAAAGTGGGCTGACGCTCAGGAACCGCTATGGCCCGAGGCTCAATAACCCGAGGTGGTCCTTCAACTGAAATAAAATTTCATTATCCTATTGCAATCATATACAGTTGTACTTCGATATCTCGAACACTGATATCTCGAACACAATAGATATATCAAAGTTAATTGCAAGTCCCAGCCACTTATTTTTTAAAGTATTTTAATTACCCTCGATATCTCAAATACTCTGATATCTCAAAGTTTTTAAACATTCCCATCTAGTTAGAGATAACGAAGTTTGTAATAACTTATCATAGAGTACATAACAGTTTTCGGGTGAGGCAAAGGTGTAAGAAATAAAGAAATTTAACATGTAGATATCACCTACAACAATATTTTTTTTTATTCTAAAATTATCTTGAAGGACTAGATGTAATGCATTAAAGGATAAGAAAATTTCCTTTACCATGATATCTCTTTGTGGTTTTATAAAAATGTCAATTTATCATCTACAAGGCACCTTCAAAGATAATACTAGTTATCTAATATGGAAAGCCTCCTTGACTTTTTGTCTTATTAGGTAATATCAATCTCAAACTCTATCTGATCAAGCCCAAGCTTAGAAGAAATCAATTTTTTGAAAGAAGTAAAATTTCTTTATACCAACTCATGTAAAACAAATATGCAGAGGCCAATCGGTTCATCAATTTTCACTGTAACATAGATCTACCATAGACATTACTTTTTTAAATATGGAAGATTTTCATCTGTTAGATAATTAAAAAAAAATTTGGGCCAGAAAAGTTCAAGAGAAATTTCCCTCCCAAACTGTTCTACCAACACACGACTTGTCTTGGCTTGCGCTTTATATTCCAAGTTGACAAACATTCATGAATTTAATTGAATATAAATATTCTGGGAGTTTAAACTCAAAGATGAACAGAAGACAAAATACACAGGCATTATAAAGAGGACATTTACACATCAACAAAATGTAGAACACAGATAAAAACATTCATAAACACAAATAAATATGTAAATGTTCACACACAAAAACACTTTCAACAAAACACCTTGGTTTTATTAGAGAAATTCTCTTCTTTGCTAGGTAAACATCAACATTTAATGTTCTGGTGTAATATATATTTATGTGGTCTCCAACCAGTACACATTTGTTGAATGGATATAAGGATGTGGGTATATTTTCTGAATGTCTTAGTCAAAGAAATGACAGAGAAATTCCTTTTAGTTGCTT
Organism: Magallana gigas; assembly: GCF_963853765.1. Lineage (NCBI taxonomy): Eukaryota > Metazoa > Mollusca > Bivalvia > Ostreida > Ostreidae > Magallana > Magallana gigas. Next base: position 42,479,140 of record NC_088857.1, on the reverse strand, counting down.
TATTTCATGATTTTATCACACTGGAACAATTTCATTGGTTACTTTAATATGTGGCAAATAAAACAGAAGGTTTACAATTTTAAAGATTGGGAGGGGGAGGGCCAGAGAAAAAGGGGTAAATTTTGCTTAAAGTAAAAAGGTAAGTGAAAAATTATGATTCTTCTTGTTTAGTCCCAAATCTATGATTTACTTTACTGGTGGCAATGTGAAGCAAGTCACAGGTAGAAACCAGTCAACATACACTTCAAACTCTCATAATAATTGAAGTGATCTCTGGGGTGGGGTAGGGTGGGTGGGGGACATTTTCATAAACTATTATACTTGTAATTTACTACATACTTGTAGCTTAATCAGAATTTTTTCAGTTTCATTCATAAATGATAAACTTAAATTTAAAAGTAATTTCACAATCAATAATATTTAAAAATTCAAACAAATTTAAGATTGAGAAATCTGTGAACCATTTTAGGTATTCTTATCAATTTAAGTCTATGTTAATTCTGAGAGCTAGCGGTAAAGGTATAGTTGAAGAAGGCTACATGAGAATGTTGGAGAGTTAGTGCTACATTTGTTAATGGAAGCTCTACCCCTCCCCCCCCCCCCCCTCACTTCCCAAGCTTCTTAAATTCTAGAAGCCACTGAGAATGTTTTACTTTGTAACTTTAACCATAGTAAACAAAACTCTAAGGGTGCAACACACGAGAGGACAGAGAGAGAGGAAGAACCACCACAGAAAGGACAAAACATCAAGGTCATTGGAGGGTAAATCCCCAACGTCACATCAAAGACAAGAAAACAAAAGTATGTTTGATGACAATAATAATTTTATTCATGAATATATAACTATACATTCTATTCATAACAACAAGAGAAAAAGGTGCTCCCAATTCCTTTAATATCACAGACAATAGTCTAAACATCGTTCAGGTATTCAATCATAATCCTGTTATTCGAACATTTCAGTTTTGTCCTACCCATAGGTAAATATGCTTCACATTCTGAGGCTTAATGAACTATAAAAATTGATACAAAATAAATAATATATCTTTTAATATGATGCCATACTCTATACTATTGGTGTTTTGACATATCTAAAATGTCACTGGCAAGCTAAGATTGAAAATTAAAATCGCACTAATGAAGGTCAAAGTGATTAATAATTAAGATTTGTAATGTGTTCCCTCAGTTTTATGGATTACAAAGTCCCAAATAATTTTATTTTGCCTATTTTTAGAATCCAAACTTCAAAGTTGCCACCCTAGTTGTATCACAGATATCACATGACTGGATAATGTTTCACCCTTTACAGTTCAAGTCTCACCAGGTCAAAGTTCAAAGTTCACCATTCTCAGTGGTACACATAATAATTGGACCCATCATCATTGTAATAATAGTAGCCAGGAAGTGTGGTAGTGGCTGAAAAAACAAGAAAACACAGATCAGAGGTGGTAACGTTTATTATCATGTGCATAGATACAGTCATAAAATAAAGCAAAATGATAAGTGTGTCAGTGTGTCAAGGACATTGTGTGGGGTAACTTCTCAAGGTCATTTATTCTTGAGATTTTTAGAAGTAACTGAATTACTTGCCTTCCCAACCAGTGGGTTAAAATTTCCACTGGGTGGCAAGAAATAAAAGTTGACACTTGTAAATTCATACCCCCCACTTGAACACTCAGAACATCAAAGGGGCCATTTTGTTTTGCATGATAAAATAGGATTTCTTGAATCTGACAGCCGAGTGCTTTTCTTTGTACTTGTTACCATAAGCCAACTCAAATGGAATTATATGATGTGTTCAGATCTTGCCAAACACTTCCAATACAAATAGTCAAATACATAGGTACCACTGGAAATTTCTGACATTGTGAAGTTATTTTTTTTTTCAAATTGTAGTATAATTTCAATTTAATAGAAAAACATCAGCGTTTTTAAATTTTCTCTTAAGATATATGTGGTGTATTTAAAGAGAACTATTTTACACAGCAACTATGTACAACACTGGAATTCAGAGTGAAACCGTTGGGCAAAAAAGATGGACACTTTAACTCTGTATAAAATTGATGATAATTAATTTAATTCCTTTGATAAATCTACTTAATACACCTCACAATGTCCTTTCTGTTCTAGTGTATATATATGTCAAAGGATGAAATACTGAAAACCTATTATATTTGGATGTATTCTCTACTTTGCATTTTGATAGATAGCAGTTTCCCCAAAATCAAGTACAGTAAAACACCCTTATAGTGACCAGACTTTAAATGAATTGACACTTATAGTGAAGTAATGTTCATTCCCTATAGTTTTTAAAGGTATTTTAAAGCTAAAGGATATGGCAAATTACATTTATAACGAAGCAAAATCGCCCATCCCTGACACTTTGTTAAAAGCATGTTTTACTGTTGATATAGCTTAATGTCATTCATGTATACATTTATATAAATAGGTACATCTGCAGCTGAAATCTAGATCAACTCCTTTAAATATCAATTACCGCCAAATATCATACATCATAAATATAACACATTTACAGTAGTCTATATAAATTTTAAATTTTTTTTTTTTACCAATTATGACAGAGTCTACACAGATCTAAATCAAATATTTCTTTTCATAAGAAATAAGTCAAATGATTACAAAAATGCTCTTTTTTTTGCTTTCAAATTATTTTTTTTAGCTTTTTTTTAAAAATGTCTTTATCATCAGCATTTACTTTTTAATCACAAATCAAACACTTCCACTACATTGCTGATTTTGTTTTGTTTCCCCTTAACTTATTTAAATACTTTTCTATAGAATTTCTTCAAGCACCAAATATTACCAAAATCTGTTTTAAAAAAAACAAATTCTCTCCGCAGTGCACAATTTGAATTGTAGAAACCAAGGTAGTACAATGTAGTAGTGTACTGACTTTTATCATAGCCAATAGACTATCTTGAGCAGCTTTGTTCCTTATAGTATACACTGTTTCATTAGGTTTTATTTGAAATTTCAATATTTTGGCATGCAGTAAATTATCTATTCATCTCAAGCTATTATGTACATGTATTTGTATTTTAACATGATTGAAGACAAAATTGTTGTACCAAGTGGGGCCAGGTGGTCTTTTACACTGTGCACATCGTCTTGACAGGGCATGATGATCATTTACATTGTACACCCCCTGTTACAGTATGTATATCTTCACTGATAGTAATAAGACTGATACAATCTACTATACTAGTTCTAATGACTACAATCTTGTTACTGATCAACTACCGTTAGTAAATGCAGTACTTACTGACTCTAGGTTAGTGCATCATATTCTGAGTTGGTGTGAAGTGGCCGCCCAGTGCAATGTTAGTGGTTAGCAAGGCAAAGAAAGACAATGTTAATATAAAACACACAAATCTACACCCTGATATAGTATTTTATTCAGGATTCAATCCTCCCATAGTGCCTACAGTGTTTAGGAGTCTTAATTACTTTCTTATTATGCAAAACATTGCCTAAAATTTACTTTCGCTCTTTTTCTTTGCATTGCATGCACAAGTTATCAACAGATTTGCATGCATCTGATGAATACAGCATTCCCAAACTTCAAGGAATACATGTAGCTATATACGTCTATTTCCATTTCCATTTCAATGCAAGAACGCAATTTTTGTAAATTTGAAAGGGCAAAGCAGTTTGGCAGCTATGCCCAAATTAGATAACTGTACCAAGATCTGATGCATCTCAGAAATGCTTCAAATCAAAAATAGTCATCTGAGTAGCCATGCATGCAGGCTAGCTTCCATGCACAACAACCCACCAGCTTATCATAACTAATTCATCAAACACATAGGGAGGGGTGGAGTAGGGGTGTGGGGGAGGGGCTTAGAACATAGAACGTAAGAGAAGTTAAGTAATACTCTACCAAGGTGTTTTGTTGAAATCATTGGTAGTAAATAGGCTGATAGCCTTGTAACTCACCCCTCACTGGTGAGACTAATCTCCTGCAAAGAAAAAAACAGTATCAACTCATGAGACACAAGATAATTAAGACGCATCTTAATGATCATAATGTGCACATCATTTACAAAAAAATAAATACATGTATTTGTTTCGATTTTGAAACCTTGAAGGTTGGTTTGGCTTCCAATCCCACAGTCCTTTGCAATCAGTCTCGCAAGACCCAATCAAGTCTATATATGACATATTCTCATATACTGAATTAATATATTGGTTTAAATAAGATCTAAAAAAAACTCTTTAAACACTGATTCTATCAATATACCTTCCTTTACCATTTTCATTAGTGTAAGTTCCATTTTTGATTTCTCATGTAAATTTTGCCAGAAAACACAGTGTCGCCAACAGCAAAGATTTTTCAGAAAAGATTGATCAGCATGCTGTAGCAAGACATTAGGGTGGGAGAGTTTGTGGGGAAATGAGAGTTTGGCATATAAGTAAATGCTTGTGATACACTTTGCTTTTTTGGAAGTGATTTGTTTATGGTTTACATTAACAATTGGATTGTTAGATAACTATATATACAACATAGCATGCAGGTGTTTGTTTACATAACTATTTGGGTTGTTTTCCTTTAATAAAGTGACCGGATATCCAAAACTTCTCTTTTGAAAGTTGAAAAAAAATTATCTCGAAAAAGTTCTCACAGTATAACATAATTACAGCAAACACACTTACAAAGATATAGGGAGTCAGATTCACTCCCCTTACTCTTAAAACTTCTGAAAAACGTAATTTTTATCTCACTGGAGATTCTTCATCATACAAGTTTCACTGTACAGTACATTTATTGACAATGAACTGATTTTTTTAACAATTTTTTTTTCAGTACTTATATAAATAAGTAATATTTGGTGTAAGAAAATTAGGAATGGAGGTACCACCTTTCACCTGTTGGGTAATTGGATACATTTCATATAGTGCAAGGAATTAAAGAAATAAACAGCTGTCAGAAGATAGAAACCAAATAGTACACAGGTACTTCTGTCCACAAGATAATTACATACCCTGGCTGTGGGAGAGATTGGCCATTTCTGATTGGACAAAAATATCTTATTTGACTCAATCATTCAACATTGTAATTGAAATTTGAACAAAATGTTAAACCAATAAAAATTGATATGTATTATTAAGTTATTTTCAATATTAAGCATTTTTTTTTTACAGAGAAATTAAAGTAAGCTTCTTGTAACTGGGTTAATATAGTGTTCCTTTCTTTATTTACTTTTTCAATTAATAATTCAAACTGTTCATGTGTAGTTGTAAAAATTTCATTGTATTGGTGTGACTTTTCATCAGAACTTACGGTTCAAGGGGAGGTAATGCAGAGTAGTGATGGACAGCGGGTTGAGGGGGCGGGGACATCTGGTAGTGATGATGATGGACAGCTGGAGGCGCCGGTGATCTCTGTAACAGTCAACGGTATTGGTCAGAACAAAATCAGTAACAAGTAAAACATTGCGAAGAATCAAGCTAAAACAGGGTCACTAATTAAAGCACAAATAGGTCTAGTATAAGTCTAGAATCCATTTATCAGTTAAAGTAAGGAGAGAGAGAGAGAGAGAGAGAGAGAGAGAGAGAGAGAGAGAGAGAGAGAAGGATGACTCACCACAACTGTAGGTTCAGACATGTATGTTACAGGGGCCTGAGTCATTCTGCCGGCCCCTGGAAGACTTTGTAACATCATCTGTTGAACCACCAACTGATGCATCTGGTGGTTCTGCATCATCATCATCTCCATCCAATCTATGGGAGAAATTAAATGATCAGAAATTAATCCAATTTTTAACCCCTACCATTCCTACTTGTTTAGCATTTTTAAACATACTTTATCCCATTTCAAAAGTTTTTACCTAAAACTTGGAAACTGTGTGCTGATTGACAATGATTACAAAAAAGTTGAAGACTTAAATTTATAAAAAGTTGGTTAACGTTGGCTCGTTTACCGTCATGGTTATCAGTACATGTACAACCAATCAGGACATGGCTTGTAAAGGGATGTAGAAGACACTAGTACAACCAATGAGGACATGGCTTGTATAGGGATGTAGGCGACACTTACCTCCTTTGTTAAACATGCCTTGTCTCTGATCTGGCACCAGGTTCTGTACGACCGGCTGTGGGACTTGTTGTATAATGTGCTGGGGGTAGGACTGGGGGTAGGAAACCGGCGCCTGAGGAGGGTTCTGTATGGGGGGTAGGTGATACTGCTTTGGGGTAGCAACTCTGTGTTCAATTATATGTTTCACTTGGGACATATCTGGAAAAGACAAGAAATTCCTAAATTTACTCAAAGCAGTGCATGAGATTTACCAGTTGTCAAATAGCTTACAGAAACATTGTAGTATTGGAGACAACTGAATAACTTAACACTGGAACAGCAACAGCAAATGTTTAATAGAGACCTGAGTGGACATGTTCTTATCTTTTCATTCAGTAGATGTACATTTGGTTAACACACAAAGAAACTGTTATATGTTTTGCATTTAAATAAAAATTGTGCAAAATCTAGCCATGCTACACGATTAAATTGTGCACAAATGATGTTTTAGAAAAATATTTTATACACTTTTAACAGTACATGAGCACCTCATAGAATATTACAACAAAGAATGATATTTCTTCCTATACAAAGCTGGAATAACAGACTACTAGCTGAATGAATGTTAAACTTCTATGGTTGATGCCTTAAAAATTCACATATTAAATTTGGTGAACACACACAGACACCATATCAAGACAGCCAATAGTACACAGTCGATGGAAGCCCTTTTTGACAAAGTTGACCTGGTATTTTGGGAATAATTGAGGGAGGCAGACCAAAAGTACAAGGGAACAAAATGACTTTTTCAAATTGCTCTGTTCAAAATAGGTAGGAGTTATGGATTCACATAAATTGAAAAAGATTAATAACTGTTACTGCCAGCTATCAGGACTAGCACAAAAAGTTGATATTAGTTTTAATCCATACGGCAGTATTTACCCAGACAAGAGAATTCAGTAAAATGATAATTATTTTCTGTATATTTATTTATTGAAAATATATATGTGTACAAAACTAACATTAATCTCATCTAACATAGTGGAATACAAAACCTTGATAATCTTGTCAGAACTGCAGCATCAATTTCTTTTTCAAATTTTGGTGTTTTTTAAAGAACAAAATTTCAAAATAAATGTCTCCATACTTGAGCAAATCTGTTTAAAATATTATTTACAGGTAATAACACTCAGTTTTTTTCCAAATAAAAATCTATCAACTACTTTTAAAATAATTTATTACTTTTTAGCTAATATATATATTTTTTCTCTAATTTCCCCAATAAACTAATTCTTCACCATTTTTTTTTAAATCTTGCATCCCTTGAGGTTAAAATTTGAACGTCAATTAACACTATACCACACATTTAAACTCACGTTTCCATGGAAACCCTGAGTGAAAAAATTGTCATCAGCTTACCTTGGTCAACATGACCATGTTGAATGTAATCTCTTATTACATCGTTTCCAGCATCTAACAACCAGTTGTCCATGCCACAAGCGGCATGTTGAGAAGCCGAGCAGAGACTCACAAATCACAAATGGTAACTATCACCTCCAGCTAGGAGTGAGCAAACAACTTTTATGAAGTCAGAAAATGCGTTTTAGTCCTCCGAGTTTTGCTTCAGTGATTTTTCAAAGGAGGCCATAGTGGGGGAAAAATAAACTCCTAACTTTGATGCCCTCCAAGCTTTTTAAACTTTATAGAAAGTTATGCCAAATATTCATTAAAATAAGACTCTGCCCATTTATTTCCTATGCGATGTTCTAATGGAATTATTGATGTAAATTTGTGATGAGATTTAAAATTTTTATCTACTTTTTTTTTTACTTACGTTTATGTTAAAGTCTTGTTTGTTTGTGAAGCATTCTGACAGCTTTCTCTTTGGTCGCCATGGCAGACTCTTTAGAAAGGGAAGGTTTTTCCGGAAGGGTTATATTACCTTTATTTAGCACACATTATAAAGTTTTTCTTTAACAGACAAAAGAGGATAAAAAGCATCAACTATTTCATTTCTTAAGAACTACATAACTGTGAAGAAATTCACAAAGGTTTCCCCTTGCTATGTTCCACCTCAATACCAATAGAAAGTTCTAAATGACAAATAAATAGAGGAACTCTGTGAATATACAAGCCTGAATGCATCTCAGTTCAAATGAATAGGGAGTATTGATGGCTATTGAACAAGATGAATGCTTGCATTGCTTTCTTTTATAGCTAACACCTAATAACCATTACTTCACTTAAAATGTTTAAGAATACTTTAAAACTCTTGACTGAAATTGCGATATCATAGCCACAGCAAACACACATGAACTGTCATATAGACATTGAATCTCAAGTATTACTAAACGAGAGACATAGGTTTGCTCTTTATTTCCTCTGTAAGAAAGCTAATTCATCTTAATAGTTTAATTGAATTAGCCTTTCAGGGAAATGACAAAGCCTGAAGTATATTTGTACAGAGGCATAGAAGGCTGGGTAATCGAGGTGTTGTACTACTCGCCCGTGAAGTACTGCTGTCGCATTACTCACAGGTGAGATGGTACTACTTAGTGGGGAGAGAAAACATTTCCATAAAACCAATTGAACAATCCAATCAAACATAGGTGCAATGGTTTTAGTCCTGCATGTGAAATATATAGACTCAATGCACTGAACAACATTCAATTGATTTTAAAAGTTCAAACAGAAACAAGACTTTTTTTAAGCAGACAAACACTTAATCTGAAAGTGCACAAAAACTCTTTATTCTGTTCTGTCATTTTTAAAATCCAATTTACTGATCTTCTTATTTTTTTTTTATAAAGCTAAAATGTTAAAAACTTAAGGGCATATTAATTAGAATAATCTCTCATGCATCATTCTTTTTTCTTCTTCATCATGTAACTTTAATTGTATTCATGCACAATTAAGTCGAATTATCCTCAACATAACCAAAACATCAAATGTTAAAAACAGAATTTGTTTGGAGAACTGTTTGAATGCAAGGCAACTGCTGAACACCCATAGTTCATTTGATGTAACCAATGGTAACATTTGTGATTGATCTCTTTATCATCTTAAGCTTGAAAAATAATACAAGATTCATTTCCTGACATACTTTACAAAAGGTATCATTTATCAAAAATAGGTGTTTTTTATAATAATTTCATAGGAGTTTGATTGAATTTGTTATGAAACAGCTGTCTTATGATGAAAACACACAACATAGAAGTTACGATAATTATACAATAGAGAAAAGATGGTCAAGTTTTTGAAAAAATTTCTATGTACTAGGGTAAATTAAAGGAATCAGTGTAAGCCTTTGCATATTTAACCAATATATCAATACATTTAAAATTCTTAAAGATTCAATCACTTATATGACAGCTACCATTTAGGAAATGACACATTCAATTGACATTTATTAAACATCGAAATCAGACAGCTGACGTTGGTTTGATCCTTTAACTAAGATATGCAATTTGAGGTGCACTCGGGAGATCACAAGTACAGGGGTATTACATGCATAAATGCACGTTACATGCGCAACTGAAGATCTCAGAACACTTGTACCTTAAAATGCACTTTCAAATGCTTACATCACATCATACAGAATTTTGTATTGTGTTTAGAAATCTAATTTGCCTTAATCTTTTGACATAAGGCATTGTTGCATGATTCAGCAAATACAACATCATTTTAACTCTAAAAACAGACAGAAAATGGACATATCTAGGACACTTTTTTTACGAAATAAAATAAATACTGTGAGTAAAACCTGAAAAGAAAGACATTGGTTTGGTTTTTACAACATGTCTACTTTGGTTTCTACCAGACATTTGTTGTTGAGCAAACATTGATCTAAACCTTCGTTAGAATCCGAGACCTACTGCCAAGGGAATTCTTTACAAAACGTTCCAGAATGACAACTCAACAGAAATGTAGAGCAAGTCGACAATAATAGCCATTCTCCAAATCATTTCAGCATAAGACATATAATTATATCTGCATGAAGCATTATATATAGTGCATTGAGCTTTCTTTATAAGCACATGAATACTGTTTTTGGCCATGGTTTGTACTTCTGAATAAGTGCATATTGTCATCTAGAGCTCAATTTACACACCATGTCCTTCAATGCATATAATAGACTTTATGGAAAATCTTATGACATGCAAATAATATGACACAACACCATTCAAACTGTATACATGCATCTTTTAAGAAATGTATCAAAATGAATTAAATGTAAAAATTTAATCTAGAATGTTTTACTACATATTGGCATGATAAGAATTGAATAAATGTGTCACCATGCAATGAATACAAATGAATAGAACTGATTCATAGAAGTTCAACTTTTACGCATCAAACACATATTTCATCTACTTTGATCATAAAATACAAGTCTTTGATTTAGAGTGGCAACAAAAAAAGGGAAAAAAGAAAAGGAAATTTTTTTTTTTAAGTGTTTTAATACCTGGTAACTAAAACATAAATTTTCTAAAGTCCTGCAGGGGGTTAATATATAGACACATTAATACTTTGCATGCCTTTTGCGTCAGAAGTACATGCAGAGTACATCAAAATTCACAACCATACATTCCCAGCTCTCCAGCCTGAGTTATGCCCCTTACCTTTGTCTCTGTAGGGGTTGTTATTATCGTCCCGATACGACTGGTTCCTGTTGAAATCTGGCAATGACCTTCGAGACGGTGGGGGAGGGAGGGGGGAGGGGGTGTAACGTCGCCTGGCACTGTGAGATCGGGGGCGACGGCCGTGATCCTCATTAACTAACTGCTCATGCTAAGGGAATAAGACAATAACAAGTCAAGTTTATATGAATCAAACTAAACATATCAATTTAATAATCACAATCTTCTATTTTATTTATTCACTGTTAATATTAGACACCTCATACATATAGCAAGTTTGTAACATGATTTAATAAATTAAATTAATGAGAAAAATTATAATATATCAAGTTGAACATATACACAGTACGGAATGTTATATAATCATTTTTTTTGTCATTATGAGAAGTGGATTAGGGGTTAGGGATGACAATTACTAATACAATGATTCAAAGAGCCACAAAGAAGGAGATAGTCAGCTGCTACTTCTATAAAATAAAACGTTCAGGTGTTTAACATTAAATATTCAGGTAAGGAGAGAAAATAATCTTTTTTTAAATTAATTATTGATAACTTAATGCATTCATTTCATAATGGAATCCTTACCAGTCCTTTTCAAATAAAAAATAGAAGTGCCTCTAAGTGGCCATGAATGAGTTGGAATTTTGCAATGTAAACTGAATAGGTTTTAAATCTTGTATGCATGTTTCATCATTTTTTAATAGGTTTTCATTTCTTTCATTTTAAACAACACAGTTTTCTTAACACTACAAGTTAGATAAAATAGAGTTGACCTCTTTTTAGAGTAATGGCGTATCACAATATACATCTAAATTTAAAAAATAAGTATTTAATAATTGATTCATAAAAGATAGATGAATGACCGCATACAATTACATGATATTGTTTTAATTAACATCCTTGGTAATGGTATCTCTAAAATTGACCAAAATAGCAAAGTGACAATTTAATTTTTGCTATCGAAATTCCTGGAATCACTCGCTTGCGGCATGTTACAGTTAGTTTCTTGAATATTTCTGGTGGCTTTCCAGCTATTTTCTATTTAAAAATTAATCTACACCTTAATTGAGCATTTAATCATGTGTCCTAACAGTATAATTTAAAAAGTTCATTAAGTTAGATATGAATCGAAATATGAATAAATATACTTTGAAAAAGTATAAGGCTTTCATAAAGTTAGCTACAGATCTGCGACTACATACGGCCATGATAAGGTTTACAGTCTGGGGAATCTGTGATCTGACTTACTCTTATTTTGTCCAGCAATTCTTGTCGTCTCAGCATAGCCTGTTGGAGTTTTACTTGTTCATCCAAGTCATTTCCACCTGGAATTAAAAAAAAAACTTTTTTATGACCATCTTACATTCTAAACATACTACCATAATCAAATTAGACTGTATTAAGGATAAGTACCCTCACAAAGGTTCTGTCATGTAAGATCCATGTTTAAATTACATGTACATACATTTTTAGATTACCGACAGATTGGCAGTAAACCTTTATAGTGAATCATAAACATATTATATTGTGTTGAATATGTATGAAATCTGAATATTTAATGATGTACTATGTATAAAACGGGAACATTACATCAGGAGAGGGATGGATTGACTCCCCCTATTATAAAATTTGACATATTAAAGAATAAAATTGATTAAAAAAGAGGTACGTTGACACTACATCACCACCATTTAAATGCTTGTATATGTGATTGAGGGTTTAAATCTAATACAACTACTGATAATGCAAAAAATGAAAATATTTCAAGTTGCAACAATAAACTGCATATGGGAGAAATAGTCAAAAGCCGAAAAATATTGTAATTTTTCAGTCAGCTGCAGCAAAAAGAATTTAAGCCACATACAGTTGAATTTCGGTATCTCGAACACCGATATCTCGAATACAATGGATATGTCGAAGTGATTTTTAAGTCCCAACCACTTATACTTTAAGTAATTTATCCTTAATATCTTGAATACTTGGATATCTCGAAGTTTTTAACCAGTCCAATGTAGTCCGAGATAACAAGGTTTGACTGTATTATCCATCTTTGCTAGCCAAGGGTTTTCGGTCCACTTCGCTCCCTGGTGAGCAAAGTGGACCGAAAACCCTTGGCAAGCAAAGATACATATTATCAATTTCAGGTTAGATTTCATCCCTGTCCACTCCTCTAAATAATCAATTGCTTTTTGATTTCTGTTTTCAAAAAATAGTTTGGAAAAAAAAAAAAAAAATTAAGACACAGTAAATAAAAAGAAAAATTATGGATTGAAAATGAATTTGGTTTACATCAATCATCTATATAGTTACAAATGAACAAAATATTATTACGTCAACCCCTTTGATGTTTTGCATATGAAAATATTTTTAAATATCGCTCATACTAAAATGTCAAAAAAATAAGAAAATTAATATCTTATACTTGCTCTCTTTAGTTTTAAACTAACAATGTACCTAAAAAATCCTGATAGAAATAAAGTTAAACTCCTTGTATAACTTGATAGTGATGGCAAGATTAATATCTAATCTGCAGCCACTTATCAAGAGAAAATTCAACATTTGACCTTTTTGGTCTCTTATAAAGTTGATCACATTCAGACACTGAGTAAAAACTGAAAATAATTGTTCATCTAAAAAATACTGATTTAAGAGATTATTGACATACGTTGAAAAGACATTCGATCCTCTTGGAAATTGTATACAGGTCTACTTTTTTAACAGCTGATAACAGATAAAATCAATTAAGACATGTCGCAGATTTGACCGTTGATTAACAACAAAGCGCGATTATGTACTGTATGATTGCCCACTTCTTGAGCATGAATACAAGTTTAAACAACTTTCAGAAGTCAATCTTCCGTACAATGTTATCTGTGGCATCAAATTTCATGTTAAACAAAAAATGATATCTTTACTGACACTTTACATTCTCTTTGACCCCGCCTAATTGTGTAACTTCATCACTGCTAACAAATATGAATACATAAGTTTACAGAGATCTAGATGAACCACATAACAACAGTTTATAAAGTGTCACAATAACCTGTTTTCATGCCATGTAAATTTTACCATACCAACAATATGTAAATTTCATTACACCTCAATGATATTTGCTTTTTGGTCTGCTCACTAGTGTCAGAGGCCAACCATGCAGTGAATTATACAGGGAAAAAAAACCAAAGTAAAACTTTGTACATAATTTTACTCTAAAATTAGGTTCTTTCTTTTACGGTACTATCAGGTACCATTTATATCAACTAAATCACTGCTCGTTTTAGCATTTTCTGTCACAAAATCTATATAATGGAGAACCCAGAAATAAAGTTAGTATTAGTATTGATTCTTTCATTTGTGTATTTTGGTTTACATTTAAAAAAAATAATATTAATAGCATGCATTTTTAAAAATATGTTGTGATATTCAGTTGTTGATAAGTCTTTTGGCAAAAGCAGAGTTATCTCCCTTTGAAAGAGAATGGGAACCATTCGCCTGGATCCTAAATTTCAAGCATACAAAGAAGATCTTAAATCACTATTACGTTTAAATGGTAATTGCTATACATGTTTTCCTCCAAAAATGGGTTTTGATTGCAAATATCAAATTAAATTTCCATTTAATTTTTCACCATTTGATTGTACACCCAATAAATGATGTTCAAATGATCATTATAACAAGAAAGGAGCATAAATTATTGCTCCTTGTTCACGCTTTTACCTGTTGGTACCGTCTTCTCATTCAACAGGTCTAGCTTCTGAACATACTGCACGGCACATTTACAAAGAAAGCAGTCTAGTTCTTCAGCCATGCGTTTTCATTGTCAGATCCTTGTCAAGTTCCTTATGTTCTCTTTCAAACATACACAAGTCATTATTAGCAAGAGCTTTGCTCTCAAACAGGGTTAAACTTGAAGTGTATCATGAATACTTTCCATCCATTACATTCATTTTTGCTTCCTCATCATTGAAGGATTACTGGAGCAGGTCAGAATAGGATTTCAAAGTAAAACCAAAACAGAATTCCACACGACCATTAGTCTCGACTCTCTGATTAATTTCCAAAATTAATTCTCCTTCTTTTGACAAGATATTGGAATTTTCCTGCATTATAAAAGCATCAGACAGAGAACGTCCATTTTCCCTCTTGAGTTTAATGTAAAAATACCACAGTCATTCTGTCATATCTCAGCAGTGAGGTTGCAGACCATTCGTGGCTTAGATATTCTTTTCAGGATTGATCTTCATAAAGGAACCCAAAATCCACGTGAATCTAATATGGAGGAACAGGTTATTCACAGCAGAGATAAACAGACACTCCAAGAACTAGATCTTGCCGGATTTAAAACAGACTAAAAATATTTTACTTCAAATCAATCAGAAATATCATAATAATCAATATGTGTGTGTCCCATTCCACAGAATCATCTAGAATCTTCTACACAGATTACTAATGACAAAAAAATAGCAAAGTTTGAAAGCTGCCTAAAATGGGCATTGATTTAGGACTTAACATTAAACCTTTGTAAGGTGTGTAATCAATAACTGGACTCTAAGAAACTAGATAACACGGAAAAACAAAAACTAATTTAATATATTAGTAAACATTTTTTCATAAATTTCATTGGAAACAGTGTTTCATTAGAATCTTAATTGAATTCTTCTGGTCAGAATTTCATGCTATCAATTGGCAGAACTTATTAGTCATGCAGCTTTAAAATTCCAAGTTTAACATTGTCGTATTTGCAAGATGATAAACATTGGATTTTATTAATCTAATTTGCAATAAACAAATCTAGTAGGTGGTAAGGCAGGAATCTACAGACGTTTTCCTTAAAAGACACATAAGAGTTTGTACTGAAATTGGAACCTTTGAATCATAAGGACCTTAGTTTAATTGCTGCAGTCAATATTAGTCAGTCAAACTGAATAACAGTTTAAGATGTTCTCAACCAACAAAGCCTCAAAGATTTTGGTTACTCAACAGAGAAATAAAAATTACACATACACACACCTAAGAAATCTGTAAGATTTAGGACTTGTGTGGCTCAATTAAACAAACAGTACTGTAGTTACATTATTATGCGTGGGCACTAATTTTCATGGATTTTGTGAAAATCATCGCTTCAAGGATATGTAAATTCATGACCAACATTCCTATCAATTAATCCAGTATGCCAACATATGTTGTACTTCAATGAACATTCATTTTCTTGAATAAGAACCACATAAAATCCAGGAAAATTTATATTCAACAAATGATGAAGACACCATATAGTCACTACTACTTTTTTTCTGTTGATAAGGAGGTTCAATAGTGTGTTGTAGCCTCTTAATAGTCTGTTGATGGGATGAATACCAACTGCAAGTTGTACTGAAGAGGAGTCGCTTCAAGACCCTTTCTGTTTCTTTTGATTCAAAGAAATTACATAAATTTCAAGTAGAACTGCATCAGGCAAAATGACATTCATATTTGAGAGCAACAAACCATTGACTTGCATTACCCTCTGTATCTTTCTATGACAACAGAATTTCACAAATCAATCAATATTAAAATTAATACTCACCTGTAAAGTAAAATTTTCTAGGTATGAATGCTGGCCTACTCATGCCTGGCCATTTCTCGTCAAGTAGTTTAGATCCACCTGCCCTCTTCTTTCATACTATAAATGCAAATTCGGGCAAGTCTTAACCCTTTCTCAAAGGGTCTTTACTTGGCTTTGTTTTAATGTTGATATTTACACAACAAGTTTGCCCAATGGAATTAAAGTCTTGAAGTCATGACTTATCATCAGTTTGGTCCAATCATACATGAACATAACTAGGAGCTGTGACTTAATGCTGGCAGGCTCTTATCATGGAAGAAATCAAACAATGATGATGAGATGCTGGGATTTAAAAAAGAAACCAAATAACTATATGAATTATAAGAGCTTCATTTGAGTAATACTGACTCTTTGCTGTGTGATTGTCAGTAAAATCCAAATACCAGTGGACTATGCTGTATTATATCAGGCTTTGCTGTGTTACCTCAAGCTTTGCTGTGTAACTTCTTGCCTTGCTGTGTGACTTCTTGCTTTGCTATGTGACCTCTTGCTTGCTGTGTGACCTTCAGCTTTGTTATGTGACCTCAAGCTTTGCTGTGTGATGACCTCTTGCTTTGCTGTGTGACCTCTTGCTTTGCTGTGTGACATCTTGCTTGCTGTGTGACCTTCAGCTTTGTTATGTGACCTCAAGCTTTGCTGTGTGATGACCTCTTGCTTTGCTGTGTGACCTTTTGCTTTGCTGTGTGACATCTTCTTTTGCTCTGGGACCTGTGGGACCTCTTGCTTTGATGTGTGATATTGATTTGTTGTGTGACTTCAGTCTTTGTTGTGTGATCTCTTGCTTTGTTTAGTGGCCTCTTGCTTTGCTTTGTGACCCCGGGCTTTAATGTGTGACCTTTTGCTTTGCTGATTGACTTTTGGCTTTGCTGAATGACCTTCAGCTTTGCTGCCGAGCCATTTGGTTTGCTGTGACCTCAAGCTTTGTATGACCTCTTGCTTAGATATGTGACCTTGGGCTTTGCTCTGTGATCTATGATTTAACTTTGTAACCTCTGGCTTTTCTGTCATGATCAAATAGTGTCAGGTTTGTTCTAATTCCATGGCTTCTGATTTGTATTCAAATTTTATATTACCCCTCCCTTAACCACTGTCAACAGAAAAAGGGGATAGTGTCTTAATCATTACCAGCTGCTACTCCGCAATGGATAATTTAACTAGCTGTTACAAGACAAGGTTTCCATGTATTTGTTTATATTTTTGTCTTTGTTAAGACAAGACTTTCCAGCAGAGGTTTTAACAGATAATAAAACAATCTTTAGTTCTTATAAAATATTATTCAATCTTCATAAAATCGCCCAGAATAGCAGGCGGGACAGCTCTCCCTTGGTAAGCTTTGTTGTATGAAGGATTACTTCAGATATCTACAACCACTGCATCGATAACAATGGGGGTAATATATCTGGGAGTCCGCGGACAACGAGATAGAGTCACAGCTATGTTGGAATCTCTGACAAGATCTTATTACAATGAAGAACTGTCTCCTAATTACAACAAAATTTGATGTCCAGGAACAACAGGTGAAGTCTTATACCTTATCTGATCCACTGGACTGGCCAAGGCCAAAACATTTCAGAGGTGACAGAAACAAAGGACATTGCGATATCAACAAATTAATCTTTTGTTTTTATAGGTCATTGCTTTTTTAACACTGCAGAACCTTTGTTAAAATGTCTCAGTGCCTTGTATGACAAATTTACTTAGCATGATAGTATATCATACATGGATCGAGTTTTCTAAAACTTTACTTCTGATGCCATACACATGAAATCTTATACCTCTGTAGCAACCTCTAATGATACAACGTCCACTAATGATATAATGTTGCATTAGTTGTCAGGATGTTGACCACTAATGATATAATTTTATCATTAACGAACAACCTAACCGTCCGCTAATGATATAATTTTAGATTTATATCATTAGCGGTCAAAAACCGTAACCTCTAATGATATGGAAAAAAAAATGAGAAATAAGGACTACCTTGACCACTAATGATACACATTTGCACACATTTTTAATTGCATTAGTGGATGGATTTGCAACCTTTAATGATATAATATGATATAATTTAATATAAAATTATATATATATATTTGATTTGATTTTCATACGATACTCATTAATCAAAAAGGAGTTGTGCTAAATATTTTTAGTTGAAGAAAGTTTGAAGAAAAGCAATTTTACGATATTAAAACATTATTGATAAACTTTTAGCGGGATTTTATTAACATGAAAAAGGTCCAATTCATAAGACTTAATCTGCCTGGTGCAGGCAGATAGCTAACCTTGCACAACGCAAACAAAAGTCACACGGGTTTCATATTTTATTTTGTGTGGAAACGTTGCCGTCATGAATAATATTGGTAAAATACTACGACAAATAGAAATAACAAATTACTAAATAGGAAAATATAGAATTTAACTTTATACCTTTAACTGTAAATTACTTTAAAGACCATAATGGTGTGCCATACTTTTAAGAATGTTTTATCTGTAAAATAAAGTTCCATCTGTAACTATACTTAAAAAATACAATTTAATACTAACAAATTTGAGCAATTACTTCAATAAAAAAGACTTACTTAGTGGTTCGAGGCACGCATCTAACAAGATTGAAGACGATTGACAAAGTGAGACCGGACTGGTCAGTAAGGCTGACAGGAAGTGAGTGATTGACCAGATATAGTTAACTTGTACCAAAAATGATTACCGGGTATATTAAACTCAAAGTGGTTAGCTTGTAAAAAAAATATTTCTAAAGAATTTTAAAATTAAACCATAGACAACACAAGACTATTTGCTATTATGGTCTGTAGCACAATTGAATCACTAATTTATTGTTAAGTTGAATATGTGGGTTTGTTAATTATACCTTAGAACAACAAAGAATATGAAATAATGTTGGTTGAATTAAAACTACTTCAACAATGGTGATTATGTCGGTGTAACAAAAAATGTTAACCCGGGTTGAAAATTGACCTGGGTTTGATAAAATTATATCATTAGTGGTCAACATTCTGTCCACTAATGCAACATAATATCGTTAGTGGACAGTGTATCATTATATAAATAGTGCCTGTTTGGGAGGGTAACAGTTGAAATTGACACCCCGAGAGAACCATTGTCAACCGACGCGAAGCGGAGGTTGACAATGGTTTTCGAGGGGTGTCAATTTCAACTGTTATCCTCCCAAATAGGCACTATTTATTTTATTATACTGAATGTCTTAATTTTAAAGAAATTTTTCTGCTTTTGTATAGAAATGACGTGAATTCTACGGCGAACTGTACGCGCATAATTTACGCGCATGTAACAATTCGTTGTGTTACCCGTTGCCAAGTGTGTTGCTAACGCTGAGGGTAATAGAACAAATTATCAACTGCGTCTAAACCAATCAGATTTCAGTATTTAACATGAAAGTATAATAAAAGAGGTTGCTACATACCACGTTTTCAGTCAAATGAAATATTAAATGATTGAAGTCAGAAAAATCAACCTTTGAAATGTCAAATTACCCAAGACGGCAAATATAGCGGATAGTATGAAAGAGTTAAAGTTTTGAAACCGAAACTTTTAAGTACACACATGTACAATTAAACTGTGAAGAGCAAGTTACACTTCTGTTCAAAGACAGTTCAAAACTCTGAAGTCGGAGTCAATTTTCAACAGGGTCAGTTTTCAACGTGTCGATGTCCTTAGAAGTTTGAAAAATATTTTTCAAGCTGTTGAAAACTGACCCCAGGTATAATTTCACGACTTTTGGTATCAATTTTTCAACGTTGAAAAATGATATCCGGGTCAAATTTCAACCCGGGTCAAGATTCCTCGTTACGCCGGCGAATGCGTCATAAATGTCCAATACTCCCTAAACACAACCACGAAAAAGTTTCTGTGTAGTGTTTGTATCTGTATTGAACACAATATTTTTTTCTGTCAAATCAAGATAAGTAGCTTATTAATCATAATTTTGTTAATCTTGCAAGTTTAAGAAAAGTTATTGTTAAGTTGAATTAATTAAATAATCACTGATCGCGACTTGTCTGATAAAAATATGAAAACTGATCATTATTGTGCTGTCAGTTAATTATCATGACATCTCAAAATAAATTAAAGTTGAAGCGATTTACCGGAAATATAACATAAACGGCCGGTATTGGTTTGACAATCTTAGCAAACCACGGTCAACATGAACGATCATGGTGGAGAGAGATATATATATATAAACGGACACCGGACCATGGCTTGAGACGATGTTGTTTGACATATATTCCTTTTAGCTCTATCTACACAGTTTAACAACAAGAGACAGAGTTCTTAGTCTTAATAACAAACTGTTGCTATCGGGAAAAAACCCCCAAACAAAAACAAACAAAAACAAAAATCCATATC
This sequence comes from Magallana gigas, assembly GCF_963853765.1. Classification (NCBI taxonomy): domain Eukaryota; kingdom Metazoa; phylum Mollusca; class Bivalvia; order Ostreida; family Ostreidae; genus Magallana; species Magallana gigas. The sequence goes on along the minus strand of NC_088857.1, from coordinate 42,458,475 downwards.
GGCATGAATATCGGACAATATTAGGAATTAAAACATGGAGCTGAAATTTTTTATCAGATACAAAATAATTAGGTAGAGCAAGTTCCATTTCAGAGACAGTTCAAAAACCTGTAGTTGGTCAATTTGCAACGTGTGAGGTCATCAGAGATTAGAAAAAAAAACTTTTTTGAGCTGTTGAAAAATGACGTTTGGTCGCAGTTTTAACGTTAGAAAAGCCCCCCCCCCTCCTCCCCCCCCCCCCCCCCCCCCCGCCCCCAATATCCCAAATCAATAATCAATATTGAAAAATGAAATCCGGGTATACATTTCACGACTTTTGGTCTCAGTTTTCAACGTTAAAAAAGCCCCCCACCCCCACCCCCTCCCCGAATCAATAATCAATGTTGAAAAATGAAACGTGGGCCAATTTTTAACTTGGGCTAATATTCTTTGTTACAACGACATGATCCCTATTGTTTAAGTAGTTTTAATTCAACCAACTTTAATTGATATTCCTTATTGTTCTAATCTATAATTAACAAATATATATATATATATATATATATATATATATATATATATATATATATATATATATATATATATATATATATATATATATATATATATATATATATATATATATATAAAAAATCTTTTATCATGTTATATCATTAAAGGTTTCAAATCCATCCACTAAATAAATGCAATTGAAATGTGTGCAAATGTATATCATTAGTGGTCAAGGTAGTACTTATTTCTCATTTTTTTTTCCATATCATTAGAGGTTACGGTTTTTGACCGCTAATGATACAAATCTGAAATTATATCATTAGCGGACGGTTAGGTTGTTCGTTAATGATAAAATTATATCATTAGTGGTCAACATCCTGACCACTAATGAAACATTATATCATTAGTGGACGTTGTATCATTAGAGGTTGCTACATACCTCTCATCCCTATAAGAGACAGTGTATCAGACTTAATTAGCATATCATCAAGAGACTGTCTAGATAATCTAGTTATCATTATATACCATCCATACATTATGTACCTTATCTATCTATTGAGCATAAATTATCATCCACGGATTGTGTAATGGGTTGGCTGAAATAATGATTGACCAAACCTGGATTCGAACCCAAATTCTGCGCAGTGAATTTCATGCAGGTGCTCTACATGCTGAGTGATCTAATGCCAGTATGCGAACCAGTCTGTCCCCTGACTGTCACATTCCTCCCACCTTAAATTAATGATCTTTACCATGGAAAATCACCCAAGGCTCTTTCCCCTGGCAGGAGTTAACCTGTCAGTTCCTGGGGTTGACACTGCACCAAACGTATCGAGATGGGAGAAATAATAACAGCCTGGGATTTAAACCCAGGCCCCCTGAATTTCTTGTCAGGTGCTCTACCAACTGAGCAATCTGGCGCCAGTATTCAAACTGGTCTTACCATCACAATTGCATATAAGTACCGGTAAAGTGTATGTCATTTCGAGACTCTCTATTGAAATAAACAATAAACTCAATAAATGTTTTCTCTTCTGCAATTGTTACCTTCTAGTGCAGTGCAATGGATTAGAGCATTAAATGCAAATCTAAAAATCATGGGTTCAAATCCTGCTGCGGCTTTTATAGTTTGTATCTTTCCAAAATTTTAAAAATATTTTTTGGGTCAAATATTGTAAAATCTAAAAATTGTGAGCTGGTGAGAGTATCTAATATCGACAGGTGTCCCATACAACCTTACTGATGCTTTTTATAGTCTAAAACATAGTAAAAATTTATTTAAGCAATGAATTCAATATCTATTTGTTTTATACGATATAAAATGGTTTGGGGCAGTTTATGCTTTATAAACAGCAAAGCAGTTTATTAAAAAGCTTAAACTGTTTCAAACCATTTTAAATCGTATAAAACTAATAAATATTGAATGCATTGATTACAATATAAATTTTTTACTCTTAATTGTAGATAAAAACAGTCATTTGATCTTTAAAATGAAGTCAAATTATACAAAATTCAAACGTAAATCAGGCAGATTGATGCGTCTTTGATGTTAGTCTTACTATGACGTAAGCAACGTTCTTTATACGATATAAGATAATTTTTTAGCCAATCAGAGAGCATGTTACAACTAGAATTAAATTATCTAAAAATTATGATTAACAGGGAGGATACCCATAGAATAGTACTGATTCCATTGATACTCACTCTCAGATGAGCTGGGTCTTAGTTTGTCTCGTTCATTTGCAATTTTCTAAAAAAGGAAAAAGAAAACAACTTCACATAACTGACTGAAGTATCAAAACTGATTCATGATACATGTTTTACAATACATTGTAATAAGAATATCGATTACAAATGACATTTTTTCTCATCCTAATGAACTTACAATAATTAACCAATTTTCCGGATAGGCATGCAAAATCCTTTAGCTGTAATTATCAAGGTCATAGGAAAACCAACTTTTGTCATTTCTGTCGGTTGATTTCAGGGGGATATCAATTTGGATCCTCTATTTAAACATTTGGATAAACTTCATAGCTACATAGGAAGTTTGACGAACACTGGTGGGCAATAAAATCATTGTGTTATCAGAATAAAATGAACTCGGTAAGAATCAAACTGTTCATATTGGATGAATAGAATCAATAACTTACTATACAGACAAGCACAAGTCATAGACTGGTTTTTAAGAAATAAGAATACACATTGGAAATGCTTTTATAATCCTCTCTCCAAAATAACATTAGGACAAAATAAGTGTCCCATAAAACATGATTTAACTCATTGGTTTTATGTGTATACCCCAATACTTTTTCAATATTCAAGTGTTAATTTTCAAGCTTGGGAATATAAAATCTAATTATAACTAGGTACCATTGTCAAGAATTTTTCTATACAAGGCATTGCTGCAAAGGAATCTTTTTTATCCAACAAAGCAGTTCTCTCAATGTGTAAGTCTAGTAAAATGGTTCAAGTGCAATAAAAACATACATACAAGGATAAAGCAAAGTTACAAATCCCTTTCCAATTCATTTTCTAACTTACCATACGGTATTTGCTAGCTTATGATTAAATCATATTTCTTTAATTTGAACTACCTCTTCAATCAGTTTTTGCACTCATCTGTTTTGAGAATAAAGTACATGCAAGCAGTTGCATTGAAAATCTTTGTAAAATATACCAGTAATTATGATTATGAAAAATTTTACTTGACCCCTGATCTTATTTTCTATCGAACAAAAACTGTGATATGAAATGTTGACAGATTAATCTGTAACAAATCCAGAGAAAAAAGACATGCCATTAGAATAAAAGTTTGGGAAGAACATCCAACACATTGTTAAAATAAAACGATAAATTCCCCAGATTAAATATTAGTACACGCACTTACACTATTTATACACAACAGCTCGTCAAATCATTCCTTATATAAGTTTTCCCATTCACTTTTTGATTTGCATGTATACAAATTGTTTTCCGTTTTCTTTTTTGTTATTAATATTTCTGCCATGGAAACACATTTGCATAATTCACATAAATACGTAGAGACTGTTAGATACCACTGTTAAAAAACATTTCATTCTACGCTGCACCCTTTCAGGGATAGAAATCTTTTTATTGGTGTTCAAATTTCCAAAAAAGATAAGATTTTATGATGAATAGGAAATCACTTTGAGGTTGAAATTTCATTTTCTAAAGAACAGTTCACCTGAATTGGACATTAAAATAAAGGCTTTTACAAAAGTTAATGTGTATGAATTTTTGTTGAAGTTGACGCACACACAGACTCTCCATACCCCAAACATTACATTAAGGGTGGGATCTAAGTCAATTGTTTCACCTGTGGGAAAGCGTAAAGGTAAAAATTAAGGTGTAGACTTTGTCATTGTGAAAACTTAATCAAGCACACATCTCTTACGTACACGTAAAATGTGAATGGCACGTGTTGATGTTAGATTATCAACAGGTAGCACCATTTACCGTAAATTCAAACTTTAGTCTGATGTATTAAGAAAAACAGAATATGGCAACAACAAATGTCCCAAGGTTTCAAAAACCAATGCACGTAACATATCTCAACTTTATGCACTTGCAGTATTTTCAAACGTAAAGTTATGCATGAAACACCCCTGCTGCAGGTTTGTAGCTGACCCATCAACAAAGATTTGTCATCTGAAATTTTTCAGACCTGGAGCTCAGACCTATACTGCTAGAAACACTCCAAAGCAATCTACATGTATATTAAACTTTTACTTTGAGTTGGTTCAAAATTATGATTAAAATTGAACCATATGCACATTCATTATAATTACATGTTTACATTATTTTATGGATTAACAAACTTTTTCTACATAATTCATAATATTTCCATTTTGCAGTGTCTTTGTCTGTGATAACACATCATATCGATTTTGTACTATTCAGTCCTAAAAATTCAAATAACGTATAATTGGGGCGCAAGCGGGGTTTTCTTAATTACCGGTATATTTCAATATCTAATCTTACAATTGCTGAAAATTATATAAATATAAGTAATAAGAAATCATTCTTTGAATATTATGAGGTAGTAATTTTGGTCGGGGTGTGATCAAATCTATCTGACATAAAGTCTCTGGCTTTATTGGAACTGATCACGCCCCGACTGAAATTATCACCTAATAAGACTCAAAGAATGATTCCTTATTCCTTAACTAAGCCCACTTCCCTGCCTTTGATGTTTTCCTGTTACAGTATATATTTAATAAATATGATAAACAGTTGAACTTCGATATCTCGAACACTGATATCTCGAATACAGTGGATATGTCAAAGTGATTTTAAGTCCCAACCACTTATTTTAAGGTATTTTACCCTCAATATCTCGATTACTCTGATATCTCAAAGTTTTTAAACAGTCCTATCGAGTTCGAGATAACGAAGTTTGACTGTACATACATTGTATTCTCATAGCCATAAACAAACAATAAATCACATGGATCTGTAGAGTATAATGGCTGTAGAGAGTTTTGACTTTTGTTTTCTAGACTAGTATCTTTATAATAATTATAACTTTAAAATTGATCTATGTAATTCTTAATCTCTATACCATATTTATAAGATGAAATAATAATTTGGTGTGTAACATCTTAGTATTCCTTGAAACATTTGGTTTTGCAGTCATATCCAAAATCTTCTATAGTGAAAATAAATATAACAACCTCACTTCACCAATAGATATTCCTATTTTTTATTTTTATGATGGGGTGGTAAAGGATTAGATAAACCCTATTATCTTATAAGGTTTATTTTGTGTATATTTTTTAAAAAGCCCCCCCCCCCCCCAAAAAAAAAGGGGGCGGGCAGTTCCTTCAGAATCCAATTTTTCAATATGTACATGTATCACTAAGAAAAAATGTCTCTTTTGAGGAAAGGGGGGGGGGGGGGGGGAGAGAGAGGCGAAACCTCCCGATGTGACATGCCTGCACAGGATTTGAATTCAGAGTAGCTGAATATGTATTTATTTTTTCTTCTGCTTCACTTCAAGTTAATTTCAAGTATAAGTGAAGTCACAAATCAAGATGCTGTAAGTGTTCAATTAAACAAATTCCAACACAGGACACAGTGTTCTTAATCCAAAATACAAAAATTATAAGAATACTAATATTGACATTACATATACACAAAAGCTCCTGATAATCATTTTGATATTCCAGAATTCTATTTCACCTATTTTATTCAATATTTGCTTTTGGAACATAATTTGACCTTAAGTAAAGATATTTTCTTTTATCATGGTTGGTGATGAATAAGAAGTACCTTAACTATTGTATTATTTGTTTGCTTTGACCTCTTCATGACCCATTATCAATACACGCATTAGCAAATATCAGGTTTTTAATTGCAGCATCGGTAAGCATCAAATACAGAAACACTGATTAAACAAAAAATTATAATGTACTCCATTCAATGAAATTTAGAACATTCACACGGCCCAGTTTTATGACATTATCAATCAGATTTTGGTAATTTCAAATAAATGAGTACCAAACTGTTTCCTTTTTAACTTTACAGTAGTATTAATCATGGTGTTAGTCGAAAACTTAGGATAGAGTCTTCAATTAGTTCCTGTTAAATGGAATCAGTGCCATCAAATTTAGTATTTTTTTTTTTTATTTCAGATACATGTTCTAGTATGTTTCAGGGAACCAACATTAATTAATTATGCTTTTGTATAATTATCATTATATCTTATATAATTTAATGCCTTTTCCATTTAATTTGACCTGATAAATCATTCCCAAGGATACACTACTGCAACATTTGAGTCCTATCACAACTGTAGTCCATTTATTTACTTTATAATTCAAGGAGTTAAAATTGGTGTTTGGTAAGCTCAGTTGCTGATTAATACATTAATGGCCAGAATTTTTGACATATGGTGCCAGTGTCTGTGTAAATTATACCAGTAAACTCTGATTGCCATTGAGCAATTACATTGAACATTTCATTAACTTTTAATAGCATGGCTTGTATAATTTTCGATGGATGCTTCTAAATTCCCAACCAAAAATTGCTAATAGAGAAGATTGCAAATTTGAACCATTCAAAGTGCAATCATTGTGACCAATATGTTTCATAATCATGATAAATTCTGTGTGTAAGCAAATAAGATATGCAGTTTTATCAAAAGATTTAAGTTTATAGAGTCGAGTTTGATCTGATGATCTGCGCCTGGCTATAAGACTCTTGAAATCATTTTTATAAATTTATCATATGACCTTCCATTATAAGGTGGAAACTAGACAACATTAAGATGGTGACCATCTTAAAAGGGCCCCACTTAAATAATGGACAATAGCATGAAAAGAATTTCAGACAACTTTGCTTTGACCCTGACCTATAACTTAGAAATTTTCTAGCTGGCATAGAACTTCTAATTCAATCTCATTACCCCCTACATACAAACATTTTTGTTTCATCTGTAAACAAATGGGAAATAATATACGCTCCAAAACTGATTATAGAGAGATCCACTATGACCTTCACATTGACTAAGTTCAAGGTCACTGCACACCATTAACCAAATTATAGCTCTGTTTAAGTAAAGTATTAACCAAATAGGGCTAAGTGGAAAGTATAAATGCTCTTAAAAAAGGATTTTTGTGTGATCTGATATGACCTTGACGCTTGACCTACAAACATTATTCAAGGTCACTGTATACTAATGATCAAAGGAACCATGTAAGTGAAATATGAGCCAGAGTAGACCAAAGAGAGAGAAGATATGCTTCAGACAAGGATTTTGTATATCATACTGCTATGAACTACACATTTGAATTTGAAAATTGGTTCAAGGTCACAACAGTGAAGAATGAGCCAAATAGGGCTAAGTGGAAAGTATATCGTATATGCTCTGAAAAAAAGAATTTTTGCATGGTCAGCTACCCTTTGACCATAGACACTCTGTGAATGAAGTATGAGCAAGAATAGACCAAGGGGAGAGAAAATATGCCCCAGACATGGATTTTATATATAATTTTCAAATGACCTTAAACTTACACTTAAAAACATGGTTCAAGGTCACTGCACACCCTATATCCAAAGACACTCTGTGGGTAAAATATGAGCCAGATTGGGCCAAGGAGAGAGAAGATATGCTCCGGACAAGCAATCTCAGACAGACAGACAAACGGAAAGACAGACAGAAAGATGGACAAACAGACTGATCATTTTAGGGCACCCACAGAGCGGGGCCCTAATAAAAGGTCACAGAAAGCCTGTGTAATATTTTAAGCCTTTTGAGCATCAGTAATTCACCATGAGTTGAACTTCTTTGTGATTGTATTTTATTGTATGGGTTCATGCAAGTATTGTTTTATTTCATGGTGAAAAGGGATGATAGAATTAATGTTGGCCTAGATAGGGATTTGAATCGGGACCCTGAATCTCCAATCAGGTGTTCTACCAACCTAGCTATATGCACAGGTGATCTAACCAGTCAGGCCCTGTCAGTATTTTTTCCAGTTACATTATATAAATAGTGCCTGTTTAGGAGGGTAACTGTTGAAATTGACACCCCAAGACAACCATTGTCAACCGACGCGAAGCGGAGGTTAACAATGGTTTTCGAGGGGTGTCAATTTCAACAGTTACCCTCCCAAACAGGCATTATTTATTTTATTATACTGGATGTCTTAATTTTCAAGAAAATTTTACTGCTTTTATATAAAAATGAAGTGAATTCTACGGCGAACCGTACGCGCATTATATACGCACATGTAACAATTTGTTGTGTTACCCATTGCCAAGAGCATTGCTAATGCTGAGGGTAATAGAACGGATTACCAACTGCGTCTAAACCAATCAGATTTCAGTATTTAACATGAAAGTATAATAATACAATTTGGTGCCCTGACTTATAGCCCATGGAACTGACAAGTTAATGACTGACAGGGCAAAGAGCCTCTGAAATGTTGATCATCAAAACAACAATTTCAGGAGGAAAAATGTGAAAGAAAGCCTGATTGGATTGTCACCACCAGATTACTCAGTTGGTAGAGCACTGATTATAGGCTCGGGTTCGAATCCAAGTCTGGGCTGTCAAACCATCCTACTATAATGGTAATTGTGAACCAGTCTGGGATGTCATACCATCCTACTATAATGGTAATTGTGAACCAGTCTGGGTTGTCATACCATCCTACTCTAATGGTAATTGTGAACCAGTCTGGGCTGTCATACCATCCTACTATAATGGTAATTGTGAACCAGTCTGGGCTGTCATACCATCCTACTATAATGGTAATTGTGAACCAGTCTGGGATGTCATACTATCCTACTATAATGGTAATTGTGAACCAGTCTGGGCTGTCATACCATCCTACTATAATGGTAATTGTGAACCAGTCTGGGATGTCATATCATCCTACTATAATGGTAATTGTGAACCAGTCTGGGCTGTCATACCATCCTACTATAATGGTAATTGTGAACCAGTCTGGGATGTCATACCATCCTACTATAATGGTAATTGTGAACCAGTCTGGGCTGTCATACCATCCTACTATAATGGTAATTGTGAACCAGTCTGGGCTGTCATACCATCCTACTATAATGGTAATTGTAAACCAGTCTGGGATGTCATACCATCCTACTATTATGGTAATTGTGAACCAGTCTGGGCTGTCATACCATCCTACTATAATGGTAATTGTGAACCAGTCTGGGTTTTCATACCATCCTACTATAATGGTAATTGTGCACTAGTTTGGGATGTCATACCATCCTACTATAATGGTAATTGTGAACCAGTCTGGGATGTCATATCATCCTACTATAATGGTAATTGTGAACCAGTCTGGGCTGTCATACCATCCTACTATAATGGTAATTGTGAACCAGTCTGGGATGTCATACCATCCTACTATAATGGTAATTGTGAACCAGTCTGGGCTGTCATACCATCCTACTATAATGGTAATTGTGAACCAGTCTGGGCTGTCATACCATCCTACTATAATGGTAATTGTAAACCAGTCTGGGATGTCATACCATCCTACTATTATGGTAATTGTGAACCAGTCTGGGCTGTCATACCATCCTACTATAATGGTAATTGTGAACCAGTCTGGGTTTTCATACCATCCTACTATAATGGTAATTGTGCACTAGTTTGGGATGTCATACCATCCTACTATAATGGTAATTGTGAACCAGTCTGGGATGTCATATCATCCTACTATAATGGTAATTGTGAACCAGTCTGGGCTGTCATACCATCCTACTATAATGGTAATTGTGAACCAGTCTGGGATGTCATACCATCCTACTATAATGGTAATTGTGAACCAGTCTGGGCTGTCATACCATCCTACTATAATGGTAATTGTGAACCAGTCTGGGCTGTCATACCATCCTACTATAATGGTAATTGTGAACCAGTTTGGGATGTCATATCATCCTACTATAATGGTAATTGTGAACCAGTCTGGGTTGTCATACCATCCTACTATAATGGAAATTGTGAACCAATCTGGGCTGTCATACCATCCTACTATAATGGAAATTGTGAACCCTGAAATTCATTTCAACTGACCTGTGATTTGAATTTTTTTTTAGCTTCAGCAACATGATTGATCACATTTGTTTAACATCTTAAAATCCATATCCAGAGTGAGACCAATGGATAACTAAAGTAACTTAAAATGTTCAGTGCCTTTCCCTCAAAGTTCCTTATAAGACAGGAAGTATCTATAGATCACAGCTTCAAACATTGATTATACTTTGCAAAATCCATATTTTATCATATTCAAGGTAGTGGTGGTTTAGAGATGTCAATAAAAGCATGACAAATGGGCTCTAATTATCAGGAGAGAGGTCAAAATCTCTAACTCTAGGAATGCTGCCTTTCCTTTCGACAAAGGCTTAAGAAATGTTTGTTTTAATACAGAGCTTTTATAATAAGTGTAAATTTCTGAATATAAAATGTGCATAAGAGAACTAGAACATCATTAGTTTATAAACTGAAAGGGTAGCAAAAGGGTACGGCAAATGACATAAAAATCCTTTTATTCTGGCAGAACATCAAATACATATTGAGTTACAGTACATGCCTGGCTCCATAGTGAAATGTTTACAAAAACAAGGAACTTTAAAATTCAAAACTTTAAAAAATCCTCTCTTTATCATTCCAAGAATTTTACTTCATCTTCCTTTCCTGCTTTAATAGTTCCTTAAATTCATTTATAGTTAACACATTATAGATATACCTGGACCTGAATGTATGAATTTTAAGTTCAAACCAAATGACTAGATTTGGCTGGGTCGAAATGATAAAGCAATTAATCTTCTACGCCATTGATAACATTTTGTGACTCTTCCTGTGAAATCAATAAACTGTAAAACTTGTTCTAAATCATTTTCTCTGTGATAAAAAAATATAGAACAAAACTGAATACTTTTATTAAAATTGATTGATAATCTAACTCCATGGAAAAAATGTGTTTATGCCCAAATCAATGAAACACTGAATGAAAATGACCACAATTAATACACACTAAATTTTCCTTTTTATTATTAATTGTACTGGACACTCTTATAAACCAGTAAACATTAAGATTGTTCCTCATCACATTGACTGTCAATTCTATAAATAAGTTATGAAAGGATCTAATGTACTTTCATATTTATCAAAACAAACTTATGATGTTTACAACTACAAAGTACTTGAATCGGAGGAACAACACTATGTTACCTTAAAATTAGTGACATCCTATGATTTATCTGTGTTTCATCCTTAATCCCACTTAATCCTTTATCATTATCTACTTTCCCTCAATTATAACAATCTTATCTGTTGAAGTGTATCAGTATTCATTATCAACATATTTCATTATAATCATGAAATCCAAAAATTCTCAAACAAGTGTCTCATAAATGATATAAGCTACTATTCATATCAATGCTTGGTTGAACCAAACAATGATGACACCGAAGTTTGTTTGGTATTTGACCATTTCATTGACATGTTAATCACACTCAGAGCTATGGGGATCATAATATTAGATCAGTGTACATCAACAAATAAGTAATTGTCTGAGACTTAAACTAATTTACAAGTTATTATTTTTAATAAAATAAAGTTTCAAAGTTGACATCACCTGTTGGACCATTTTCATCCGCAGCCGAGTCATGTGATCGTGGACGCTATCCGTGTCGGTCGCCATTTTCCTGTTTCTTGGTTACTCAACGCCAAAATTCATGTTTTCTGTACGTTTCCCCTCTATAGAATTTTCGATCTATGCGCTTTCATACCTATGAATATTGAAAATACCATAGTTGAATGGATAGAGCGCACGATTCAATAAGCAGAGAATGGCAGGTTCATTACAATACAAGGGGGGTTTCGCGATGTGAGCTGGGGATTTAAATTCATCCCTTGTGATTTCCTTTTATACTTTCAAAGAATTCGGGCTTTTATCTCCATACCTGTGAAGAGAAAAGTAATAACCATCATTTCCTATAAGTTTTCAGATCTTACATTATCTTAGCGTATATATATCGAAAATCTCTCCCCAAGAACAGGAACTTGGGACTGTCCAAATTTTTTTTATCGATATTGAAAACATAACAGTTCTATCTAATTTGTGAATTTGGAACATTAAAGCTTATCATATACGCTGGACTTACACTGTCAATGCTTACAACGTATTCGTGTCTCTTAGAGTTACTTAGTAGAGTTTTTCATCGATGTTCTTTGCAACATCTCAAACTCTCCCGCCATTTTGAACATCGAACAGGTGCTCGTCACATGATCAACTATGATGTCACAAAACATGGTGGACTACTCTTGCGAAATGATATCTGTTTATCAATTTTGTGTATCTTATTTATCCTGTTTCCGCAACTTTATAGAATAAACATCAGGTAGGATACGTAACTTACGGGTTATATATTGTAAAATTATTTTAAGTCATTTCTTGATTTTGTCAATTTAGAGAAAAAGAAAGGGAATGTGATATTGTGTTTGTCAAAATGACATTTATCATAACATCAGCTGACTATTGTTATGAATTAGAATCGGACATTGTCATTTGTTCATAATCATATTTACTATTGTTTGGATTGTAGATCCTCAGTCTAGAGCATCCACGCATACGTACATTATCTCAAATTTTAATCCAAGCTTATACACCCAGTATGAGTAGATCAAATCAGCATTTTGTGGCCAGCCTCATACACACCATAGCTACTCACACATCAGATGTGAACTCAGTGGCTTTCTCACCAGATGGGACACTTGCAACAGCGTCAGGAGACAAAACAGTGAGGCTGTGGAATACAGCAGATTTCTCTGAACTTACTGCGTCCCCACTGGTCGGCCATTCTTATTATGTTCACTGTTGCACATTTTCACCATTTGGAACCATTCTTGCAACATGCTCTACCGACGGCAAGCTCATCCTTTGGGATGTCAAATCAGGGTCCAAGGTTTGTGAACATTGACATATGATTAATTGTACATTTGACCTGTTCATGCAGTGAATTATAACTGGGATGTAGAAAAGTCCCTATGATATGGTGAGAATTATAAAGAAATCACAAAGACATGCCTGAAAAAATATCTGATGTTGTTAATTTTTTCGTATAGATTAATTTGGTCATTTTAAACATCTGGCTCAGTGCAAGTAGTTGTTTGTCATTCTGTAGTTAATCATTAATTTAAGTATATAGATATCTTATTCTAACTTCTGAATGTTTTAGGTTGCAACTTTTCAACACAGCAGCAAACAGAGTATCAGAGTCTGCCGATTTTCTCCTGACTCCAACTATATTGTATCAGGGAGTGACGATGAAACTCTTGCTCTTTGGGATATAACAACAAAAACATTAGTCAGGTAAACTTTGACAACTCATGAAAATATGATACAGTATGTGTTTAATTATTATAACACAAATATTTAAAAGAATTTATGATTACCAGGTATTGTTTGAAAGACACAGCAATTGGAATAAAATTTGTTTTAAATTTTCAATTCTCAAAGTTTCAGATTCTTCCACATCATTCTTCCACATTCCTCCAACACCTGTCATGATGATATTTTTCTGTATTCCCCACTAGGTCCTACAACACCTGTCATGATGAAACTACAACACCTGTCATGATGATATTTTTCTGTATTCCCCACTAGGTCCTACAACACCTGTCATGATGATATTTTTCTGTATTCCCCACTAGGTCCTACAACACCTGTCATGATGCCTCAGTAGTTGCCTGTGCCTTTACACCTGACAGTACCTTCATTGTATCAGGCAGCAGCAATGGAGACTTAAGAGTTTGGGATGCCAAGTATGGGCATGGGAAAGCTCTGATTTACACCTTAGATTGTCATGACCTTGGGGTCACAAGCTGCGACTTCTCCCCACACATAAAGGTCAAGGACCATGGTATCAGTGGCTGTGTGACCTATGAATTAGCCACCTCTGGACAAGACAATCTCGTGAAGATATGGGAAATAACTGCAGACTTAAGCTGTGCTTGTAAGTTATACATAAGAGTTTACTCTAGATTTCATTTTAAAAATTGGAATTGTAACTGATCTACTGTTGATTATAAATCAGAAGTATTCAGTGTGAAAAAAAACACACATTTATTAGATCATGGCTATCTGGATGATTATGCTGATGTGCATCATTGTTGTGTGACTTTTAAATATCTGTAATAATGAAATGTTTTGACATTGTATAAAATGGTTCACCTTCTTCCCAGCAGTGGTTTTAAAACAGAAACTGACTCTGAAAGGACACGAGGGAACTGTAGACTTCTGCTGTTATTCATCGAATGGAAACTTCATAGCCTCAGCGTAAGTTTCTTTGAGCTTTGTTATTGATTCAATGACCTGCTGGTGAATGCATCTTATGCCTTTTGAGAGAATTTGTAAGTGTTGGTTCTTTGCTTCAACATCTAAAATTTGGTTGTTTCTATTTCAGCTCCATTGACAAAACGGTCCGTGTTTGGGATTCTGTAAGTCAAACTTAACTCCATTTTTTCAGTTAATTTTTATGCGTTTTTGAAACATACAAGAAGCTGTACGCATTGCCATTGCAAATTTAATGACCAGAATGACCTTTGACCTTTGTTTCAGTCTACTGGGCAGCAGCTGTGCGAGGTTGAGGGACACACTCGTTACGTGACAAGCTGTGCTTTCTCCAATGACAGTCGACTACTAGCGTCAGGATCAAACGACAAGTTGGTGATGATCTGGAAACTCACAACACAAGAAGATTGCATTGGTGAGTGTCTTGTCAATGAATTGAATCTAAAAATTGGAGGAGACGAAAATGACTTGCACTGCAAAATTGCCCCATTGGTATCTACAATTAAGAAGTACATCATGTTTGCTTTTGGCAACTTAGCGATAGTAGAGTATAGTGGTGCAATATTACAAGTCATTAGTTTGTTCTTTCTAACAAATACCAGTGATTTTTATATATTCACTTGACAAGTTACAGTTAGCTGAAATTCTGTCTTATAAGGCTAGGAGCTCATAATTTAAATGTTTAGATAATAAGGATATGGGAATTGATTTGCATTCACATTTTGTTGCATCATTAAACGTTGTGTTAGTTAACCTTTTAGACAATTACAAAGAACCACAGTGTGCTCTGAAGACCAAAGATGCCAACGGTGTACACAAGCCTATGGACTCTTGGTCTACCGAAGAAGTCGGTGATTGGTTAGGGCAAATTGACCTTGGCCAATACAGAGACAACTTCGTGTCCAACGCCATCGATGGGACAGAACTCTGTAACATGAATGACAAGATGCTCATAGATCTGGGTGTTGGTATGTATTGCATAAATAGTTTCCTTACAACATCTTTGTTAAGTGTAATGTCTTTATTTCTTTGCTATTTTTTTTTCTTTTCTTTGTAAAAAAGGGGAAGGGATAAATTTTTTATTGTAAGATTCTGAAACTGTACAAGACAACCTTAGAAGAAAGTTCTGATATTATAAAGAGGTTATATTTTTCTGGCAAAAATTATGCTGTTAAGTAGTTTGTGACAGTTTTTAATGGTCTATGATATTGTCTTAATCTTTGATTGCTTTATAATGTATTTATTTTTTTATTATTGTTTTCACAGAACGAATATTCAATTTAAGAATTTACATGATATTTTTCTGACTTTCAGCTGCCATGGGTCACAGAAATAGGATTTTACGCTGCATTAAAACGGCTCAGAACAAACCCACAGTTAGCAGGAGTGTTTCTAATTTGTCAGGTAATGAAAGACAACTCCAGTGAATGACCTATTAGATCAAGCACCAAATGTGATTAAAAAAATTGATCAAAAAGGAAAGAGTATCTGGTAGATAACTCTAGTTTTTCCTGCAAGAATTGTTTTCATGAAAGGAATTTTTTAGATTTTTTTCAATGTAAGTGCAATACCTAATTGATATATTTGATGGCTTGGAAAGGAAAGAGCAGATAACTCTTGCTTGTTCTGTGAGAAGAATTATATTGATTTTTTAAAAACATTAATTCAGTTGCTATTGAGCATTGTAATTCAGTAGTTAAGTGACTTTGTAGATAATGGTATTCCTGATGAGTACTTATGTCCCATCACCAGGGAAGTCATGAAAGATCCTGTAATGGCAGAGGGTAGGTCTTTGTCTGAATGTTTGTTTGTTTGTTTATAACTAAGTTAAAACTCTTACAGGCAAATTAGAGCTTCTGCATAACAAATAAATTTAACTTTAGTGTGTAAGTTAATGTAAAATCCAGTACATGTGACTGTTATAAGTACATGCATTTAATTACCATGATATTCACATGATAATGTGTTTGTAGATGGCTACACGTATGAGCGATCAGCTATCCAGGGATGGATAGACAAAGGGAAGGATACCAGCCCAATGACCAGTATACCACTCAAGACCAAGCAACTGATTCCCAACAGGAGCCTGAAAATGCTGATTCAGAACTATCTAGACAGTGGCAAAGGATGATGTGTAGTGAACCACGTACAAGGCCCAAATGTACAATTTGTTGAACGTCTGTGCAACAGACAATTTCAGTTGTTATATATTGTGATATTTGCATAGAGATCAATTTAAACCTGTGTAAAATATGCTATCTTACATTAATTACATTATGAAAGATGAAAGTGAAATTTGTTATTCTATCTTTTGTAAAATTTGAATTTGGAAAGATGAGTGAGATTTGTTAATCTTCATTCTATGACTAACCAAGTGTATATTTTATTGATCTGCGATATTTTGGTGATTTATCAATACATTGTATCTCTCAACAGTCTGTAATCTATACCTGTGTCTTTCAAGATAGAAATCCATGTAAACAAACATGGTTCAATTTGACTGATCAAAATTAAAGGATGGCTCATCCTTCATGTTTAACTTACATCTTTATAGTCCCTAATTACTGGTACTGTGATATCATTATAACATTTATGGAAATCAATTTTGTTGATTTTGTTAAGTGCAAAAGTTTTAGGAAATGTTATTTCATAGACCTTTGTTTTACAAATGCATAGTGTTGTCGCGTCTAACTTCATTGAACATTCATTTCATGGATTTACTAACAATTCTTGAAAATTGATGCTCATGCAACGAACAATGATGAAACTACTGTCCAATCATCTTTTTAAATATCGTTGCTTCTTTCTGTTGGTGTTACATGTATTGTTATTTATATAGTTTTGGTGAGCTCTGTAATCTTTGATTACCTATGTTTATCAAGTATGAAATCCATGTTGAAATGTCTATAAACTAATCATTAATTTCTATGAGCTTTTCATAGGCTCTGTAGTTTTTATGTGAGGTAGATACAAACAATAACAAAGCTACAGTTTTGTTATCTTGCCCAGCAAGTGCTATACTTGTTCAATGTATGGCTTTGTGAACTATGTACACTGTGCAAAAAAAAAAACAAGGTGATTGAATTTCATTGAAGTTTGGCATTATTATTATAAATTGCTGCAATTGTTGACTACCATAGTTTTGAACAAAAAAGTGCAATGTATATTTGATTTAAAAAAAGCTGTTAACAAGAATTGATTAAACATACTAAATACCCAGATCTTTTATACAGGTTGAATGATTGATTATAAACACATGCTATTTGTTGATCATAACACAGCAAGTTAACATTTTCAAATAAGTACAAGAGTTGTCCATCTTTGATCTTTTTTTATTATAGCTGACATGAACCACATCTGTAAGACATATCTTATTTTCAAAATAATACCCTTATGAAGTAATATTTGAAATTGATAGGTTTGATCTTCAGTCAGTAAAATCAACAAATTTTTAGAGACAGCTGATTGTTATGGGGTATCCCCTTGAGGCTACACGTGTCAATAATCAGAGATTTATTTTGTTGTGAAAGGTTAGATACCTAGTACATGTACCTATGTTTTTGTTTAGTTTGTTGAAGTTTCTTGTTTTCTCTTTTTTATGATCATGTGCATGTAACAGGTCCTTGCCTATTGTGATTTCTTTTCACATGTTAGAATTGTATTGTACTGAAATGTTATTCTTGTAACCATATTTGTTTTGATTTTGGTAATCAAATATTTTTATACATTTTCATTGTATTTTCCAAAACTGATGATGATCAAAGTAAATTTGTAAAATGAAAAGCCTTCATGTATTACAGATACAACGATTAGGAATCTGGACAATCAATTTAACAGAAGAACTAATATATAAGTGTGTTTTATCAGTATCAAATTCAAAGACGTTAGCTTTAGAAATAATGAGCATTTTGAGATTTGGTTGTAAGTTCTTTTGTAAAACGCAGTCCCCTTTACTGCCCTCTAACCCTAACAACGTTTACATCAGTCTCTGGAGCTTTCACGTGTACACAGACATCACCCAGTTATATAGTTAGTCTACATGTTAAGACCTTAATTGGGCTTATAGCGACTCTTAACTAAAAAGCTAGCACCTTCTACTCTCATGCAAAGTATTTAGTGAAGGAACAGTCTTCACCTGTTTTAACATGAAATCCATGTTGAAATTTCTATCAACTATTCATAAATTGAACTTTTCACAGGCTCTATAATTTATCAAGTCTGTGGGAACAAATGATTAATTTCTCAAACTTTTGCTCAGTCACTACACCAGAGCAAATATTTTGGGAAAGATGAAGGACAAATGACCTCTGAATCAAAAATCTTTAATTCTATTACTTTTACAACTGTCAACAAATTTAAGAATACAAGTAGATTTTATTTCTTTCTCTGTGGATATTTATGAAATGATGTGATGTAAAGTAAACTGGTGTATAGGTTTTATTTTCTTTTAAATTGGTCACTAATGACATTTTGTAAATTAAGTAATTTTTGTTAATAAGGAATGCTATATTTGTTCCTTCATTTTGTGATAACATCCTTTAGAACTATGACATTCATCTCTCATGTGAACATGACACCAGCTAATACATATATTACAATAGTCATGTGTAACAGGATGAGAGAAATAATGATGGACCAGACCAGGATTTCAACCTGGGTCCCCTGAATCTCTAGTTAGGTGCCCTACCTACTTAGCTTAGTATCTGGCCGTTCCTCCCCCTTCAGTGATCTTCGCCCTTGAAGATTTCTCTAGGCTCTTCCATTGACAGGAGTTACCTGTCAGTTCCAGAGATTGGTCAAGGCACCAATGTAATTGAATGGGGAAAATAATTATGGAACAGACCAGGATTCAAAAATATATTGCAATTCTTATAATGAGCCAGTATAACACTTAAATTCAGCAAATGTTATTTAATATGACGTGAGCTTATCTAACTCTTGAGAAGAGCTAAGTGTAACACTTGTCATAAGCTATTGTAATACATGAAATGAGCTTAAGTTACACTTGAATTAAGCAAATGTAACACTTGAAACAAGCTAATGTAACACTGGACATGAGCTAGAGTAACACATGAAATGAGCCAAAGGAACACTTTAGTTAAGCTAACATTTGACACTATGACAAGAGATAAATAACACTTAGATTTATGTTACCGGTATATAACAGTTGACATTAGTTGATGTCAAACATGACATTATCTAGTGTTACGCTTGAATTTAGCTAATGTAATATTTAAAATTAAGTATTGTAATACTTGATACGTGTTAAAGTAACACTGAAATTTAGCTTATGTAACATTTTACATAAGTTAATGTGACACTTGAATTTAGCTTATGTTACACTTGACTTAAGATAATAAAACATGTGACCTGAACAAATGTTGCACTTAGCATGTGCTTATGTTAGAATTTACACGAGGAAATATAACACTGTACATGAACTTACTAGTATCACTTGAACTCGGCTAATATGACACTTGAATTGAGCCAATGAAACACTTGATTTAAACTAATGAAATGCTTAACTTGAACTAATGAAACACTTGACTTGAATTGAATTTTCTGCGAGTGTTTGTATCCCTTGACATTGGCTTATGTTACAATTGACGTGAGCTTCTATAACGTTTAACATAAGCTGATATAACACTTAATATGAGCTGATGTAACACTTTTACATGAGCTGCAACACTTTACCTGAGCTTATGTAACATTTGTTATAAGCAAACATTAACTTAACATTACCTTTTTTCAACAACTGGCGTAATTAAATGTAAGTCTTGACACAAGATTTTTACATGAGCTTATGTAACATTTGAGCTAAAGTTAACTTTACTATTTTTTTTATCAAATGCAATTGACATTATATAAATAGTGCCTGTTTGGGAAGGTAACAGTTGAAATTGACACCCCGAGAAAACCATTGTCAACCGACGCGAAGCGGATGTTGACAATGGTTTTCGAGGGGTGTCAATTTCAACTGTTATCCTCCCAAACAGGCACTATTTATTTTGTTATACTGAATGTCTTAATTTTTAAGAAAATTTTATTGCTTTTATATAGGAATAACGTGGATTCTACAGCGAACCGTACGCGCATAATTTTCGCGCATGTAACAATTTTTAATGTTACCCGTTGCTAAGTGCGTTGCTAACGCTGAGGGTAATAGAAAGGATTATGAACTGCGTCTTAACCAATCAGATTTCAGTATTTAACATGAAAGTATAACAATAGTTATTGACGTGAGCTAATATAACACTTGACATGAGCTTATGTTACACTTGACATGAGCTAACAGATACCTTACTTAAGCTTATGTAACACTTGCTATATGAAACACTTGACATGAGCTTATGTAACTCTTGGCTTAATGTAGCATTTACATTGAGGAAATGTAACACCGAGTTGATGCAATACTTTACATGAACTGAATGAGCTTACGTATGCTTGATATTATCTTATTTATTACTGACGTGATTTAATTTAATGACATGAGCTTATTTCACATTTGACATGAGCTATAGTGAACCACTTGACATGAGATATTGTATACCTGAGATGAGCTTATGAACTACTTGAGATGAGCTTGTGAACTACTTGACGTGAGCAAACGTAAACATGACGTTGGGATATATGAAATTCAATATAAGTAAATATAATTCTTGACTTGAGCTTACGTAGCTCTTAACATGCTAATAAAACACTGGACATGAACTATGACTGGCATTAGCTTATACAACATGAGCTTATGTAATACTTGGTATAAGCTAATATAAAACTTAATTTGACATTAGCTTAAATTAATTCATCACTTGACTTGAGCTTACATAAAATAGACATTTGGTTATTTAACAGTTGACATTAATTAATGTAATTCTTGACATGATCTAATACAACACATGACGTAAGCTATAACTGACATTAGCTTATATGACTCTTGGCATGAGCTTACGTAATACTTGGTTTGAGCTAATATATCACTTGACATGAGCTAACGTATACCTAAAACTGAGCTTATGTAACACTTTACATGAGATAATATGACACTTGACATGAGGGAATATTACACTAACTTGAGCTAACGTAAATTTTGCATTTGCTAGTGTAACACTTGACTTGAGCTTACGTTTACTTATAATTAGCTAATGAGATACTTGGAATTTGCAAATGAACATTGTACTTGAGCTTGGATAAGGCTAAAAATGATTTGATTATATACAACTGGTCATTTTTAACCCGAGATCGGAGTCAAGTTTAAGCTGTGGTTACTTCTAATGTAAAAAAAAAAAGAAGAATAAAAAGGCGTAAGCTTAAAATGGAACACAGTGCATTGTTTATCTTCGTTGGTCATGAGCAAAGCTTATAACTGGATAAAAACTTCTGTCACAACAAAAATTCTCATGCTGAAACAAGTTACACTGGATATAGGGTAATGTAAACCTCGACATGAAAAAAATGAGTTACTGAGCGTTTGCTAGTGATGCACAAAGCATGAACCAGCAAAAAGATCTAGACTTGTTATTATAAAACACTAGACTTGAAGAAATTGTACTTAACTTCGTGTTACAATGTACTTAAGCTACTGTAACACCAGACACGAGCTAACGTATCACTGGGTGTAAGGGGATAAATCTGTGGACAAACAAATCAGACATAAGCTAAAGTTTTATTGACACTGAACTCACGTTGTCATTGCAATTGCTTTGTTTGAAAGCATATTCCAGAACCCATGGTAACGTGTACAATGCAATGCTCATCGAAAAGGGTAGATTATTGTTTGTTTTCTTTTATTACTTATATTTCCATCGCATTATACCTGTTTTACTTCAGATTGCAAACATAAAATAATGGATGCATTGCAACTGGCGGTTGCTGTGTATACCGAGTATAGTAAAACAAAAACGCAGCGAGTATGCAAGTGAATTATACATCGAAGAACATGCTGGACCAGTAAGTTGGACATGGGGTTGCATTACACACCATATGTCACTCCTTATTATTTTTTCAATTTACACTAACTTATCGCAAGAGTACATTGCGTTTACTGAGTATTAATTAAGTTTTATAATGAGTGTATTACCATTTTATATTGTGTGTCAAATAAAAAATTAATCACGGTGAACAAGAACTTTTACTTTGAATGATGCTATGAGATTCTACTCTTAGTGAATATACCGTTATCATAATAATGTTTCTTCTTTATAAAAACCCCCATTTTTACACTATGCGATGTATAAGCAAATATCCAAATGAACCACGACGAACGCTAGCCAGAACTGAACAAAATAGTCCATATCCTGGACTAGGATTTCGCTGCTCATTTCTACGTGGGGTAGTTTAGCTTTCCTGGGAATCCGCTCGTACATTAGCGGACAAAGTGGAAAAAAATAATACAGGGCGTGTTCATTCAAAAATGGACATAGCTTACTAAATATGAAATTGCACAGTCAGACTAAGTATAAACATATTCTAGGATGCCTTAAACAGTCCTGTAAAATTCTGGAGATAGCAAAAACCGTATCGTCTTGGACATGCCATTGTACATAGAGAGGAGAAGGACAGGAAACCACAAAGTGGCACACCACTATAATGGAACCACCAAGCAGACTAGTGCGTGTAGTGGTAACGTGGTCAAAACACTCAGTGATGGTTGGAGACAACCACGAGGAAGTCAGCAATATCGTCACTGGTAGTGCTATAGGAAGATGTCTGACGAAGATGATTGACTAGAATTGTGAGGAGCTAGCTATTGTCTGTAGTTATACCAACTATGATTATACGTTTGTTCCTGTATCAATCTCTATGGATGATAATTCAATAGCCTTTGTGATCTGGACCTCAGTCAGGTATCCATTGGTTTCCATCCAAGACAGAATGGTTGCTTAGTCAAGCTCTTCATGATTTCTGTAAATGGTTCTGGATATATATGGTTTTGGATATGGACATCAGATTTTACCATGCAATTTCTTGTTTCACAAAAGTTTGAAATTATTAAAAAACAACAAGAAAGCAGACCTGATTTTCGAGATGGTTGCAGTCATCTCCTCCAGACTTGTAACTCGTTGCCGTCAACCAACAACAGTTGTTTTTTTTTAACTAGGAAAGTCTTACTCTCTCGGTACTTGACACGGTTGATGTCGTC